>NC_142153.1:5897500-6210751 GCF_024610735.1 Ursus americanus | reverse complement strand
TGGGCATCAGAAGAGTAAGAAGGTATTTTCAATGGAAATTGGACATTAGCAGAAATATCCTGATAGGAAATTGACATTCCATAGACTCTGACAGAGTAAAAAGAAGTAAGAAAAATAAGAAAATAGAAAAAAAGAAAAAGAAAAACAGAAAAAAAAGGGGAAGGAGGGAGGGAGAGAGAAAAAAACAAACAAAAAAGAAAACAGAAAAAAAAAAAGAAAGACAAAATAGGAGAAATGTTTGGGAATACCATCCCTGGGGATGTGGAGGGAGAGGAAGAAGGAACAGAATCTGGAGCAGATGACAATTCCTAGCCACAACTCACATTTACCCATTGGTTTTGGTTTAGTTTTTTAAAATCAATAAACTTTATATGTTAGAGCAGTTTTAGGTTCACAGAAAATACACAGTTCCCATATGCCCCCTGTTCTCAGACACACACAACGTCTCCCACTATCAACATCCTGCACCGGAATGGTGCATTTGCTATAACTGGTGAACCCAACTGACACATCCTTATCGCCCACACTTCATAGGGTTCACTCCCAGTGATGTACATTCTATGGGTTTTTGACAAATGTGTAATGACATGTATCCACCATGGTAGCATCATGCAGAATAGTTTCACTACCCTAAAAATCTTCTATACTCTGCCTATTCAGCCCTCCCTGCCCCCCAACTCCCGTCAACCACTTCATCTTTTTACTGTCTCCATAGTTTTGTCTTTTCCAGAATGTCATGTAGTTGGAATCATACAGAATCTAGTCATTTCAGATTGGTTTCTTTCACTTAAAAATATGCATTTTGGGTTTCTCCATGCTTTTGCCTGATAGCTTGACAGTTCATTCCTTTTTAGCTTGGACTAAAATTCCATCATCTGGATATACCATAGTTTATATAGTGATTCACTTACTGAAGGACATCTTTCTTGCTTCCAAGTTTTGGCGATGATGAATAAAGCTGCTATAAATACCCATGTGTAGGTTTTGGTAAGGACATAAAGTCTCAATTCATTTGGGTAAATAAATACCAAGGAGTATGACTGCTGGATCAAACAGTAAGAATATGGTTGGTTTCGTGAGAAACTTCCAAATTCTCTTCCAAAGTGGCTGTACCATCTTGCATTCCCACCAGCAATGAATGAGAGCTCCTGTTCCTTCAAACCTCACCAGCATTTGGTGCTGTCAGTTTTTTAGATTATGGCCATTTTACTAGGTATACAATGGTATCTTGTTGTTTTGATTTGCAATTCCCTAATGACCTATGATGTTGAATGTCTTTTCATACGCTTGCTTACCATCTGTATATCTTCTTTGGTGAAATGTCTGTTCAGGTATTTAGCCCATTTTTGAATTGGGTTGTTCGTTCTCTTATTAAGTTTTAAGAGTTCTTTGTATATTTTGGATAACAGTCCTTTATCAAATGTGTCTTTTGCAAATATTTTCTCTCATTCTGTGGCTTGTCTTTTCATTCTCTTGATCATATTTTTTAAATGGTCAAAATGAACATGATCAACTTTGAAGAGGAAAATAAATCACAAATCAAATCATATCCCTTGAAGGGAGCATAATGGAAAGGTGGCCAGTAAAGGAGAAAGGGAGGGTAGTATATGGCACTGTTCTGTCACAGTATATATGTTCTAGTGTGTATACCCAAGGCGTGGATAAAAGTACTAAAACAAATTGCCCACACCATATGGAAAAACTCATTTCAGAGAGTATATGGAAGTCCTAGAGGGATCGCTGGGATGATTAACACCATTTGCCTTGGTTTCCTCTCTTCTTCCTTTCTTTTTATAATTCATCTCAAACGGGGCATCTGGCTGACTCAGTTGGTAGAGCTACCTTGATCTTGGAGTCATAAGCTCAAGCCCCACGTTGGGTATAGAGCTTATTTAAAAAAAAATTTATAGATATAGTTTACATCAAACATTTGGTAAAGGAGGTGGAGTTATTACACCACATTTAGATGTTGCTTCTTCCAGAAAGCTTTCTCTAGCCCTCCAAGTACTGATTTAACGCCCTGCTTTTGTGCACTCTGTACTGTACCAGAGACTTCTCACACTTCATTCTGATGACCTGGGCACTTGTCATAGGCCTCACTTGAGCATAAGTTCCATGAGGCAGGAGCCACCTGCCTTATTTCCAACTATATCCCAACATCTGGCACAGTACCTGGAATTTTATCACCTCTCAACAAATATTGTTGCATGAAGAAATGAAGTAAGTATGGGAAGATGAGACAGAAACTCATCACATGAGTTTGCTCAGGATGCTGTAACCAAGTACCACAAAGTGGGTGTGATTTGAACAACGGAAGTGTATTGTCTTACAGTTCTGGAGGCTAGTCATCAAGGTGTTGGCAGGACCGTGCTCCCTCTGAAGGTGCTAGGGAAGGATGCTCCAGGCCTCTCTCCTAGCTTCTGATAATTCCTTGGCTTGTGGCAGCCTAACTCTAACCTTGTTTATGTGTGCCTGTCTGTCTCTGTGTCTAATTTCCCCTTTTATAAAGACACCAGTCATATTGGATTGGAGCCTAACCTAATGACTTCATTTTAACTTGATTACCTCTATAAAACTCCATCTCCAAATAATGTCACATTCTAAGGTACTGGGGATTAGGACTCTAACATTCTGGGGGCAGGGGGGTCCAGTTCAACCCACAACACTTATCTAGGGGCTTTGAAACTTATCCTGTGGATAGATAGGCCCTTTAAATAAGAGTATGACACAATCAAATTTGCATTTTAGAGAGATCATTCTGGTAGAAGTGTGAAAGATGGAATGGAAGCATGTATGGCTGATGAAGGAAGCCGAGGTGGGTCCAGGTGAGAGGTCAGGAGCCCCAAACAAAGGCGGAAACGGTGGGAATGGAAAGACGGTACTGATATTTTAGAGGTAGGCAGGCAAAGAGGCAATGACTAATTGATGTTGACTAATTTGAGAGGGGATGCCAGTAAATAATTCAGAGAATTACAGAAAGGAGAACAGATAAAAGACGATGATTAGCTCAGTTTGGGGCTTCCATAGGTCAAGTTGCCTTGTGCCTCAATATCTCTCTCTCTGGATGTCTACCCAGTCAGTGAGATCCTGGATAATTTACAATATCCTCATCTAGCATCACCTAATGACAAAGAGATAAGTACATGTTCATTGCTACTTACCAGGGATCTTAGTATTTCTTAGAATATTTTACCTTTCCATTTTAAAATAATTACATAAAAAGTTGTAAAAAAAAATCTTAATATATCTTTCACCTAGCTCCTGCAAACATCACCTTCTTACAGAACTATAGTATAATTATTTACTCATTATTTATTAATAATAATTACTATTAATTGTATAATTATCAATTGTGCTATTAATTAACACGATTAATAATTGTGTTATTAATTGGTTGTATGATTAATATTGACACATAATACCAGCTAATCTACAACTAATCGAGTATTTTAGATTTTTTTAAGGCAATAATTATTTAAAGGAATTCAAAACAGTGCCTGACACATATAGTCACCCAACGAATACTTGTGAAAGAATGAATGAAAAGTAGTGCTAGAAGGGAACCAAACTAACATCTAGTGATTTGCCAGAGTTAGGAACTTTACCTTAATTGTCTCATTTCATCCTCATTACAACCTGTGAGCCCAGTAAATTAAGGCCAGTATCTGATTTCACATAAGAAAATTAAGGATATAGAGTTTTTGCCCTTTAAAACATGCTGGATGGATTGGAAGGAAAGAAGGAAGGAAAGAAGGAAAAGAAAGAAAGAGAAAAAGGAAGGAAGGAAGGAAGGAAGGAAGGAAGGAAGGAAGGAAGGAAGGAAGGAAGGAAGGAAGGAAAGAAGGAAGAGAGGGAGGGAGGGAGGGAAGGAGAGTGGACAAATCTTAAGTAATAGGTATTGCTTCGAGATGGACCATAGGGAAGGACTCTCCTCATCCTCTAAAGCATGGGATGAAGAGCCCATTTTTCTCCAGGACAGGAGAAATGTATGTCTTACCTGGCTAGATATACAACATACCAGAGAACACCTGGTTTTTAACACCAACAAACTTGGTCACCCTTTCTCAATTGCACTAAATCTTGAAGCAGTTTATTCTGACGTCTATTCACCTTTGAAAGGATCCTATCACTTATAGCACAACAGTGCAGTAAAAGTAGGAAAAATTTATCTGGAGGGCTCCCACCCCCGCCCCCCATTTTCCCTTCCCTGGTCCTTCCCCTACCTACCTGTTAGGAACCATCACACAGAAGCTGACCTACTTCAACCTCTCCCTCTTCCTCTGCCTAGTCGAGGCTCACCTGACCTTGGTCCTATTCTCCCTGGACCAGCCTGGTCACTGACTAATCTGACAGCTACTAAGGCACAATGGAGAAAGGTAACTTCTCTGCCAACCCGACACATTACAGGGCAAATGCCTTGTCCTGGGCTAGCTTTTAGCAAAATTGTGACTGGGTGCTAACATTCCAGATCTTCATGCCTTTTCCCACGCATCCTACATCTAGCAGTCTTGGGCCACTCAGGAAACCCTCTGGGAGCTCCTTTGGGCTAGTCTCTGTGCCCCAACTATTCCCCTTCACACTACTCCGCAGAAAGAAAACTCACTCACAACCTGTTGCACCCTCCAAGACCCTCCAGGCTTCTAGGGAAAAGAGAAAACAGGGGCGCCTGGCTAGCTCAGTCAGAAGAGCATTCAGCTCTTGATCTCAGGGTTGTGCATTTGGGCCCAACGTTGGCTGAAGACATTACTTAAAAATAAAAAAACTTAAAAAAAAAAAAGAAAGAAAAGAAAAACCAGTCCAACTTAACACATTCATGAATGTAAACGTTCCCCGGGGAAGAAATTTGCATTCATCAATTGTGTGCTCCTGGTTAGAAGGTTTAAGATCAAAGAAGTAAATCTAATAGAGTATTTTGGGTAGGAGGGCCTTGGGCCTTTTCTTCAGTTACACGGTGATTTTTTTAAGCCTCTATTACTCAGTAACTCTGCCTATCAGTGACTTAAATGATGGAGTTAGAAACCCTGCTGATTAAATACAGGGGACTCACTAAATTAGGCAAGACACAAATGAGACTGATTGTCAAGGCTAAAACGGAGTTTAATAAGGACATGATGCAAGTCTTATATTAAAGAACTAAAAACATACCGCAAACAATATGAAGATCACATTGTTCAATATCACCCAGCAGGAAAAGATGTGAGGGGCTCAAAGGGTGGGCTGAGCACCCAGTGCATCCTACAGAGAAGGGCTCGATAATGTACGGATGAATGGTTTAGAAAGCAGAGAGGATTCTCAAACATACCAAACGGAATTCTGAGTCTGTGGCCACTGATGTAGCCTTCTCAAAACACCCTCTTCAAGGCCCTCCATCTTCTCTGTTCTTTCTCAGGGGGTTCTTCACTTATTCCTTCTTCTTGACTCTTTTCCAGCCATGAGTTGTCCAACTCCTTCCCTCTATAAATACATCTTCATGGCCAAATGTCAAGAGGAGAGTAATTTCACTTCCCCAAAAGCCAAGATCTAAATATATATCCCTTCTTCAACAGACTAGCTCTCAGGGGAAAAATAATTTCTTAAATTTACAGTCGGTCTCAATTCCCATTTTGCCAATGCCCTGGCATGCATGTTACTATAAAGATATCTTTGGGATTAAAAGTTCCTCCATGCTTGATGGATGTCTGTCCCTTATAAGACAACCAGGCATAACCTGCAGTGAACTTGAAAAGACCTCCTAGGGAGTTGTGCCATCTTTATCCCTAGAAGCCACAAAGACAGTTTAAACAGTGCCCGGGTCTAAGATGGATGCCTGAACCACACGTTTGATGGACCCTTACAACTCTAGGAAGACACAATTCTAAGGGAGATTTGTTTTTCCTTTTTACTTTGTCAAAATTCACATCGAATCAGGTTCCACAGAGATATGGAAGCTGAATCATCTCTTCCAGATAGTGATGGTGTGTTCCTACCAGATGCCCTCTTAATCTTTCCACCCATAATCTGTGACGTCAAGCGCAAAATAAATTTGCAGACCCCAGGTTCAAAAATTAAGAATTTCAAAATGACAACAGCAGGACATTAAGCCAAGTGTGGGGTCCCCGTAGGTGGGGAGCTCTGTGAGACCGTGCAGGCTACCGACCCACAAAGCCGGACTGGCTTCCAGCTCTGCGACTCTGCATTGTGCTGGTGAAGAGAGTCAAACCTCCAAACGCTCTGCTACGGCCAGCCACTGCAGACACAAAAGGGCTGCAATATTAGCCCGAACAGTAAAGGCAAACAAACGACTCATGAATGACATTGCTCAATTCACCCTTCTCCTTCACAGTGAAAGAAACAAAAATGCAGGCAGGAGAGCTCTTTCATGAGGAAAGTGTTCAGTACAACAGTTAGGCATCTGTTCAGCCTGTTTCCTGAAATTGGGACACGTGTTGCTCTGGATGGTGGGATTTAAATAGGAAGAAGCAGATGTTGTCAACTCAGGTATGCTAACAGTATTATCTCAAAATGCAGTGGAGAAATACAAGCTTCTGAAACAGAAGCTGACTAGAAATTACCAACAAATGCATGAAAATGAAGAGACAACGTTCCTTGGAGCTCTGTCCGTTGTGTGAGCACACCCTAGAAACAAGATATTTCATCCCCAGCTCTTATGAGTAAGCTCTCAATAAATATTTGTTGAATGAATTCATTTTCAAATCATTTCTTGAAAATTTATCATGAACAGAGTAATATAATAAATATATAGGGCTCAAAGAACCCAGACACAAAGGACCCAAACTTTAATAAGGAGGAAAGAATGCATTTTTAAGACTACAGTCCAGTAGCTTTGTAACCAAACCAGCAGGAGTTGGCTCCTTGGTAAGTCAGAAGCTTAACTTACTCATGGTTGAGTTGCCATGCAAGGAAAACGTGATTTGCAGCAAATAAGGAGATCACAGGGAATAACTTCCAAAGCTGTGACTCTCTGAGTAAGGGAGAATGGGTTCCTCTAGTTTAGGATTAGGATGAATATTCAGATAGGAAAGCCCTGTCGTGGTAGATAGAGGTGGGCATCAGGTTGCTCAGGCACCTTCCAGAAACATGCCTATACACATATTGTACACTATGTAAATGAGGCTGAGGCTCCTCCTTAGGTGGAGATTTTAGTATTATAATGAGGTAAAGGTAGTGATCGGTCATTTTAGAGGTCACTCCATGGTCCATCTGCATAGGTGTGAGTTGGGGGTTAAGCCCAAACTGGTCAGGGTAGTCTTGGCCAACTGGAAGTCTTGTCAGGGCAGTTGCTATCTCAAGGGGCAGTTTTGCTTTCCGTTTCCCTCAGTTAAGAGACAAGCTGGGAAGGGGCTCCTGGGTGGCACAGTCAGTTAAGCATCCAACTCTTGGTTTCATCTCAGGTCATGATCTCAGGGTCATGGGATCGAGCCCCACATAGGGCTCTGTGCTCAGTGCAGTCTGCTTGAGATCTTTCTCCCTCTCCTTCTGTCCCCTACTCTCTCTCTCTCTCTCTAAAATAAATAAATCTTTAAAAAAAGTGAGAGAGAGAAGCTGAGAAGAAGAGCTTAAGGAAAAATGTGGGACAAATGTAGGAGAGTGAAAGCAGGTGGGCAGTAAAGCTCAGGTCTTGGGGTCTAACTGGTGACAGCTTGACTTCAGCATCTTAAAATATTAAAAGATTTTTAAAACATATAAAATAATAAGGTTATCATTTGGAGCTAGACTAGGTTCATGGATCACAGATAGTGCCTGATTCATATTATCATTATTTGGCCAGGGTTACTAGATTCATAGATTTAGTAAGGATTACATGAGATAACGCATATAGACTACTCAGCCTAGTTCCTGACACTAATAATTCAATAAATCATTGCTATTGGTATTTTTATGTTGGTTTTAGCAAGATATTTGATTATCTCTAATGATAAAAGAATAATAATAATGAAAACAATGACTACTATTTATTATTTTTTATGTGGTGAACACATCCTAAGTGCTTTACATACAATATCACATTGAAACCCTGAAATTAGGAAGACTGGGTTGAATAGTGTCCGTAAATATTCATGTCTATCAGGAACCTCAGAATGTGACCTTATGTGGAAATAGGGCCTTAGCAAATCAAGTTTAGACAAGGTCACACTGGATTAAGGTGGGCCCTAAATCCAGTGGTCGGTGTCCTAGCAGGAGAGAAATTTGAAGACACAGAGGAGACACAGGGGAGAAATCTGTATAAAGAGATTGGAGTTATGCTGCCACAAGCCAAGGAATGCCGTGGATTCTAAGCAGAAGGAGTTAGGGGGTCCCCAGAAAAAGAAAGACAAGACATAGCTTTCATTTTTCTTTTTTTTTCTTTTTTCTTTTTTTTTTTTTTTTTTTTTGAGAAAGAGAGAGTGAGCACACTTGCATGGGGGGGAGGGCAGAGGGAGAGAGAATCTTAAACAGTCTCTACATCCAGTGTGAACCTGAAACAGGGCTCCATCTCATGACCCTGAGATCACGATCTGAGCTGAAACCAAGAGTCAGACGCTTAACCAAGAGTTGCTCACTCAACTGACTGAGCCACCCGGATGCCCTGAGGCATAGCTTTCTTTATACAAGAAAAGTTATTTTAGGCCTTCAATCATGTTGTAATCTATGTGTTACCAGCATTCTTTACCCAAGCTTTGGGTAAAGAACTTCCCAAGATATCTTGAAACTGCCGAAGAATAGACCTCATCAGCTAATTATTTGAAGGGAACAAAAGAATGTAGACCAGACTGCCACTATCAAGCCAGGAGATAGCCTACGCATATCAGGGACAATTTATCAGTGGTGGAACTCCCAGGGCTGATTCAAAAGCAAAGATTGACCTGAGTACATTCTTATCTCTGTAGCATCTAGACTCCCTTGAGCCCTCAGATACCAGACCAACTGGAACCAAAGAATTGATGATATTAACCCCTGCCCGCCCTCAGAACGGACCAAATAAGACCTGGACTCTGTCACCTTAAGATGATTTCTGGGGCGCCTGGGTGGCTCAGTTATTTGAGTGGCCAACTCTTGGTTTTGGCTCAGGTCATGATCTCAGGGTCATAAGACCAAGTCTGGCATTGGGTTCCATGCTCAGCAGGAGTCTGCTTGAGATTCTTTCTCTCTGCACCTCTCCCCGTGCTCTCTCTCTCTCAAATAAGAAAATTTTAAAAAATAATAAAAATAAAAATGGGGGCACCTGGATGGCTCAGTTGGTTAAGCTTCTGCCTTTGTCTCAGGTCCTAGGTCCTAGGATGGAGTCCTTTCTTGGGCTCCTTGCTCAGCAGGGAGCCTGTATCTCCCTCTCCCTCTGCGCCCCCCCCAACTTGTGCTCTCTCTCTCTCTCTCTTATGCTTTCTCTCTCTCAAATAAATAAAATCTTTTTTAAAAGAGATGACTTTTACCACAATTCCATCCTGAATGTCCCATTGCACAAGTCCCTTCATGAGTATGTAGGCACCCTTAGCTTAAAACTTCCCAGGTTTTATTGTTCAAGGAGATACTGTTTCAGGAAATACCTCAGTGTTCTCCTTTTCTTGTTGCAAGTAGAAATCTCCCTTTTCCTATTCTTTGGCTTGGTTGTATCTTCTGGCTCAACATCCACCAAGAGGTACACCCAGTTTCAGTTAACAGGATTGTCAGCAATCACCAGAAGCTAGAAGAGGCAAGGGAGCATCCTTCCCTAGGATAGAAGGGAATATCTATCAAACAGATATTCAAATAGAGCAAGTTCCCACTAATATTTTGGACTCTTAGCCACCAGACTGTAAGAGAATAAATTTGTGTTTTTTTAAGCCACCCAATTTGTGGTAGTGGTGACCCTAGGAAACTAATAGAGTGATTCAATATTATATTCACTTACAGTAAGGAAACTGAGATGTAGAGAGGTTATTATACATCTTGTCCAAGGACGCAAAGCTAGGAAAGCACAGAACTCACATTCCAGCACAGGTCTGACTCCAAAGCCCATGCCCTTAAACATAGATTTACATGTTGACTGTCCATAGATTTACAGCTGGCTTATCTTTTGCCATCCTGGAATGCTAATCAGTATATTGATGTCAACCTCAGGAGTTCTCTAGTGATATTCACCCATTCCTTCATTCATTCATTTTGTAGAGGTGAGGAAGGGGCCTATCCCAGACCCTGTTTGTCAATTAGTGAATATCATCAATAATAGCTAATATTTCTCTGTAGCTAATATAAGCTCTGTGACTTACTATGTGCCAGACACAATTTAAGCAACTTCTACATATTAATGCATTTATTTCTCAACCTCATAAGAGGCAGTGGGAAGACTAATTACAAAAATGGCCCCAATTCATGGGGGAATGGGTGAAATAGGTGAAGGGGATTAAGAATACACTTATCATGGGGGCACCTGGGTGGCTCAGTTCATTAAACGTCCAACTCTTGATTTCAGCTCAGATCTTGATCTTGGGGTGGTGAGATCAAGCCCCACATGAGGCTCAGAGTTGGGCATGGAGTCTGCTTAAGATTCTCTCTCTCCCTCTTACTCTGCACCTCCTCACATATGCCCCCCCAACTTGCATGCACATGTGCTTACATGCTCTCTAAAACAAAACAAAACAAAACAAAACAAAACAAAACAAAACAAAACAAAACACTTATCATGATGAGTGCTGAGAAATGTATAGAATTGTTGAATCACTATATTGTACACCTGAAACTAATAGAATGCTGTATTTAAAAGAAAGAAGGAAAGAAGGAAGAAAGGAAGAAAGAAGGAATTTATTTGCAACAACTACCCCCCCAAAAAATGACCCCAAATCTTCACTTCTCCTTGTACCCATGCCCCTGCAATGTGACTTTGCAGCCCCTCCCATGAAGAAGTGATGGAACATCTTTCCCCACCCCTAAATCTGGCCTGGCTCTGTGACTTGCTTTGGCCAATAGAGTAGTAGAAGTAACTGTGCCAGATGCGAGCCTCAGCCTCAAGAGGCCCTGCATGATTGTCCTCTCCATGCCATGCAAACAGGCCCAAGCTGGCCTGCTGGAGAATGAGCTGAGGCATTTCAGCTAACAGCTACCCCACCCTAAAAAACGGAGCTGCCTACTTAACCTGCAGCTGACCACAAACGAAGGAGCCTACCCTCACACCAGAAAAAATGACTAGCAGAGCCCACCTCAAACTGCCAACCTGAGAATTATAAACTAAATAAATGCTGTAGTAAGGCACTAAGGTTCAAGGTAGTTTTTTAGCTAAAGGATATAGGTAGGTACATATAATAATAGTGTGTTAATAGTGTAATAATAGTGTATTATTATTAGTTTCCTATTTTACATAGGAAGAAACTGAGGTCCACAGGGGTTTAGTAATATGCCAAAATTATAGAGCTAAAAGAGCCAGGAATTCAACTCAAAGAATCTGGCTCCAGAGTCCATTCTCATGACCACAACTACATCCTGCTTCTCAATCATTTCCATGAAGTCATGGAAGGATTGCTTATAAGATTGGCAAATGACATCAAGCTAGGAAGGATGACTTCTTGACTTCTGAATTAAGATTCAGAATACTCCAGTTTTGGCATGATTCAAAATCTATTGATCTTTAAAATAAAACTTCACAGAAAAAAATATACATATAAAGTCCTGCATCTGAGTTTTTAAAAATACACAAATAAATAATAGGGGAGGTTTGACTTAAAAGCAGCTCATATGAAGAGCACCTGGGTGGCTCAGTTGTTTAAGTGTCTGACTCTTGATTTCAGCTCAGGTCATGGTCTCAGGGTTGTGAGATCAGGCCCCATGTTGGGCTGTGCTCAGCACAGAGTCTGCTTGAGATTCTCTCTCTCCCTCTGTTCCTGCCCGCCCCTCACGGCTCTCTAAAATAAATAAAGTCTTTGGGGGGAAAAAAGCAGCTCATATGAAAAATTACAGAGCATTTAAAGAAACAAAACTGAGTAAGAATCAACCACGTGATGCCCTGCATTGATGAGGGTCTGGTGCCCAAGCCCCAGGCAGCAAGACTGTTGCTCCTCCTGTAACTGGAAGATAACAATGTCACACCAAAACTGTCACATGAGATGGTAAGCATATTTAATCTTACTGGGATAGAGAGCGGCATGAGTCTGTGAGCTCTTAAAATCCCTAAGATTTGCAAAAATGTTGAAGAGGAAGGAGATTGATTCTCTTTGGGGAGAAGACAGAGATCAGTGATTGGAAGTGTAACAGATTTATTGGGTGGAAGAAGAAATACTTGTGTTCTTTCTCTCACTGCCCCTCCCAGTCTGCTGCCTGGACTTCTTTCCCAGCCCTCAGTGAAATCTCCAGCAGACCCCTTAGTTTTCTGGGCCCTTTCAATCAACTGAACATTTTTGTTTCAGTAACTAAAATATCCCTCCAGTGTAACATCAACTCTCATCTAAACTTAAGGCTTCTCTCTTCCCAGCATGGAAGTTAACAGAGGGGAAGTTCGGGGAAGGATGCATGGTTGGCTTAGTCTCTCTTCTTTACTCCATCTCCTTCCCCAGATTGCCAGTCACTGTGTTTGCTCATTTTAGCGCAAACCCAAGGGGAGAGGAGATTAGAGACAAAGGGCAAAGTGGTAGATACAGCTGTAATCTGGTAGTACTGCCTTGTTGGGGGAAGAAAGACAATTACGTTTCTTTCACAAGCACTTGGGGGCTTCAACCCAGGCGTCAGGCTGGGCTCCTTTGACTGAGTCAATGTCTCTCCTCCCATGAGTGGCTTGCACCTTTCCCCTGGCTGCCCACCATCTGTTGGGATCCCTTTGCCTCTCCAGAAGTTCCTCTTTTGTTGTATCTCTTTTAAGAAGACCCAGACGAGGTCCCTTCTGCATAACCATTGGATCCCTGGAAAACACGTACCTTTCCTGCACTATGAGAGAAAGTGCAGCTCCTTTCCAATGCAGCCTCTTCAGTAGGTCACCAGAAGTGGGCAGCTACAGGTGCAGCCTCCAGCCATTAAACATTTCAAGAATACGGTCTCAAACTCCCGGGAACACACTGGGAGCCCTCAGAATATTCTTCTTGAACCCCCTCTAATTTCATTTGATAGGAAATGCTAGAGCACTCTAGTAGTGCTTCAATAAAGAAGGTTCTCAGGGCTAAGAGAGAGAGATGGGTGATGGGCTATTGCAGATAGGACAGGTTTTTCAATCTCCTAAATAGGTCCATTTAGGTGTCAAACACCCAGCTTAAACTACTGTTCTCAGCATCTGCTGTGTGGAATTCTAGGAAGTTTCATTCCCTTTTTTTTTTTTTAAGATTTATTTATTTATTTATTTATTTATTTGACAGAGCTAGAGACAGTCAGTGAGAGAGGGAACACAAGCAGGGGGAGTAGGAGAGGAAGAAGCAGGCTCATAGCAGAGGAGCCTGATGTGGGGCTCGATCCCATAACGCTGGGATCACGCCCTGAGCCGAAGGCAGACACCCAATGACTGAGCCACCCAGGCGTCCCTAGGAAGTTTCATTCTAATATATTATTTCAGAAGTTACAGAAAAGTGGATTTCCAGCCAGTAAAAAGTTATCTTTCTAATGAAGTAAATGTACCCAGATCATACAGCTGTAGTCTACCAGTCTCTAAAATTAGTACTCAAGCAGAGGTTGTAGAAAGAATTTCTGCAAAGAATGGGAGAGGTAACATCTAACATCTTTCTCACTTTAGAATTCTATTATTTCTATTATATATATATATATATATATACACATTATATATATACATATATACATATATATTATATATATACATATTTCTATTATATATTCACATCTACATATATATACATATATATATGCACATACATATATATATATTTATAAAGAAAGCAATCCCAAGGGGTCATAACAGTGAGTGCATAATTACGTAACACACATGGTATTCAGAAGTGCTCAGGGGAATTTAAAGGAAGGGAAGCTCTTGGTGGGGTATACAGTTTAGTTAGAGAGGCTTTGTCTGCTATTATACTACTTACCCCATACTTTTAAAAGAATTCGTTTCTGGTGTTCTTCATGGCTACGCTGTGAGCAGCTCAAGGGTATGTCTTATCCATAATTGTATCCCAAGGTTTGACACAGTACCTGGCATGTCATAGGTGTCAGTATATATCTGGAGAATGAGATCAGCTGGACCACTGAAGGTGGAGTTGCCTATTCCTATACCAGAAATAGCAACCAAGGGCCACATGCACAGGCAGTGACAATGAGGACATGACACAGTGATTGCAAGATACTACTGATTACAACCTGCGCCCCAGTTTCAGAGAGGACATCATAATTTCCAGCTGTTAACTATCTTAGAAGAGAAAAAACAATCAAAGAAACCTTACTCCCTCTACATGTCCATTTTTCTGACCAGAGCAAATTCCAACAAGACATGATCACTTGTCATTTGAAGCATTACCAACTCTTCACTCTTGTAGAAGTCTTGGGTGGCTCCATGTGACACATTATGGTTGCCAAGTAGGATGATGCTTCTAACCTTAGCCAGCCCACAGGAACTGCAGAAATCTACTATAAGATTTTAAATTTAAAGATTACAGGGCCTAGGCAATAACCACAATAGCACCTGAAACTGCTTTGCAGGCTGAATTTTGAGTCATTCTAAAATACCTACGGGAAAGGAGTGACATCAGCAAAATAGAAAAACAGGAGTTTTCTACTGCCTTCTCCCCAAAAAACACCAATTTTCACAATCACCCATGGACAAGAGTGTCTTTGGGTAAATCTGGGAGTCCAGTAGAGAAGTTCCAGCACACCTTTAAAGAAAAAAAATCCAAGATTGGACATACTGAAGAAGATAAAAGCAACATCTTCATTTCACCTGCTTCACTTCTCCCGCAAAATGGCACAGCTAAGTGCCAAGAGAGACATTCTCAGCCTGCGATTTCTCCCACAGGGAAAGTGAGAGCCCGTGAACAAGTGCCCAGCTTCCCCAGCTGCATGGAATGCCCCCAAAGAAAGAAAGACCCAAAACCATAAAACTCTTAGAAGAAAACACTGGGGGAAAGCTCCTTGACATGGCTCTTGGCAATGATTCCTTGAATATGACAACAAAAGCACAGCAAGAAAATCAAAAATAAACAAGTGGGACTACATCAAACTAAAGGGCTTCTGCATGGCAAAAGAAAACAATTAATAGATTAAAAAAGCAATCTACAGAATAAGAGAAAATATTTGCAAGCCACATATCTGGTAAGGGTTTAATATTCAAAATATATAAAGAACTCATACAGTTCAATAGTGAAAAATAAATAATCCAATCATAAAATGGGCAAAGGACCTGAATAGACATTTTCCCAAACAAGACACATAATGGCCAACAGGTACATGAAAAGATGCTCAACATCATCAATTGACCCAGATATGTAAATCAAAACCACAATAGATAACACCTCACACCTGTTCGAATGGCTTTTATCGAAAGACAACAGATAACAAGTGCTGGTAAAGATGTGGACAAAAGGAAACCCTTGCACATTGTTGGTGAGAATGTAAATTGGTACAACCACTATAAAAAACAGGATGGAGATAACTGCACTCCTATGTTAATTGCAGCATTAGTCACAATAGCCATGATATGGAAACAACCCATATGTCCATAGTCAGGTAAATGGATAAAGAAAATGTTTTATATATACATATATATATATGTAATACATATTCATATATATGTAATATATTTATATATGTTACATAAAATGAGAAGATTTTGCCATTTGCAACAACCTAAATGAATTTAAGGGACATTATGGTAAGTGACATCAGTCAAATAGAGATACAAATACTGTATGATCTCACTGATATATGGAATATAAAAAAATGTATATATATAAAAAGTCTAACTCACAGAAACAGAAAGTATAATGGTGATTACCAGAGGTTAGAGGTCAAGGAGATGGGGAGAAGCTGATCGAAGGGTACAACAAAGGGTTAAATAAGCTCTGGGAATCTAATGTACAGCATGGTGACTATAGTTAATAATTATGTGTTGTGTACTTAAAATTTGCTTAAGAGAATAGACCTTAAGGATTTTCACCACACACCCACACACACACATGGTTACTATGTGAGGAGATAGATGTATTAATTAACCCAATTGTAGTAATCATTTCACAAAGTATACATATGTCAAATCATAACATTGTACACTTTATGTATATGCAAATAAATATACAATATATACAATTACATCTCACTAAAGCTCAAGAAAAGGTTGGGGGGAATCTGGTAAGTGAATGAGTCAGTGAATGAATGAACAATACAACGAATGTGAAGTGAGTATGGAAAGAAGAAGATTTAGTTTAGGCTAAGAAAATGTCAAAGTTCACTTCAGGAGACAAAACGGAAAAGTGAAGATACAGTAGTGGGAACAGGAGAGGTTCCCAGCAAGTCAGTAAATACAGTAGCCTGACTAAAAATAAAGGACTGTGCAAGAGAAAAAGAGAGTTTTGTGCCTAAATTATGTAAAATCAGTGGACTTAAGACGAGAGTTAGATCCAGTAGATGTTAGGAAGATATTCTAGTCTTTCAAGGGGAGCAAGGCTATGACTGGAATATAGAAAGACTAATCTTCAGAAACAAACAGACAATTGAAGCTCCCAGCTAAATATGGGCCAAGGGAAATGGTTTAAACCAGAGAAGGGAAAACAGATTAGGCATTAAAATGTCAGTATGTGAAAAGTTTGTGAAATCTTTTCTAGAGTCCTTGGAAATCTATCAGTGAAGTTTCTACTATGAGACAAGGGAATTATTTGGATATTTTTTCCAAAGGCAGTTTCACACCATGGTTATTGGTTTCTCTGATAACAAAAACTGAATATGCTAACTAAATATGAGTTAATAGTACAGAATTCCAAAATGTGTTCAACTGCCCAGAATAGGTTGGAACCATTCTAGACCATTCAATACAACTAACAGTAAATCAACTGAAAAAGAGACAGAGGAAAGGAAGAAGGAGGAGGAGGAGGAGGAAAATGAAGACTGATAGAAATTGGAATGTTTTATCTATACCACAGTCCTTCATCTAAGCATACCTAAGAAAGTGTTTCACCAACGTGATTGGCCATCTATCGGGTGTACGAAGCAGTGTGGGAGCCACTGGGTAAAAGCGTATCACTAATCAGTCTTAACCAATTTTGCTTGGAGGAAATCAGTTTCATAGTCACACTTCTACCTCCCTCAGTAATTTGGTAGAATAGAATCTCAACCCCAATCACTAGGCCCAAAAGAAACATAAGTCAGGAGAGAGCCCACCTCACTCAGTTAAAGCCTATTTATATGGAATATCAGATTTCACATCTTTGGTAGACAGCTTTCCAGGTGTGGGTTGTAAGAGGTGAAATTTATAGGCTGGGACAGGTGGGCTAAAGAAATAGAACTTTATTTTCTTTTTATTCTCTTTCCTCCCATTTTGTAACAAGAAGGGGGGATCTTAAATTTGTCCATTCAAGAAAACTTCACTTCCAAGCATCTTTTAAATATGGGTTAGGTTTTGAGCTCAGTCAATTCTGAGTTCCTCTTTCTCCTGGAGGAAATCCAAGTCCTAGAGGAGTTTGTATAGATTCTGATTTGTGGGAAGGAGAATTTGGTTCCTATTCTGGCATCCTCTTGGGTCTAGCTTGTACTGCCTAGTCTCTGGGCACCTTGTGCTACTATTCAGTGAGGCATGGCAAGACCCACCAGGTCCTTTTGAACATCCTGCTGCCAGCAATGTAGAAGTCTGCATGGACAGCCATAGGTCCTTTCATTCCGCAGCCTCCTCATT
Source organism: Ursus americanus (assembly GCF_024610735.1). Classification (NCBI taxonomy): domain Eukaryota; kingdom Metazoa; phylum Chordata; class Mammalia; order Carnivora; family Ursidae; genus Ursus; species Ursus americanus. Next base: position 6,192,996 of record NC_142153.1, on the reverse strand, counting down.
CCCATCCCAGGCTTCTTTCATGTCACTGGATCTCTTGGCACTTCCACAGGTTGCTCTAATTTCCCCAGACTACAGAACATGATATTTGGAGGCACCATCTCTGGCCCACCAGCCTTGGCTCTCTCATCTGTCACCTGTATGGCACTTGTGTTGCTCTGGTTCCCAGTTCTATGCTGAAAGAGGGACTTCTGGCCTAAATCTTGAGAAGCATTGAGCAAAGTATCCTGTCCTAGCATTCTGGTTGTGTCCACTATCCCTCACTCCCAGGTTCTTTCTGAAAGAATATAGACATATGAATGTGTGGGGAGGGGAGTAGACATGACACTAAGATGACTTACTGTCTTTCAATTCTTATTTCACCGAGGTTCTTCTTCTCAAGTATCAACAGTTGGATTGTACTTTCCCTCCCGTTTCCTGGGGCAAAAATGAATGAACGAATGAATGAATGAATGAGCTGTTTTACCACCTAGCCTTAGTGGTCAGGGACTACAGGGAAAACCATAGTTAAAGACAAAGTACACAGAAAAATATTTCAAAAATACTACCCTTTCACACAATGTATGAAAACTGTTTTGTCTACTCCCCTAGACTGATAGTTCAAGAGACTGTTCTATCTGTTTAAGGATGTTCCCAACTGCAAATATTGAATATGTAGGAAAACAACTCCTAGGAGATCTTACCGAATCAGTAAGGACGCATCAACTTTAGAGAAAAACACTAGTAGACATTTAATGTAGAACAGGGTCAGACGATGGAACGGAATAGAAAATCCAGAAATAGCCACACACACACACACACATACACACACACACATATAAACAAATGATTTTTGACACAGCTACAAAGGCAATGAAGTGGAGAAAGGAGAGTCTTTTCAACAAATGGTGCTGGAATAACTGGATAATCATATGTGGAGAAAAAATGAATTTAAATCCATACCTGTGGTAGGCAGAATAATGCCCTTCCCAAGAAATGTCCGCACCCTAATGCCCCCAAACCCAAGGATATGTTAAGAGAGTGAAATGACAAGCCACAGAATGGGGGGGGGGAGATTGTAAACCATATATCTGATATAGGACTTTTCTCTACAATACATAAAAGACTCTCAAAACTCAATAACAGGAAAACAAATTGCAAAAGACGTGAACAGATACTTCATCAAAGAAGATATAGGGGTGGCAAATAAGTACACAAAAAGATGTTCAAAATCATTAGTCATAGAAAAGTGAAATTTACAACCAAAAGAAGATACCTCTATAGAAGTGCTGGGAAAATGTGGAGTAACTCTCATACGTGGCTGGTGGGAACGTAAAATGGTACAACCACTTTGGAAAACAGTTTGGCAGTTTTCTAAAAAGTTAAACACTCGATATTTACCCAAGGGAAATGAAACTGTATGTCCATACAAAGACTTGTAGATGAATGTCCAATAGCAGCTTTATCTGTAAGAGCTCCAAACCGGAAGCAACTTACAAGTCCATTAACAGATGAATGAATAAACAAACTATAGGATACCCATATGATGGAATACTATGCAGCAACAAAAATGAATGAATTCTTGATAACACAACAGATGAATCTCAAAATAATGTCTATGTGAAAGAAGACAAACCAAAAAAAAAAAAAAGACATACTGTGTGATTCATTTTATATAACATTCAAGGAAATGCAAACTAATATATAGTAACAGAAAGCAGATCAGTGCCTGGGGAAAAGAAGATGGGTGAGGTAAGGACAGAGGGATCACAAAGGAGCATAAGAAACATTTTGAGGGCGATAAATGTTCACAGTCTTGATAGAGATGATGATTTCATGGTTGTATACATATGTTAGAACTTACTACATTGTTCAATTCAAATATGTTCCGTTTATTGTATGCTATTTATACTTCCATAAAACTGTTTTTAAAATACAGTAAGAGAAAATTTTAAAAATATATAAAAGGCAGGATGACACAGTGGTGCAAACAAGTTGTATCAGCCAGGCACCAGCAGACAACGGTAATGGGTTTCTTTGCCTTGCAAAAGTATACTGAGTTGAGTGAGAGCGCCAGTGGTCAAGGAAAGAGCTGCCTGTCCTCTCAGGCCACCTGAGGGATGTAGACTGGGGTGCTGGATGAAAATCTTTGGGGTAGGAGGAACGGTAACACCTCAGAGAATTGGAGGAGGGATGCTTGATAATAAAGCCCAAGGAGGTTCTTTGTCCTTTCTCCCGCCCCATTGCCAAAAGGATCCCTGTGAACAGTTTGTTTTGTAGAGTCGGGTGGTGTCCCACGTGTAAGCTAGGACATCCAATCCAGAGTGAAAATAACGCCTTACATCAGTGATCAAAAACTACCTCGACCATCACTAGGGAAATGACACAACACGGATATGACACAACAGGGAAATACCGAGTCTTAGACCTCCGCAACCACCCGCAGAGCCCAGCCTCCACAGTTTTCCCGCACGCCGCCCCCTCCCAGCCCAGCCTTTTCCTTCCGTGCTGACTCCTTCGGGAGGGGCGGGAGGCGGAATCGGCCCGGGCCCCGCCCGCTGGGCGCGCCTCCGCTCAACAGCGCGCAGCCTCACCAGAGTCGCTTTACGGCCGGGAAAAGGGTGGACCCTGGCCTTGAGTTAGGAGCCGAGTTGAGGGGCGGGGAAAGAGGCCTTTTGCGGCAGGACGTAAGTGACGTCGTGGGCGGTGCGACTGCAGCTGGAGGGCAGAGGAGGCGGGTTCGTGTTTCCCGGGCCGAACCGGGCTGTGGGGGGCGCGGGGCCTGGGCCGGGGCTGTAACTAAAGGCCTGCCGTGACAGTATGGGTGAAGGAGAGTGGGGTGGGGGAAGCCTTGGGCCGTTTTGGCCCGTGGGTGGGGCTGGGGGGCTGGCGGGCTGGAGTCTTGGGTCCAGGCCGGGGATCTGACCCGTGGTTGGTGTCCCCCCCGAACCCGCAGCGCGCCGGTCCTGTCCTCGCCATGAGGCCGCAGCAGGCGCCGGTGTCCGGGAAGGTATTCATTCAGCGAGACTACAGCAGTGGCACACGGTGCCAGTTCCAGACCAAGTTCCCCGCGGAGCTGGAGAACCGGGTACGCAGACTGGCATCCCGCACCTGCTCTGGGGCGAGGGAGAGGGGCTCTTCAGGGATGGGGGGAGTATGGGCCGACACCGGGCCCGCTCAGTGTCTCGCGGCTCTGGGGAGGGGCAGGCAAAGAAGGAGCCTTGGTCAGAAGAGGGCCACTAAGCAAGACACGATGCTTGGAGGAGGACGGGTAAGGCCAAGCCCCCGGTGTGATGACCTTATAGAACTCTGTGGTGCCCAGTGCCGGAAATCTGTACCCAGCCATCCGTCTTCTTCCCTGCTGCCCCCCCACCCCCACCCCGGGTTATTGACAGCAGTGATGAGGAACTAATTCCTGAGGTTCCAAGCCACCTAACTCAGCATGTCGTAAGCTATATCCTCCTACCTCGCCAGGCAAGAGTAATTATCATCATTCTCGTGACTGGCGTTTGTGGCCATTGTGCTGGTCGCACTGCTTGGCAGGAAGGGTTTATTAAGTTGCCATGCCAGGCAGTACAGACAGGCCTTCTTGGAACCTGAGAAACGCAGAGCATTAGATTGGCCTGGACAGGGAAAGATCTCAGAACAAGGCCTTACACTTGTCATTCCCAGTTACAGTCACTGGGAGCCACCTGTGTTTTGTTGGCTTGCATATCAAAATTGGCGTCAGGATATGGGTTCCTTAGGCAACCCTGCATACAGAAATGGAAGAACGGGCTGTGTTTCCTCTTTATTCAGACTGAGAGGGGAAAAATCATTGTATCTTATTTTTAAAATGCAATGAAGTGAGCGTGTGTGTGTGCTTTCTTGTACCTGCATGTGCTTACCCACCCAAAGAAAGATCTTTTGGTCTTGAGCCATGTTACCTTACATTCTGTTTTCTTTTTAGAGATCAGTTTCTGGTTAGATGGGACCAAGTTTTGTGCTCTTTTCTCCTTGATAGGGAGGGTGAGGGACTAGAGGTGATTAGGTGTGCTGTGGGTGTGGGAGTAAGAAATACTGGTCATGGGATAAGTGGGTGTAGATGAGTCTATACTAGAGAAATGTGTAGCAGTCCTCAGCTTGTAACAGGTAGGTGGTTCTACCTGATTGCCAAGTTTGGAAAATCAATGTATATCAATTGTAGTGTCTTTTTAACTTAATTTATAACTGTGGTCAGGTTAGTGACCTAAGTATGTTTCTTAAAGTGCAAATAAAAGATCAGGTATGCTTTATAAAGATGGTTTGTAGATTAGCTTGTCTGTGAAATGCCATATAAATGCTGCAGTTCATTCTCTCGATGTGGAGTTAACTCAGCTTGACACTGGGTGGACATTTCCACCGTGGTTTGAAAAGGTAGAAATTGAGCAAGTTGCCTTTTGGCTAGAGCTACTGAATGTTATTTTTAAAATAATGTAACATCACAGTTAACATGTTTTACATGTTAGGGCTTGTATGAAATGAAGCAAATGTTTTATTTGTAAGCCTCTTATGGAAACTCTGACTTATACTATTTATGTACTTTCAAATCAGAGTGTAAACTATTCTTTTTACCACACTTATTTGGATGTCATGAGATTCCTTTGTTTAAAGGTTTTAAAGTCAAACTTCCAGCTCATAACTGAGCCAAATATATGTATGCAGAATCAGACATTGGCCTTCCACTCCGTGTGTGGTAGAGCCCTTATTTTATAGTCTGAATACAGAAACACAATGTAGTCACAGTACTCCACTGATTCTTACAGGAAATTGATGTTTCTAAATTCTGGAGTCCTTTTACTTCTTCGACTTCAGATTATAGCCTAGAACTGCTTGTAACTATATGGAGTGTTATTTGGTGCTGTCCAATTGTGTCTTTGAGGTCTTTGAGGGTTTTTTTTTTCCTTTTTCTTTTTAAATGTTTGGGTTAAAACACTAGTTTATACTTTAAACTGCTTGGGAGAGCTTTGATTTTTTTTTTCTTTTAATGCACTGAAATCAAATTTAAATTACAGGTTTAAATTTTCCTTGCTTTGTTTGATGGAAAATTGAAAGGTTTCTGTCTTTGTTTCTCTACTACTTACCTAGAAATTGTACTGATTGCTCTGCCACTGGGGGTGATTTTCCTTCTATGAGAACATCACACTTGGCAATTTAATAGAGGAAAAAACTAATATACAAATGTTTTGTGTTACTTTAAAGCATTAAACATACATATATTTGTACTCTTTAATCTCGGAGTGAGGACAAGTTCTGCCTGTTGACAAGTTTACTTTTTCTGTTGCCTCTTAGAATGTAATACTTTGATGCTTAAGTACTTTGTTGCCAGGACAGTCCTTAATGCTTTATTCTCACTTTAGCCAAAATACAGACATGTTAGGCACCCTTGGTCTGGGTAGGAGAGAAATGAGTGAACTATAATTGAAGGATTTGTTCCCTTACATACCTTTAAAAATATGTGTCTACATCTGCTTGGTAGAAATTACCTTTGACTTGTTACCTTTGACTTACGATCACTTTAAGCTTCAGCTCCATGCTTTCTACGACATAGTTCAGGAAACAAAAATTCTGAGAAAATGAGTTTGATTCCTGTTTCCTTCTGATTTTCAATGTCTCTTATTACTACAAGTTTATATTTGGCTCCCACTTCACAAATCTCCCAATTTTATAGCTTCAGGTACCCAAGGGAGAACACTGACAGGAGGTCTTCATAGTGAAGTGAGTGAGAGGAAAGTGCCCACATTTGTTCTGTTGAGCCCTTGTATGTTATGCCCTTTGCCTTTACTGCTGCCTAGCATGCTTTTTAGCCCCATTTCTTTTTTAATAACCTTTCAAAGAAATTCTTGACTTTAATTTCCTTTTTATTAAACTTTTTTTAAAAAAATCCTTCACCTTGGTTTTTTTTTTAATGATCTGTGATTTACCTCCATCCTGTAAAGCATTATAATCTTGGAATAACTTTTTTAAGAATTCATGTTTCTGCCATGACCATAATTCTGATCTGAAAGAAATAAAATGTTTCTGGGTTGGATCCCATGGTTTTGAATCGCACTGTGTCCAAAGAAATGTAAATAATTCAAAGAACTTTCCTTATCAGATCATAACATTTTAGGTAGATCAAATGTGCCTGTTTGAAATGTTTTAGACTTTTGTGGATTTGCTGATGTGACAAACTGAAGGCGTTAACTTGGGCATAATTAGTAAAGATAACAATTTGTTATAAATATTTGTTCATGGAGTGAACAAAGTCCGTTTTCAGGGAATGAGAACCCTGACATGGATTCCCCAGATGACCGTTCTTCAAGTGGTGGCTCAATGCAGGAATGCTACCCTGGCTCCTAGCACCATCTCCACCCACCCAGCCCTTGTCAGAAACTCTGAATATTCTGGGAAATTAAAAGTAGCTCCTTTTGAAAAACAGGAGAGCCGCCACCACTTTAAAGTTCACATTAAAGTTTTCCATGCCGTTGGCTCATTGAGTCCTCAATAGTTTTTCCACACAAAGGACAAAACAATAGTTGCAACTGCCTCTAACCTAAAGGATTTTAATAGCTTAAAGGTGAAAATCATAAATTCTTTTACATTTTTAAAAAATTATGTTCTTGGGACTGTTTTGTCTCAAACTGTATATCGAAGTTCTTTGACTTTTTTCCAAGTCTGTTTCTGTATAAAGACTTCACAAAAGTGGGGCACCTGGGTGGCTCAGTCGATTAAGCCTCTGACTCTTGATTTTGGTTCTGGTCATGATCTCAGGGTTGTGAGATTGAGCCCCGTGTCAGGCTCCGCACTGAGCATGGAGCCTGCTTAAGATTCTTTCTTTCAGGAAAAAAAAAAAAAAAAAGACTTCATAAAAGATAGAATTTATATGTAAGGGGTTACTCCTTCCAGGAATAAGGCAGATGTGTGAGTGGAGGCCTAGAGTAAGGACAGATAAATTGTCCTTTTTTGCTAAGAATGATAGTGTTGCATGAAATACTCTACTAATGGGATGAAAGTCCTAGGGCAGAGCATTGAGATTTGAAATGTACAAAATTAGGAGAAAAAAAGTGAAAGCAGGAGATTAGAGTGAAAATGGATGACAGTGGTGGTATTAGCGTAAATGTGAAATAATGGTGTCACTGAATAGAAAGGTAATAGGAATGACTCGGTGTGAAGAGTTGTGTGCGATAGTTTGAGATTTTGTCTTGTTTAGTGTGAGCTTTCAGTAGATTCCAGTGTTCAGGTACTCAATTTAAGATTACTTGCTCTTAAGAGCAAAAGAGGCAAACCAAGAAACAGACTCTTAACTATAGAGAGCAAACTGATGGTTACCAGAGAGGAGGTGGGTGGGGAGGATGGGTGATATAGGTGATGGGGATTAAGGAGTGCACTTGTTGTGATGAGCATTGGGTGTTGTATGAAAGTGAATTGCTCTTTTGTACACCTGAAACTCATACTGTATGTTAGCTAGCTGGAATTTAGATAAAAACTTTAAAAAAATAATAAGATTACCTGCTCTTTCCAGATAAAGAGACTGTCTCCTTCCTTTTGTGCCCCCACCATACTTTAAATATGCCTCCACTGTAGTGCTTTGTCAATTTGTTATGTTTTTATGTTTACATACCTATTCCGCTTTCATGACGCAACTGCTGGAGGACTGAGACAGTGTCTTATTCATCTTTCTCTAAGGCCTGTCCTAACATCTGTCTGATGGTGGGTGCTCAGTAAATGTGAATATAAGTGAATGGAAAGATTGGAGGATTATATAATTTTTTAAAAGATTTATTTATTTTATTTTATTTATTTTTTTAATAATATTTTTTTATTATGTTATGTTAGTCACCATACAGTATATCCTTAGTTTTTGATGTAGTGGTCCATGATTCATTATTTGTGTATAACACCCAGTGCACCATGCAATACGTGCCCTCCTTACTACCCATCACCGGCCTATCCCAATCCCCTACCCCCCTCCCCTCTGAAGCCCTCAGTTTGTTTCCCAGAGTCCATAGTCTCGTGGTCCATTTCCCCTTCTGTTTACCCCCCCTTCATTCTTCCCTTCCTTCTCCTACCGATCTTCCTGCTATTTCTTATGTTCCATAAATGAGTGAAACCATATGATAATTGTCTTTCTCTGCTTGACTTATTTCCCTTAGCATTATCTCCTTCAGTCCCGTCCATGTTGCTGCAAATGTTGGGTAATCGTTCTTTTCGATGGCTGAGTAATATTCCATTGTATACATGGACCACATCTTCTTAATCCAGTCATCTGTTGAAGGGCATCTCGGCTCCTTCCACGATTTAGCTATTGTGGACATTGCTGCTATGAACATTGGGGTGCATATGGCCCTTCTCTTCACTACATCTGTAAAAGATTTATTTATTTTAGAGAGAAAGAGAGCACATGAGCTGGGGGGCAGGGGCAGAGAAAGAGAGGATCTCCAGCAGACTCCCTGCTGAGCACAGAGCCCAACATGGGCCTCGATCCTATGACCCATGAGATCATGACCTGAGCTGAAACCAAGAGTCGGACACTCAACCAACTCAGCCACCAGGTACCCCAGCAATTGTATAATTGCTGAGTACTTGATACTCAGCATAGAGAATAAAGAGATACCATACTGAGTCTTGACGATACCCCGTGTCCATAAGAAGGATAAGATTAAACAAAGACTGAGCAGTTTCAGTAACATAGGTCCTAATTTTATCACCTAAAATGCTTGCCAGCTAGTGGATAAGAATGTTGACAAAACAGAATAAATTAGTGACAGCAAGCATTAGCGAGTGGTTAATCTTTTTTTCCAAAACTTATTTTTGAATTCTTTTTTCTGTACAGATTGATAGACAGCAGTTTGAAGAAACAGTTCGAACTCTAAATAACCTTTATGCAGAAGCAGAGAAGCTTGGGGGCCAATCCTATCTTGAAGGCTGTTTGGCTTGTTTAACAGCATACACCATCTTCTTATGCATGGAAACTCATTATGAGAAGGTAAGGCTACCTTTGTTTTCACAAAATCTCTTAAATCATAAAAAAGGTGAGTTGTTGACATGCTTACATGGTGGCAGTTGCCATAAAACTTAAAGGGGCATGTATAATAATAATAATTCAAGTTTTGCTGTTGCTCCTGTGTCTAGAGCACTTAGTAAAGAGTCCTGAGTCTTTCAGAAACTGGTCAAAATTGATCTGTCAACATGGAGTTGATATACCAATGTTCAAATTGGCTTACACTTAAGAAGACTGTGGAAAATCTATATTCTCATTCTGTCTAGCTTTCTGAGAATCCTCTTACTTTTTTTCCCCAAGTCTCTCTCTTCAATCTTATCCTGCCGCCTGAGTTCTCGTCTTCTTTTTCCAGCTGCCTGCTAGACCTGGAGTTGCCAGCTTTTCAACTTAGATGTCCAAAAGGCAAACCGCACACCTCCCGGTTTTAATAGCACCCTGCCTTTTTCAGTACCATCTGAAGGTGTGAAAGATGAAGAAGAGGGGAAAATTTATCAGTTGTCAAAGACTGATACATCTTCCATTTTCTCATTCATTAACATTTCATGATTTCCTCTGCCACTGTTCTAATATATGCCTTATTACCTGTCTCTTAGGCTGTTGAAATAGTCTGTTGAGTTTCATCTCTTCCATTCTTTTATTTTTCCAAACCATCTGCTGCTGCCTTCATAAAACTCTGCATTACTGGGGTACCTGGGTGGCTCAGTGAGTTGAGCCTCCAACTCTTGATTTCGGCTCAGGGCATGATCTCGGGGTCCTGGGATCGAGCCCCGTGCCAGGCTCTGCACTTAGCACAGAGTCTGCTTGAGATTCTCTCTCCCCTGCTCTGCCCCTCTCCCCATTCAAGTGCACTGTCTCTCTCTAAAATAAATAAAAGAGAATCTTTAAAAAAACAACAACAACACTGCATTACTTCCTCTAGTACTCTTACAAAGCTATAGGCCTTCCCTGGCTTCCCATTTACTGCCAGTGAGTAAAGTTCAAGCCCTTTCTCCAAGTGACCTCCAACTTAACCTTTCCAGCTTTGTCTCCCACCCCTCCTTCACTTCATCTTTCAGCCAAACTCATTCCCTCACCGGGCACCAAGCACACCCTCCAAGGTTTTCGTCCACCTACAGTGCCATTCTTCCCATGTTCAAATCTCACCAAGTCCATTAGGTCCTACTGTCATCTCACTTTTCCTTACTCTTCTAAATCAGAATTCTTTCTCACCTTTGTATCCCCACAACATTTTATTTATGTCTCTTTTCCTGGCACTTACCTCTCTTGACTTTGGAATGTAGTAGTTTGCATTCTTATTTGCACTTCAAGTATGTATTTTTCTTGAGGTCAGGGACAGTGCCTTAATGGTTTTGTGTCCCTCTTCATGCCAAACACCGTGCCCTGGGTGTATTAGGCACTCGCTGAATGAGTTTAAGTTAATCACAGTAAACCCCTAATATATCATTTAATTTTGAGCATACTTAGCAACTGAAATGCTATACGGATATCTATATTACAGATCATACCTCACCTAATAGAAGCGTCCCTGTGATTGTCTAGGACTCTGTATAGTGAAAAGGAGATAACAGTTGCAGCCGAAGTATTTTTGTGAGTTATTGGTTGAAAATGGTGCCGTATGCTTCATTAGCTCCTGACATGAATTGTCTTAGTGTTACTAATAAAAGAGAGTATTTAAATAACTAAATTAGTAGTTTATATTTTTTTTCCATATCATACAGAGAAGCAGTTAACTTTCATTCCTGTTTAACATTCAAAATCAGAAGTTTTAAAGGATCAGTATCAGCTTTCAATCTGTGTTTTGTCTTAGCAGCTTCTCTTTAATAGTACATTTGCTGAGTAAAGGGACAAGGGATTCATTCATTTGATAAATATTTATTGAAAGCCTACTATGTGCTAAACAGTGTGCAGGGGATATAACAGAATAGGGTAAATGTGATTGCTGACCTTGTGGTGTCTATAATTTAGTGGTAACAACTGATGCAAAGGAAACAAAACCAACTAAATTATAAATGGTGGTAAGTGTCTTGAAGAAAACAAGCTTTCCTGTGATAGAAAACTATAGGAGAGACCTAATTTAGATTGTGTGGTCAGAAAAGGCTTCTGAAGTGGTAACCTATAAGCATCCTACATGAAGGATGCAAATCCTGGGACCATTCAGGTAGAGAGGTCAGTGTGTGCAAAGGCCCAGAGAGCACGATGGGTCCTGGGAACTGTAAGAAGGCCAGTGTGGAAGGAGAGGAGTGGAGAGAGGGGCCAGAGGTGAATTTGGAGAGGGAAGGAGGAGCTGTATCATGTAGGAGTGTGTAGTCCATGGAAAGATGCTCAGATTTCATTCTCAGTGCAGCGGGGAAGCTACTCGAAGATTTTAAGCAGGAGACTGATATCAGATTTTCGTTTTAAAGCAGTCCCTTTACTCTAGGGGAGAAAAGAGATACAAAAGTGGAAGTAGGGAAACCAGGTGGGATACTCCATAGAAATCCAGGCAAGAGACGACGACAGCTTGGACAGGGAATGGAGCAGTAGAGGTGGGAAGAAGTGAACAAAGTCAAGGACTATGATGATAGTGGAACCAAGATTTGACGAGGAAGTGAGTGTAGGAGGGGTAAGGCTGACTTCATATGGCTAGAAACTAGGCCATCTGAGGATGGTCATTTAAAGAAATATAAGATACTACCAGTGTAAGGTAGAATTATATCCTCTAGACAATTTTGTTCATGCTTAGTGGAGTATTAGATAATTGAGCTGTCATTTCACTATAGCTTTTACAGTTGTTGGTAAGATTTTAATTAACTTTTATTTATCCATGTGCATTTGCTAAAATAGATAGCTACCTCGTTCTAATGTCAGTTGTAAAAAGAAATTGGTAATTGGGTGCCAGCCAAGTCAGTTACATTAATTATGGGATCATGGACAAATTAATCTCTCTGAGTTCTCTCAACTATAAAATGGGTGTTAGAATTAATGTATTTCCTCACATATGGTAGATGCCTGATAAATAGTGTTCTCTTAAGATAAATTTAAAAATTAAGTTAGTGTATATGCGTGTACATGTATATATATGTATATACACGCACTCGTGTTCACGTGTATATACACACACATTTTAATCAGATATTTGTGAACAGCTTTTTTCAGGTGTAAGTAATCTTTTTTAACAGCTGCTAACTTATTTAGCTTCTTAAAACATTTAGCAGCTTTTAATTAAAATCCCTTTGACTATTGGGGCCCCTGGCTGGCTCAGTCGGTAGAGCATGCGACTCTTGATATCAGGGTTAAGTTCAAGCCCACCTTGGGCGTGGAGCCTACAATCAATCAATCAATATCCCTTTGATTATTAATCTTGAAAGGCAGTTCTCTGTATCAGAAAGAGTGGAAATTGATCCTAATACGTGTTTTAACTTGGGTTCATAGGCAATATAGAAGGTACTACTTTGTAAGTCTAACTAAGGTTTCTTTCTTTTTATGGAGTATTATAAAGCACGTAAAGACCAAATAAAAATAGGGACACCTGGGTGGCTCAGTTGGTTAAGCATCTGCCTTTGGCTTGGGTCATGATCTTGGGGTCCTAGGATCAAGCCCACATCAGGCTCCCTGCTCAGTTGGGAGCCTGCTTCTCCCTCTCCCCCACCCCCACTCATGCGCGCTCTCTCTGTGTCTCTCTGCTCTCTCTCTCAAATAATAAATAAATAAAATCTTTAAAAAAAAAAAAAAGACCAAATAAAATTAGTCAAGAAACCAAAATTTAAGACGGGGCCACATTTTTTAAGTAGGTGATTTTATTTTAGAAACTGGATGTGAATAAATAGATCGTGCCAAGTGAGTAACTGGAATGGTCATAATTAAGACATGTAGTTAGACTTTTAAAAGAAAATATTAAATGTATACTTGTAGTTTTGATAAAATGATATAAGAACAGCTGCCCTCTCCCTCTCTCCAGTTTGTCCCTTAAGAATTTCTGTGCTCTTATTTTCCACTTTATGAAAGGACAGGATTGAGTCATTTAGTCTGTATTGTTTTAAACACTAAAATTTTTAGTCTACAAACAGTAAGCCAAATATAATGCTTACACTTCGTCATGTGGGTTAAATTTTTTGAAATTGTAAATAAGCCTTCTAAAACTCACTAGAACAATCATGCTTTTTTTCCCTCCATAATGTGCTATTTATTGATTTCAGAAGAAGATAAAGACTTCAGTGTTATTTCTCTCTGTTGCTGCCCATTATCATTAGGGAACAAATGGGCTTGTAGAAGCTTCTCCTCTCAGTAGCTGTCTGCCTTGTTCATAGCATCCCTTCTGCTTATGTGCTATGATCTGTAGAAGGAGCAAATCAGAAGCAACTTAGATATTTTCTGAAAATACCGAGACCCTGCTGTTCTTGCTTAGCTTCGCTTAGGGTGTTTTTTCTTGAACGTCTGGATTTTTTCTTAAGGTCTCTCCGGTTTAATATTCTCAAGGAGGATAATAGTCTTCAATGAGGTTTGATTGTGTTTAGCTTTGTAAATATCATACAGATTGAGGTTTTGTTGAGGGTTTGAGGATAACAGAGATAATTTTGTTCAGTATTATAGTTTGTTTTGACATTGCTTTACCAAAACTAATAAGCTATGACTCGAATGTCAACATACAGTTTCTCGGGAGTAAGAATGCTACTTTGTCCCGCCTGGGATGCGGTCCGAGTCTACTCACGCTAATGCTTGCTCGTTGCTAAAGAGACTACGAGTTAAGAGTATCTTGTTTAAGACAGTGCTGCCTCTTTACCAGAGTGGTATAAGAGGATTTGGAGCTTATGCAAAAACAAAACATTGTTTCCTTTCTGAACTGATACCGAAGTGCACATGACTGTTATTAAAGTTTAGATAAAAACCCTGCACAACAAAGTTATGCTTAAATCAAATAAAGACATGCTGTTTCTTTGCTGGTAACCTGTACCCAAGGAAAGAGGAAGGAAAGCTGTTCTGAGGGAATCCTTTCTTTGAAACCAGCCATGCAAGCACTTTTCTGACTGTCCCCCCTAGTGGAAATGGACTGGAATGAGGGCAGACCGACTCTCCAATTTCCAGTTCTGGCAGGTGAGCTAAGAAAGAAATTGGAGAGAAGATCGAGCGTCCTGAGTTGGGCACCTTTATGGGCTACTTACTTCTATTTGTTATTTTAGCATGATTGACAAACTGATAGAAATACAGTGCCTAAGATTTCTTTTTTGCCCATAAAGACCAAGCATCACTCGAGTTCTTTGAGAGTTGAAAATATGAGAATATGAGAATGATACTTGTATTACTTCAGGTAATTAGATGAAAAAAAAAATGTTTTCTTTAGAAGTGGTATTCTTTCTAAATATTTTATTTATTTATTTGACAGAGAGGGAGTGAGAGAGGGAGCACAAGCAGGGGGAGTGGGAGAGGAAGAAGCAGGCTCCCAGCAGAGGAGCCTGATGCGGGGCTCGATCCCAGAACACTGGGATCACGCCCTGAGCCAAAGGCAGACGCTTAACGACTGTGCCACCCAGGCGCCCCTAGAAGTGGTATTCTTAATTCACTACCTAAAGAATGCTGAGATTGCTCTTTTAATAACAGCATGCTCTTTTAGAACATGAAATTATAGTATTCCCAAAGGTGTAACTTGAATAAACCTACTTAAATTTTATTTCCCTTCAATAAGAAAATTCATTATATGAACTACCTGGTGTTTTAAATTCTAAATCATCTTATACGACAGCACCTAAATTCTAGCATCCTAATTTTGTTAGTTTGCCCTGGTACGTTACAGACCCACACTTAATTGTTTCTTAATCTTTGACTTTATTCTCATACAGTTCTTTTTTTCCCTTATGTTGTGATCGCATTTATCCAAGACTTTAGCATATGCTGGTAGTATGAATTTAAGAAAATATATAGTAATTAAAGAACTGGATCAAAGCCTTTTTGAACATTAGAGCCAAAAAAGTGTTATGGTGACTTTGAATCTGAAATAAAACATGTAACTCTTTGATTTTGTGTATAGCTATTAAGATTTATGTTCTTCTAGCTTATCTATCTCAAAATTGCCCTTATTAAAGCTAGAGATTTGGCAATTTCCAGAAGTTCCTTTGTATCCTATCTGGCTTTTGTCTGCATTTGCTTTGACTTTTACAACCTTAATGCTAAACTTACAAACCAAAGTTCCCATCAACGTCACAAGAGCAAACTACAGAGTAGCATTATATGCAGTGGTGGAAATGATATAAGACACCTGTCATCAGAAACTCCATAGCAGCTGCCATATGCTTTACAAAGGAAATAAACTTCTCATTTTTAAACTAACTGGGCTATATCTTGTTAATGGGCCAACTTTGTATCATTACTTAACAAAAACATTACTTACAAAAACATTCCAAGGAGAGAAGCAGCGGTTCTTAAGTGATAAAGGGAACAGCCAAGGACTACCTTGGTGTCACATTAACAACATTTGATAAGTGGGAAAGAGAAAAGTACAACCAACTTTTGTGTGTATAATCATCTACTTATTTCTCTATATCCAGGATTGAGACGACAGCAGGTAAGAAGGAGGGGCTGGCGCTCATGCTTTTGTATGCACTGGTACTTACACCGCATTGAAGATCCTGTAATTTGTGGAGTCCATCAGGCTGTGCTGTATGACGTATACAACCGGTGTGTGCCAGATACTCACAGCTGCATCCCTTCATATGAATATCCATTTCTTGTTTTTTTTTTTAAGATTTTATTTATTTATTTGATAGAGAGAGAGACAGCCAGCGAGAGAGAGAACACAAGCAGGGGGAGTGGGAGAGGAAGAAGCAGGCTTCCAGCAGAGGAGCCTGATGTGGGGCTTGATCCCAGAACGCCAGGATCACGCCCTGAGCCGAAGGCAGACGCTTAACGACTGAGCCACTCAGGCGCCCCCCATTTCTTGTTTTAAAAGCTAATTCCAGGGGTGCCTGGGTGGCGCAGTGGTTGGGCATCTGCCTTCGGCTCAGGGCGTGATCCCAGCGTTCTGGGATCGAGCCCCACATCGGGCTTCTCCCCCAGGAGCCTGCTTCTTCCTCTCCCGCTACCCCTGCTTGTGTTCCCTCTCTCGCTGGCTGTCTCTGTCAAATAAATAAATAAAATCTTTTAAAAAAAATAAAAATAAAATAAAAATAAAAGCTAATTCCACTGCCTGAGTTTTTTGAGATCCAGCTGATACTTAATGGGAAATCTGATGACGTGTTAAAAGCTATGGTGTTTCTTTCTGTCAGGTTCTGAAGAAAGTGTCCAAATACATTCAAGAGCAGAATGAGAAGATATATGCTCCCCAAGGCCTCCTCCTGACAGATCCCATTGAGAGAGGACTTCGAGTTGTATCTTTTTTGTCCAGATCATAAGGTCTAAATATCTATAAAAAGAAAGTTTCGATGGTACTATTTGGCAGCTAGAGAGAATTTAACTCCCTTCTCTTGTAATTGCCCTAGGAATTTTCTGTGTGAATTGCATGCCTATCATAAGCCTTCTGTTTCCAACATTTTTCTGAAAGCATGTCTCCTTCCTTTGCATTGTGCAGGTCCTCAGATGGTTTAATATTCTGGTTACCGTCTTTCTTGGTGGTTCTGAGGGCATCTTGTAGTCATAATGGGGGTGGCATGAGTAATGCATCTCAGCTGCAGAAACTGAACCTAAAGCCTCTTTGAAATGCACAAACTCATAATGTGCGGTGAGACGTGTCATCCAAATGAGTTGCAGCTCCATGGGCTCATCTGACTAGTTGAAATCAGTTACAGCTGCCAGATGTATAATTTCATTACCTTTGACACACTGTGCATATTTTTAGAGGCAGTGAGCTTTGAAACTCACTAAGTGAATTTGGTAAATAAAATTGCAAAAAAACTAATTTAGCTTGATAACTGGAGTAATGAGTAAAATAAATTTTTTTAAAAACCTAGGTCAGATAATCCCAGGCCTTCCGGCTGATAATAATTTCAGCAGTTTTATTATACTCTGCAGCACTGGTTCTTAAACTTTAGAGGTCATGAACCCTCTCCCAAGAAAGTTTGCAAATAATTACAGGGCATTTCGAACCCCTGAATTCATTACTTTCTTCGGTTCTCAGCTAAGAATCCCCTATTCTACAATATAGCATCTTTTTTCAGAATTTTTTTTTCCAAAAAATAATGTTTGGGGTGGGGGGAATTACATGTGGGGTACTACAGGCAATTACATTCTTAAAGTTTTTGGCAAGGTGAAGAAAGCATCATGTTTAACTTAAGTAGGAGAAATTCTTAATAATTTAAAAATGAGCAAAGGAAATTGAAAGCAAAGTCTGTGCAGATCATACACATCATCTTGCCACGGTCCCCTTTTATATGTTCTGTTCTCCAGTGTGTTTTCTTAACAGCTATGCTGTTTAGATTGAAATCACCATTTATGAAGACAGAGGCATGAGCAGTGGAAGATAAACCGTAGAATTAAAGGTAAAAAAATTATATGATTTACATGCAAGTTTTTATCATTTGTAGCATGCGTGAATTTTCTTGCCTCCGTGTTAAATAAATCATTAGATAATGGCATATTCTCTGTATTGGCTTGAGATTTAAAATGTATATTTAACCCAGGTTCTATTCAGTGATCTAGAATTTAATCCCGATTTTTCCCTTCCGTATTGTTTTCAGACTGGTTTTGTTGTTGCTTTGTTTTGGCAGGTGTTTTTTCAGGGAAGGAGGTCTTGTTTTAATATTTCAAAGCAATCGTAGACATTTTGCATATAAAAATCATTTTGGATTTTGCGTATAAAAATCATTTCAGCAATTGCCCTGCCTGTATGATGAATGGCTTTAATAACCAAAGAAACATTTCAGAGTGGAGGGGGAGATTGTGAATATTTCCTTTATTTAAGTGGCTTCATTGCCCTGTAGACGAAAACTTATCCTGGTGGTTAAAACCGTAAATTTAATTCTTTTGTTTAGAATATTTATGTTCTTCAATATCCATATAATAACCTTAAAGACGTGAGAAACAAATTAGTTAGTACTGATAGGAGTGTAGACGCAGAATCATGTGGAAACCATAGTCCATTGGCACAGCCTTCGAAGTAACAAAATCGCACTTCATTATTT
This sequence comes from Ursus americanus, assembly GCF_024610735.1. Lineage (NCBI taxonomy): Eukaryota > Metazoa > Chordata > Mammalia > Carnivora > Ursidae > Ursus > Ursus americanus. The sequence continues at coordinate 6,174,933 of NC_142153.1, read as the reverse complement.
CTACCAGTTCCGGTCATTTACACTTTCTACAGAGAGTGTTCTGCCGCTGTGCTTTTCTAGTTGACTGTCACTAACAGGCAGCACAGAAACCGATTCTGCCAAAGCAGACCTCCTCCTCCCCCCCAGAGCAGCAGTAGTAACTGCCATTTCGAGGGCACCTGCTCTGTGCCAGGTGTTATATAAATGGTATGTCTCATTCTTACAAAAAGTGTGCAGAGTATTTCCCCCATTTTAGAGATGAGCAAACCAAGGTACAAACAGATGAAATGGTGTTCTCAAAGAATTACAGTTTAACACACTTTGGGATACGAACCCAAGTTCGACGGACCATAAAACACCTGTTTTTTACACCATACTTCCTGTAGGTACTTGCAGCAGCAGAAACATGGGGAGAGGGAAGAGCTCCTCAGATTATTTTAAGTGTTTATCCTCCCTTTTCTTTTTCAGGACTTTCTTAAAAGATACGTTTTGTCTGCCCCCGTACAATTTATCAAAACCTATAAACCAACCAACATTCCAAAGCTGCCATCTTTTAGCACTAGTGAAAGTGTCACCTGAATTCTTTGACTTTGAAAGCCAAAACTCTAAATAATGACATCCTCTGCCATGTGTTTTCTTTCTTTAAAAAGGCCTTGTTTGGGAACACTTAGTGTTCCTTGCTCATAGACTTTGTCGTGTACGATTTCCAAACTGACACTTCTCAGTGGCACAACCAGGAACCTTAATGTGTGGTTTTTGTTATGTGCCATTGGAATAAGTTTGTTTTATCAGTTGCAGCTGCGTTGACTTGGCACAGCCCATTTGTCATGACTCATTTTGCAGCTATTATTGCTAAATGTAATGTTTTTCTGAGGTGGTGTGGGGTTTTGAGCAATTACACACCAGAGACTAATCTATCAATAGTCAGGCAACTGTGAAATTTTGAAATGGGAAAGATTTACATTCGGAGCTTCTGGATAGTTTCATGAATGCAAATATTTCTGTTCAGTTTAAAGCTGTGTGTTCCTCGGGCCCAGGATCTAGTGTGGGTGGAGGTCTAGGAGGAGGGGGGAGAAACTGTAAGAGTAATTAATTCAGTTCTGCCTCTAAGGTTTCTGCAGGTTGAAGTATTACATGAGAGTTAATGATTTAACCAAAAAATACACAAATCATGGAGATGGCCTTTATTAAAAATGTTTAAAATAGCTCCATTAAAGACCGATGGTGTTTTCTCTTTGGATTGTCTTCTTTATTTAAAAATTGGAACATATCATTACCCGGTCACAATAAGTGAGCACTGATGAAAATAGCTAACTTTTGTGGGTGCTCATTATGTGCCCGCACTGTTGTGAATGCTTAGTACTGATCGTCACAGCGGCCCTACAAGGTTCGTACTGTTTTCCCAGTTTTCTCAGACAAGGAGAGTCAGGCGCAGAGAACCCAAGTTCCTTGTCTAAGGCTGAAGACTAGTCGGTAGCCGTCAAGGTGACCGGGCCCCGGATTCGCCACGTCAGCCTGTGCTCTGCTACCTGCCTCTTGGGACAGGATCATTCAGGGATGAAATATCCAGGGCTTGCGTTTCTAGACTGTTGAGCTGTGTCCTTGCTTAGTCTGTTAGTACAGATCCAAGTCTTCCGTTAAACAGAACTAGCCCACTTATAAGGAGCTCCTGTGAGCTGGTGTAGGAGAGATGTAGAGGTTATTTTAGCATCCCTTTCTAAAACTTCTACTTTTTGCATCTACTGCAGATCCCACCTCCAGCTGGGACCCTCATCTATCCACTGGCCGATCGCAGAGTGTCCCCTACCTCCTCTCCAGAGCGTCATTCCTTTGTATCTGCTGCCAGAGCCACGGTGCCATTTACTCCAAGGACTAACTTTCTAAAATTCCACACCTGGAATGACCTCTAGTCGCTCAGCATCCACTTTGTGTCTCCAAATTGTGTAGGACTCTGTAATCTTTTGATTAGTTTCTGAGAAAACACAATGAAGCATTTCACTTTTTTTATTCAAAGCCATTAATAAAATAGGCCGTTGGTCAGCCCAACACAAAGTTTCTTTCTCATCTGCCACCAGTACCAGTGGTTCTCTTCATTCCTTGGGCCAGCTTCCCAGGTGGCTCTCGACTTCAAGTCGTATCTCAGCCAGTGTTCAGTCTTATTGCCCCCAAATTCATCAAATGCTTTTCTCCAGGATTTTGGTGAAAGGTAGGCTGTGTCTGTGGTTTTGCTAATGCATCTCCCGGATTTCGAAGAACTAGCAGTTTTGCCATGACTGAAATCTTAAAGATCTGTTTCTGCTGTTCGGTTTCTCAGACTGAAACTCATTGGAAAAATAATGTATGATGTTATTTGTTTTATGATAGCAATTATTCCTAATTAAAGCAGTATTTAATGCAATTTCCAGTTATTTTTCTTTGGAGAATTTTGTTATTATTGCATTACCTTGAATGTTGGGAAGATGCAGTGTGTGTTGCGTGTTCCTTACAAAAATAAGCAAGCACAATAAAGTGGATGCTAAACCATCAAATACATAAATGTCCCTGCTGTGTCCCTGAATGTGTAATAAGCAAGTATAATAAATATTTTAATTATAGTTTTGTTATAAATATAACTTATGAGAAAAAAATTTGATAGGAATAATACTGTATATTGCTAATTTTTAACTGTCCCTACTGGCAAACCTTGTGACTCATAGACTTTCTTCATATACAGTATTCAGTGCACAGAAATCTTATGATTGGTTCAAGTACAATAAGTTAAGTGATTTCCAACTAAAACTCTCAAGTCTGAGTCAGTGTTTCTAGTTCTTTTGGCTGTATGTTCTTAGTATCAGGGCTTCTTATGCCCTTCTTTCATCTTTGGGGTTTGAGAGCACTGTTTTCGGGAGAGAGTTCAGAAATATATTAGGAAAGAATGAAACAGTTACAAGTTTTACTTTCAGAGATACTGTAGGTGCTAATACTGGATTTAATCTTTCAGATTTAGTTTCTTTTATGTATCTGTTAGTTATTCAGTAAATCTCATTGGTCTGTGTAATATTTTAATTGTATAAAATTCCTTTGTTACTTTAGAGCCTGTAATAGTGTGTCTGTCTGCCTTTTAAACCTGTTGCAATAACTTTGCTGAAATAAGAACACATTAGTAAAACTTTTCTTAAACAAGTTGTCTCTGTGTCGTATTTGGTGTGGTTTGGTAATGTGATACGGCATTAAATTTCGCAGATAAACAATACTACTAGAGTCGGGGCAGCTTAATATTTTCCAACAAACATCTTACACTTATCACACTTTACAGTTTTTTACATGCTTCATCTCATAAGAGGCAGATATGTTAGCTAAATAGATAAAAACTAAGAAATCATCCCTGATAGTCAAAAATGTATCCAGTTAAAGAAATGAAGATAGGATGTTTCATTAGGAATAAAATATCAGCTACTGTTACTATCTTGGATCATCTGATGACTCTTTTAAGATGAAGTGCATTAGTAGAGAATAACCGCTTATAAAATAAGTCCATATTCTGACTTTTGTGAGATTATTTTTCTTTATAAAATTTCCAGCTTCTCTTTCCTACACAATTCCACTAACAGTAAATGGTACTCATGAAGAAGGTCATAAGACCCTGGCTCCTAGCACAAAGTCATGGCTTCTCAAGAGTAACGTGCTTTGTTTTTCGTTTTGTTTAAGTCCATATAAGGGAGGTCAAAGTATTAGTGCTATATATGATTTACACACTGATGTCCCCTTCCCCTTGCCATGTGTCTCCTTCCCCACCCTAATCCTTCTAATTCCATTAGGGCCAAGGTGGTTTCTAGTTACCCTTGCATCTATCCCTAACTCCCAAGCATCATCATGCAGGGTGATAGACCTATTTAACACTCATATTTGCTAAGTGAATAAGATGCAGGCTGACGGGTCATTAGCAGAGTCACTTCACTACATGTTGAGTTAGTAAGGTCTTTGACTTGATAAGATAGCGACTTGTATACTCCCCTTGTAAAGTTCTAAGACTGGAAGGCTATCTGTGGCTTAAACTCCATTAGAATAGACTTTTGCATGGAGATCACTACTGTTGAGGATTCTGGTGACCTTTCCTCTAGGTAGGAATTCCCAGGGAAAGGGAAAGAATTATATTCAAAAAAATCTGAAGTACGTAGATCTATAAATAACAAGTAAGCCTCTAACTCATACTTCATCCTTTTTTTATTCTGTAGGTCATTGACATTGCCAATAAGTGATCCCTATCCTCATCTGTGCTTGGTTGGAGGATAAACCAATAAATAAAAGCATGACACAGTGACCCACTTTAATCTGCAACTGTGTAAGGTGTGAAGGGTTTTACTCTCCCACCAAAGCTGTAGTGAGTGGTTTTACAACAGTAACTCCACAGTACTCAAAACTCGGAAATGAGTACAAGATAGCAAAAATGTACAGTGAATTACGAATGCCAAAATGTAGGTTCTGTACCACCTAAGTTCTAGGATAGTTTGCTTCAAAATGAGTAAACACAGAATTAATGACTATAATAAAGGTTATAGCTCTTCTGTCTTATATCGTAAGTTCTTCCCATACATCTCAAATGGTGCAGGTGTGAGGTTCTGTGAAATTCTGCCTACAAGCCCTGTAGGAATTGTCTACTTTTAAAAACTTTTTTAAACCTCTGCTTCACAAAAAGAAATAATTTTATGAATCAAGCACAACCAAAGATTTTGGTTATGGGTCATTGTCAAAACAAGTTTACACCCCCAGAATTTTCTGGTTTTTTAAAAAGAGCATCTGAGCAATGTTAAGTTTTTATTGACCTTACAAGAACTTATTTAACTCTGTGCTCTCACTTTTTTTATCTGGAATCTTTAATCTTCAGAATCATAAATCACCTTTGAAGAATTTATTTTTTTTTCTTTTCAGCTGCAAAGATTTTTTTTTAAAAGTGGGAGGGTGCCTGGATGGTACAGTCGGTTAAGCATCTGTCTGACTCATGGTTTCGGCTCAGGTTGTGATCTCAGGGTCCTGAAATTGAGCCTTATGTCAGGCTCTGCACTCAGTGGGGAGTCTGCTTGAGACTCTCCTTTCTCTGCCCCTCCCACTCAGCTGGTGCTCTCTCTAAATAAAATAAATAAAAACAAAGGGGGGGAAGCTAAAAATCAGTCCATTGGCTGCCAGATCGGTTGTTCTTGATCTTAATGTTTCTGTCCTTGTATATATTTTCTTACCTCATATTGTCACAGACCAATTTATTGCCAGGAAATGAACATAATAATTTGTATTCAAAATGTTTTGGCAATTAGTCTTCTGGGAACAAACAAATGCCAAACAACATAACCGTAGAAGCTCCGATTCTGTGAGATACAAGGACTTAGATGGGGGCACCTGGGTGGCTCAGTCATTAAGCGTCTGCCTTGGGCTCAGGGGTGATCCTGGCGTTCTGGGATCAAGCCCCACGTCAGGCTCCTCCACTGGGAGCCTGCTTCGTCCTCTCCCACTCCCCCTGCTTGTGTTCCCCCTCTCTCTGGCTGTCTCTCTGTCAAATAAATAAAATCTTTAAAAAAACTTTTTTTTTAAATACAAGGACTTAAATGTAATGTGACCTTTTCCTCCCAATTAAAGGATTGGTGGGCACATTTGCATATCTTTGTGTATCTCATACAACGTACAAATGTTTTATTTAGTCCAATTCCTAATTTCTTAGATGTTTGAAGGATTATGTGCTTGAAAAAGCAACATTATTTTAGATGTGACCGTCTACTTTTAAAATGAGTGATGCTTCAGTTAAACAATTAGGAAAGGAAAGGCCTAACAGCATGTTGTGGGCATTTTTAATATTGCAGAAAAATATAATCACTTAACGTCTAATGATATGGAGGGACGACATCAGGATGGGAAAAATCACCTTTTTAAGTAACCAGAATGCCCAACAGAAACCATATTGACAGAAACTTTACCAACCCCTGCCGGCAAGAGCCACATATTAAAAATAATCAGATCCCTGGTAGAGACTCTGTGAGAAAACTCTGAGGGGGAAAGAGCTTGTGTGCATTGATTTCTATTCCCTGGTACTATGTAGGTTTTGAAGTGACCACAATTTTTCTGTTTATGAAGGTAATGTGCAGTGTCAGGATAATACTGTGGTTGCATATTAACTCTGTAATAGTTAAGGGCAGAAAGTAAAAATGCCTCCAGGACTGGAGGAACCATGTAGGGTAAAATTTAGTCTAATCAATTCATTCTACAGACAGGCCTATTAAGAACTTAAAAAATTATTTGCCTTGCCTGACGAAGTCCCAATAAGGTTTTTTTATGGAACTTGACATGCTGATTCTAGAAAAAGTGAAGAGACCTGCCCTAGAACTAGCAAGATAATATATTAAGTTGTAGTACTTAACAGGGGGCATTGGTACGAGGATAAGCTGATGGAATAATGGAATAGAATAGAGACCTAGCTGCAGACTCAAGCTTGTCCAGTGGGCTGGATAGTCTCCTTTTGCCCTTCCAGATCCTTTCTCCTCCATGTGCTTCTTTTGGTTCTAGAAAACTGATCCCTGCAGATGGCATCAACAGGTTCCCTTGGCCTGTGGCTTCCAGGAGGATTCAGCCAACGGGAGAAATGAATGAGCAGGAAATCTGAGCATGGTACACTGATTCATGAGAGTGGCTAGCTGGCCAGCTACTTAGGGACCAGGAAGGACAAAAGTGGAAGGCTGGTGAAGAGTAGAACACCCTGGAAGAACCTCTAGGAACAGTGTCAGAGTGTGAAGAAATCTATATGCCATGTAAATACCCACAAGATAGCACCCACTGCAGAGAGGGTTTCACTGTGGACATGGAAAGTTCTCTGATGTCAGTCAGCCTCTTCCCAGCGTCCCTGATGCTTGCTCATTGGGACCATGTAAAATGGTCACGGCAGCAAGGATGGAGGCTACACGTGACTCTGCATTGACTTCTGCTCATTATGACTGATTCGGCTACTGCCACTGCCGAGTGCCCAAATGGCCAACAGAGGCCAACGCTAAGCCCCCAAGGGGCACTATTCTCCAGAGGGGGTTTTGATTAGAACAAACTGGACATTTTAATTACTGAATGGGCACTGTGTTTTGTGACTTATACAGATCATGGGACTTTTTTTTTTTTTTCAGCCAAAGAGTGACAAGAGTAATCATGGACCTTCCTCAGTTTTCATCCAGGGTAGGGAAAGAACTATACCCACCCAACAAATCAATATAAAGGGACAAAAGTAATATTAGAGACAAAAATAAAGTTGCTTTACGATTACATTCCATGAGTTATCCTAATTGATACATATACACACAATTTGTATATATTACCATATTATTTTTGGATACATACGTCTATGGTAAAATATGTCCACCTGCCTGGGAACAATGAACACTAAGCTGACTGAAGCTGGTAGTTGCCTGTAGAGAGAGAGGAAAGAAAATGGGATCCGAAAGAGGAGTACAGGGCTTAGATTGAATTTGTAATATTAAACAGCTTATTATTTTCTATACGTTTTCAAATTTAAAATATTTCTACAAAACCAACCAACTGTATAGTCCACACTATATCTAAATATTATACACACCAGTTAGCATCTTCAGTGTCATGATGGGCTTTGATAATTTGGACACAATACCCACACCCCCTGGGATTTCAGTCAGGTCTCTATTTTCAATTTCCTCTAAGCATTCAGGCCTATTTGTCTCATTGGTCTCACCGTCAAGAAGCACTAGCCTCAAAAAAAAAAAAAAAAGGCAGCACTAGCCTCTGACTCCTGCTACTTCTAAATATACCAAAAAAGTGAAAAACATGGACAAAGGGCTTTTTCCTGCTTTCAGATATGTGAGTGGCCCTTTAAAATAAATGAATTAAACTTCCAGGCTAGAAGCAGCATATAGCCGAGGGTAAAGTTCAGGGTCAAGCTGGATTTCTCATGTAAACATGTCGAAGATGAAAGAAAGAGAAGCTGAGTAGGAAACTTATGATCTCACTTCCTCATAAACAGGGACAAGTCCAAAGTCACTTCAACCTTCCCAGAGCTCCATGGGTCACATCCAAAGCTTCCTGACCCTAACAAGTCGGCAATGTGTACAATGACATCGCCCACGGCAAGATCAGCTACAACAGGACCAAGTGGCCCAAAGCTTCTGGTTCTTGTCTCCAGAAATATCAACAGTTAACACAATTTCTTTCATGGCCAGATTTCAGTATTTTCAGCCGAAAACATTTTCATAACTAAACTGGACATAACAGAAACTGACAATGTCATGGCTTTCATCACTGGGATACTCAAAAGGTGGCATTATTACATTATCTGCTCTAGCTAATTTCATAGTAAAATACCTAGATAATGTTCTGGGGCATGGAACCCAGTTAAAACTATCTGTTCTCCAGCCTTCTGATAGAGGATGAATATTGAACTCAATTAGAATGTTCAGCTCACCAACAAGAAACCTGTAAGAAGTGTTTAAATGAAAAAACCTAGACATAACGCCAGAAGCTTTTAAGATGTGACAGATTTTTATATTTCACATTTTTATATTAATGCAGGCCTCTTTTTTCCTTATTATTTCAAGCACTGACATCTCGAGAGATGTATGATTTATACAAGCTCCATGTAAAAATAAAAGAGAATGGTAGTAATGACAATATAATTCCAACTCTGTAACTTGAACTAGAAAGTTTGGAACTTAGAAAAGTTTTAAAATAAATCTTCATGTATCTTGTCAACTCAGGAAAACTGATACCCATATACAGATGAGTCTCAATTGTATTTTAAGAGTTGTCCCTACACAGAAAAATCATTTCAATAAACTTTACTCTGAAGTGGAAGAGCGGAAAGACCCATTTTGTTCTCAACATGGAGCCATGTCTACGACTCATTAACACAAAAAAAGGTAAAGCATTAAAATGAAAACCAATGAGTGGAATTTTGATACAGGGTGGACTCGAGCAAGGCTACCCTCTAAGCATCTTCCTATGACCGTAATCAAACCTTTACCTGTGGCTACATACTTAAAAACAAAAAAGAGCCGTCCTAAACTGTAAGTATTTAGATATACTGAGTTTGGCCTGGTTTTCATTTAGACCTAAAGACCATTCCCTAAATTACATGGACCCTAATAAACACAAAGAAGACCTGCCAGCACTTAGATGCCCCTGACATAAAGTCACATGAACTTCTTGATGGAAAGATCGCATTTCTCTTTGTTGACTCATCCAGAAAATCATTAAGAAAATAGTTCTCTGTAACCTGCTATATGGCCATAGTTTTTCAGAAGATAAATTGCATTTTTTTAAAAAAGGAAAAGGCGTGGTCATTATGCATTCTGCAATGACAAAATGATAATACAGTTTTTTCTCTCTTCACTGTTTCCCGCTCATCTCTGCTGGAATTTATCCATCCTTCCTGCAAACCGTGTCACATGTTACCTCCTCAGGGAAGCTGCTATATGCTGCATGACTGTGACCCCTCAAAATTCATATATTAGAATCCTAGCCTCCAGCCCCTAATTCAGAGCCCTCATGAATGAGATCAGGGCCCTTATAAAAGTAGCCCAGAAAGTTCCTTTGCCCCTTCCATCATGTGAGCTTACGATGAAAAGACAGCCTTCTAGGAAGTGGGCGCTCACCAGACACCGACTCTGTTGGCACCATGATCTGGACATCCCAGCCTCCATAACTGTGAAATATAGGTTTCTGCTGTTTAGAAGCCAAATCGTCTATGGTATCTTGTTACAGCGGCCCAAATGGACTGAGGCAGATGCCTACTGCAACCTTCTAAAATGTCCCCACCTGCAACATTCTGTTACCCAGCTTTATTTTCTACCACCTGACAAATAATTACTGGTTAATTGTCTATCGCCTATCACAGAGTCTGTGTTTTCTATTCACTGCTTTTTCTTTAGCACTGACACAGAGCCTGGCAGTAGCTACTCAAACAAATATCATTAGCTGCTCAAGAAACCCTATGACCCAGCCATTGCACTACTGGGTGTTTACCCCAAAGATACAGACATAGTGAAGAGAAGGGCCATATGCACCCCAACGTTCATAGCCGCTCTGTCCACAATAGCTAAATCGTGGAAGGAGCCGAGATGCCCTTCAACAGATGACTGGATTAAGAAGTTGTGGTCCATATATACAATGGAATATTATTCAGCTATCAAAAAGAACGATTTCTCAACATTTGCTGCAACATGGACGGCACTGGAGGAGATAATGCTAAGTGAAATAAGTCAAGCAGAGAAAGACAATTCTCATATGGTTTCTCTCATCTATGGAACATAAGAACTAGGAAGATCAGTAGGAGAAGAAAGGGATAAAGAAAGAGGGGTAATCAGAGGGGGGAGTGAAGCATGAGAGACTATGGACTCTGAGAAACAAACTGAGGGCTTCGGAGGGGAGGGGGTTGGGGGAATGGGATAGGCTGGTGATGGGTAGTAAGGAGGGCACGTATTGCATGGTGCACTGGGTGTTATACGCAACTAATGAATCATCGAACTTTACATCAAAAACCAGGGATGTACTGTATGGTGACTAACATAATATAATAAAAAAATATTAAAAAGAAATACTTGTTGAATGAAGAAATAAATGCAAGCATGGATGATGGGCGCTGTACTGGATTTGAGGGCTACCTTCGGGGAATTCACAACCTAATGGAAGAAACAGACATGTGAAATCTGCCACATAGCATGATAAATGTTGTGCCAGAAGAGTATAAGGTATACGGGTGACCTAAAGAAGGAGTGGATAGATTAGGAATGCTTGGCACAGAGGAAGAGTTACTTCAGCTGAGTCTTGAAGGATGCAGAGGAGTTCATCAGGTAAGGTAAAATAAAGAGAAGCCTAGAAAGAGGGAACAGCATGTGCAAAGAAAGAAGACAAAATCCCTCGTGTCCTTGAATAGTCCAACAGGACTGCAGCAAAGAGGGCATAAGGGAGGAAGACCTATACTACAAGAAAATCAGCAGCACTATTCTCCAAGAGAGTAACTAAAATCACACCAGTGCCTGCTAGCCTCCCTACCTCTCTCAAGGGATTTTACTTTGTCCCGCACCTCCGGTGCAGGTGTCTAGGCCTAAGGGCAATGACGTGCTAGCCTACAGGTGTTCTGTTCACTCTCCTCTAAGGAAAATGTCAAGAGTGCAAAATAGCAGAATAAAAAACCCAGAAGTAAACCCACAACTATATGGTCAATTGATCTTCGACGAAGCAGGAAAGAACATGCAATGAGAAAAAGACAGTCTCTTCAACAAATGGTGTTGAGAAAACTGGACAGCAACAGGCCAAGGAATGAAACTGGCCCACTTTCTGTCACCACACAGAAAAATAAATTTAAAACGGATTAAAGACCTAAATGTGAGACAGGAAACCATCAAAATCCTAGAGGAGAACACAGGCAATAACATCTTTGACATCGGCCAGAGCAACTTCTTTCAAGATAGGTCTCCTAAGGCAAGGGAAACAAAAGCTAATATGGGACTACATAAAAATAAAAAGCTTCTGCACAGCAAAGAAAACAATCAACAAAACTAAAAGGAAACCTACGGAGTGGGAGAAGATATTTGCAAATAACATATCCAATAAAGTGCTAGTATCCAAAATATAGAAAGAACTGAGACAACTCAACACCCAAAAAAACCAAATAATCCAATTTTTAAATGGGCAGAAGACATGAACAGACATTTTTCCAAAAAAGACACACAGAGGCCAATAGACACATAAAAAGATGCTCATCGTCACCTACCGTCAGGGAAGTACAATCAAAACTACCAGGAGATATCACGCCACACCTGTCAGAGTGGCAAAGATCAACAACACAAGAATCAACAGGTGTTGATGAGGATGTGGAGAAAAAGGAATCCTCGTGCACTGTTGATGAGAATGCAAACTGATGCAGCCACTCTGGAAAACAGCATGGAGGTTCCTCCAAGTTAAAAGTAGAACTAGCCTACAGTCCAGCAATCATACTACTGGGGATTTACCGAAAGAATACAAGAGCACTAATCCAAAGGGATACATGCACCCCTGTGTGTATTGGCAGCATTATTTACAATAGCCAAGATATGGAAGCAACCCAAGTGTCCATCAACTGAAGAATGGATCAAGAAGATATGGTGTGTGTGTGTGTGTGTGTGTGTGTGTGTGTGTGTGTGTATACTATTCAGCCATTTAAAAAAATAAAATATTTACAACTTACGACAACACGGATGGAGCTAGAGAGTATAATGCTAAGTGAAATAAGTCAGTCAGGGAAGGACAAATACCATATGATTTCACTCATATGTGGAATATAAAAAACAAAATAAATGAACAAAGAGAAAAAGAGAGACAAACCAAGAACCTGACTTTAAACCACAGAGAATAAACTGACGGTTCCTAGAGGGCAGATGAGCAGGGGGAGGGGTGCAATAGGTGATGGGGATTAAGGAGCGTGCTTGGTGATGAGCACTGGGTGATGTATGGAAGTGATGGATCACTATATTGTACACCTGAAACTAATATAACCGTGTATCTTAACTAACTGGAATTTAAATAAAACCCTTTAAAAAGAGTGTAAAATAGGAACACTGAAGCAAAAGATCATTATCTTATGCTTCGCTTGGGAGGCAGCAGCCTCCGACTGGCATCAATGCCTCTGCTGCCTTAGTGACAAAGAGGAGGCAGGGGGGCTAGGAGGGAGATGGCATCGAAGGGTCTTTGCTCAGCCTTGGGAAGCCTGTGTCCAAGCTGAAATTTGGAGCCACGTGATCTCTTTCCTGGGTCCACTCTCCTTCCAGAAAATGAGTACCCAGACGTAGCAAACTGACTCTTCTTTGATATTCTGAGGCTGATTCTATAGTCATGAAAAAAGCATCCTCCCATTAACCATTAGAAAACGAAGTGCAGAGGTGAAGGTAGGAGTTATGTGTCTGTGCCAAAAACTAGGAATATGTGAGGACCAGTGAAGGGAAGAGAGTCACACCGTGTTGCTACAGGGGAGGGCACAGACAAGACAGAGAATGTAGCACTGACGGTTTGTGCATGCTTAAACAGTATTACAAATTATTTATTACAAATCATATTTGCCTTTCCCTGTTAAAACTCTCGAAACCGTGATCTCAAAACTTAGAAAAGAAGAACTTAGAAGAGATCTGAAAAGTGTATATGTTTGTTGAAGACATTTCTGGGTTAATTAAATGTGCTTGAAATCAAGATAGGTACGGAATGAGGAAAGAAATCTGAAGGGAGACAAAAGGAATTCAGATTATCCTGAATTGCCCAGATCTTAACATTTGTCAAGGAGATCCAACCAGACTCTGGCCTCCTGAGTTTTCCAGCATCTGCCCATACAAGCTCGGTGTTTTACCATTGCCCAGAAAAATACTTGTAAGTTCACCCGTCAATATCTTCCCTTGAGCAGCTAAGGAAACATCCTAAGTACTTCTCTGTACTCTCCCTTAATAATGCAAGTTGCCTAAAAATTTCCTATCCTTAGTCCAAATTGTCATTCATTCAGAACAACTGGGAGTTCAACTTCCCTTAATATACTCCCCAAAACGTAAGGCTTTGCTTCTCAGGGCAATGAGCCCACGAATGTGATGAAATTTAGAGGAAGGAAACAGTGAGGAACAGCTGCTGACCAAATGAGCAAGGGCAGGGATGATATGAGAACAATAATGATAATATTATTTTGTATTTCAAAAGCACCTTTCTGCAAAAGGCTCGCAGTACTGTATAGATTATGCAGATTTTGTCTCATCCTTGGTGACTGAAAAACAATTAGAGTCATTCTTATTAACGTGTATTTCCATAGCTATCCACAAATATTTTGGCTGTTTCTATTTGCTATGTCTATAACTGCAATTAATTTCTTCACTGAGCAGTATCGGGAAATTGCATTAACTTCTCAGCTACTTCAGTTGTATAGGCTGATGCTTTCCGTAACGTTGGGCAGCAGCTTTTCCCTTCTTTTGCCCTGTTTGTGGCTTCACGTTGTGCTTGTCTGAGTCCAGGTTAGTACGTTTGTCTTGCTTTTCAATCATCAGAACTTGCCTACAAACTCTGCCTCTCAGTTCCATTTACCACCATCAAACTGCACCCTCCTGCTGTCATAACCTCTGTGATTCTCTTTTATGTTACTGTTTTAATGAATGGCATTCCACTTACATGGCTGTGTAGTCGTGTTTTTTTTTTTTAATTTCGTGGCAGTAGGTACATACACATCAACCTGATTTTTCTCTTCATTCTCCATATTGTAACTTAAGACATGTCTTTTCTCCCACCTTCCTGAACTCGACAGTGCCATGTGACCAAGGATTTCATCACAGGTTTCTCCCCAAGTAGTTCTATATATTCTTTCTGGACATCTCCTTAAATCCTCCGTTTTTACACAGCAGAAATCTTTCGCTGAAAATTCATTGTACTATAATGTGGTTTCATCTGATGCATATTAGTTGGAATCAAAGATCTTAGAAGTGAAAGAGGGCCCCTCGATTTTTTTTTTTTTATCTATCCCTCTGCCTTCAGGAAGATACATAGTGCTCTCACTGAACAGGTGGTACCACTGAAGCCCAGAGAAGGGGCTTGTTTATGGCCACACCTCTATTAAGGAAGCAGAAGTTGGACCCCTGCTCCCCAGCTGAGGAGCAGCGGGAGACTGGAAAAGGCAGTTGGCACTGGAGAAGGGAAGTCTCTGAGTCAGTGAATTAATCAGTTGGTACTTGGGTGGAGAAGTTACCAGTGCTTGGACTCAAATCTATAGCAACCACTGAAAAGCTATGTAGGAATGAAAATTACGGAAGAATGGGATTGTGCTCAACAGCTAATGTTCTGATCATCTAATGCTACACAACAAACCACCCCAAAACTTAGGGGTTTAAAACAATATTTTGCTCAGAAATCTGCAATCCAGGCAGGGCTCTGCAGGGACAGCTCATCTCCAATCCCTCTGTGTTAGCTGGGATTGCTCATAGTCTGAGGGTTAGAATCACCGGAAGTCTCACTCAGCTCAGACATCTGGAAGAGAAAATATGGGACTGCTGGGGCTTCGTCCAGAGACTTCACTCTCTACCTCCATGTGACCTTTCCATATGGACCTTTCAGCATGGCAGCTGCAGGATAGCCAAACTCCTTACATATCAGCTCATTGCTCCCAAGGGATATAGCTCAAGAAAGAGAGTCGGGTGGAAGCTGCACCACCTTTTAAGGCTTAACTCCGAAAGTCAGACAGCATCACTTCTGCCACATTCTCCTGGTCAAGGTGATTACAAAGTGCTCTTGAACACTGACCTCTGTGCTCTGGAGCCAAAGTATGTAACACAAGACAGTGTGCACATAAAGAAGGAAGATAGTTATTACTTTGCCAGGCAAAGGAGGCTGCAGCAGGCTAATGCCGCCAGGACTGCAAGCACACCCACAGTAAAAGGCTGAGGGGTTTCATAAGAAAATACAGGCTCTGGATGGTTTGGGTAGGAAGCTGGTACTTGATGCCAGCTGCATTCGTCGTGTCTTCAAGCTGGTCTCATGACTAGTGCTGGTGCTGGCCATCCCTGTCTTGTTACTAAGTATACACTGAGATCAGCGAGATGTCAATATTGACACCGAGCTCCTGGAACAAAGGATTCTATAGAAAAACAAGTGAAAGGGAAGAGGAGGCTTCAAGAATTAGGAACAGAAAAAAATCTGTTTAGTTTGATGTCAAGCCTTGCTGAAGCACTAGTGTGTGCATCTTGATTTCCAGCCATCTTTACATTTCTATAGCGGTTTCAGAAGGTCTTCCCAGAGGCAAGAATATAGACACACCCCCTCCCTCAATGGAGGAGTGTCAACCTCACATTGCAAGAAGAGTACGTGGGATGAGATCTATACCAGAGCAGCTGTATTTGGAAAACACAGTCCGCCCCAACTGAAAACCATGGGATTACCAAACCATTGAAACAGCCCTTGAAAAGGCCATCCATTGTCACTAACAAAACTCATTCTGCAAGACGAGCTCAAACATAATTGTCCCTTCCTTTTGGAATCCCTCAAGGTCCCTCAGCTTCCATAGCCCTTTGTAAATATGCCCATCTGCTACTCAGGATGTTGTTCTATTTTCAAAACATGATTGTAATCAAATAAATCAGTATAGCATAGGAAACACCACAAGAAGAGTCTTCAGACTGATGGGGAAGTGACACTTCAGAGGAGCCACAAGCGGTACTTTGCACAAAAAACAGAGCAGAGAGAAAACATCAGCAATTCTGAGAAAAACTGACATCACACAAACAGAATATGAATATCTGCATACATATATATATGTTTTTGTCCTAAAGGTAGAAGGCATAGCAGTACAGGAAATGTCAAAATAACCTCGAGAGTGCAGCAGCTGGAATGGAAGCATAGCCTAAAGCCGTGTTCTCCAACCTCGCCTGCATCAGAATCCCTTGGAGAGCCTGTCCAAACACCCCCAGAGCTTCTGACTCAGCAGGTCTGGGTCGGGCCTGAGAATCTGCATTTCTCACGAGTTCTGGAGCACCGCTGTTGCTTGTGGTCTGGCACGACGCTTTAAGAACCACCAGCCTGGGGGCCCCTGGGTGGCTCAGTCTTTAAGCATCTGCCTTCGGCTCAGGTCATGATCCCAGCGTTCTGGGATCGAGCCCCCAATCGGGCTCCCTGCTCCGCCGGAAGCCTGCTTCTCCCTCTCCCATTCCCCCTGCTTGTGTTCCCTCTCTCTGTCAAATAAATAAATAAAATCTTTTTTAAAAAATATATTATTTAAAAAAAAGGAAAAGAAAAAAAAAACAAACAAACACTAACCTAAAGGTTCTTAGACCTGGAAGTAGTGGCCACAGCTGAAGCCTTGGCGAACCCGAAGCGCCACAAGAGCGGTGGGCGGGGAACACGACCCACAAGACGGAAGTGGCCTGATTTTAACAGAGCCCATTTCTCTCCTTGTCCACCCTGTAGGCCCGGGCACGCTGGCGATTGCACCGCGGGTCCACACCGCACCCCAAAGGGCGACTCCGCCGGGCCACTGCAGCCACGGTGGCGATGCGCCCCCTCCCGACGGTCTTGGGTAGTGTCATCCGTGAACACACACAGCCGGCCGGCCGTGGTGGGTGGGGCTAACTTCCATCCGTGAGACTGTTGGGTGAACTGGCAGCGGTGATCCGAGTCCCCGCCTCCGAGCCGTGATTGGTCAACGCCGCCGGAGCGCGGTGACGTAAGGCCGGGGCGGAAAGTTTGTGAGAAGAGCGCGGGAGCTGGGAAGTCCGGGGTCGGCTACGTCCCGGAAAGGCCTTAAGAAGATTGTTTCGCCGCCAGGTGCTCCTTGGGAAATCGCGGCTGCTTCCTCAAGGCTTTCCGGTACTAGCCGCTTGTTACGGCGGAGAGCCTGTCTCCCAGGTACCCAGGTGAGCATCCGAGTGGGACCTCTGGTAGTGTGTGTGTGTGTGTGTGTGTGTGTGTGTGTGTGTGTGTGTGGTGTGTGTTGGGGGAGGGGATTACTGTGCTTGCGGCACCCAGACCGGAGAGGGGCGGGAGGAGTATGCTCAGTTTCCCTGATGCTCCGAAGACATCCTCTCGTCCCCACCACCCACCTTCTTAGCATTTGGGATCACTGGTCCGATGGTGCTGGGCCTTGTGGCTCTGGTTGATTAGTCCTTGCAACAAGTTTAAGTGCCTGCTGTGAGTTAAGCACTGTGCTAAGCCCAGGGAGTACACAGGTAATGATGTCCCACTACTTAATGAGTGCCTGGAAGTGCCGGGAACAAAGCAGATGCGTGATTCCTATTTGAACTGAAGTGAACACAGCCCCAAAGGAAAGGACTCTACCAGGAAGACAAGCAGTTATTACGTGGCGTGACAGATGCTCAGTTCAAGGTGTATGGGGAAACACTTTTAAGGGGCGACCTCTGAGAAACTGATACCTGACCTAAGGTTCGAAGGAAGAGGCAAAGAATTGAAAAGAATCAAAGCGTGTGAATTGACTAGCGATTGCCAGTGAGCCTCTACAACACCAGTGGGAGGTGGACAGTTGCCTATTCTTACAAATAAACTGAAGGGTATTGGTTCTTTTATTTTCATTAGGTACCGGTTTCAGAGAAGATGACAGAGGAACTGGACCTCACAGGACAGGACTCTGATGCGGGTAGTGAAGAGGTGGTCCTAACTCCTGCAGAGCTCATTGAAAGGCTGGAGCAGGTAAGCATTTTATTTCACGGAGTCATTGTGAGGATTAAATGAGATAATATATGTAAAATGCTTAGCATATTGTTGGACACATGGTAAGCAGTCAGTGTTAGCTGTGAGTAGTAATAATCCTTACAACAACCCAATGAGGCAAGTATTACTGAACCAAGTCTCTTTGACTACAAAATATATGCTCTTAATCTCCTACACCTGCTGCCTTATTCTTGTCTTCTCTCTTTAACAGCCCCTTTCTGGAACTCTCTCCTGTTTGTTACTCTAGTATTCTCCATTCTGTCTGTCCTACCATGCATGTCATCATGAGTGACAAAAGGAAGATAATTTTAAAATGATATCTTATACGATAATCCTTCCTGTGTGAGTAATTCTTCATTTGTTTTTATATCACAGGCCTTTTTGAAAATCTGGTGAAAACTGGCACGTTTTCCCAGAATAATATACATACACACATATCCAGAAATTTTGCATCTAATTTCAGGAGATTCAGACACCCTGAAATCTGCCCTCCTATTTTAAGAGCCCCTGCTTTATTAGGAAAGGATTTGTGAAACAAAAATTCAAAAGCACAAAGCATAAAGGTAAAAATGGATACATTCAGCTACATTAAAATTGAGAACTTTTGTTTTTACACGTTGATGACAGTAAAAATACATGCTGCCAAACTGGGAGAAAATATTTGCAGTAATAGTATCCACACTATATAAACAAACTTTACAAACTACCCAATGGAAAAAATGAAGTCTTAACACTCATCTCCCAGAAGTGGAAACCAAGATGGCCACTAATCGTATGGAAAAGATGTTCAGTCTTTTTAATAATCAGTAACCTAAAAATTTAAATGCCAAGGAGATACCACTTCATACCCATCAGATTGGCAGAAATGAAAAAGATGAACAATAAAAAGCAACATATAAATAAAACAATATAAAGGATTGTGGAGTCATTTACACACTTGTTTACTCTGGTGAATTGGTGCACTTTGAAAAATAACTTATCATTGTCTTGTCAAGTTGAAAACATACATATCTTGTGTCCCAATCTTTCTGTTCCCAGGTACAAACCCTAGAGAAAACTTCCAGGAGACATGCACAAAATGATCATAGTATTGCTTGCAATAGTTAAAAACCTAAAGTAACCCAAATATCCATCAACAATAAAATGAATAAAAAGTTACGATCTATATACACAATGGGAAAAAAAGACAGCGATACAACGAGTGAAAGAGTCCTGCAACATGGATGACTCTCAGGAGCATAATGTATGAGGAAACCATTTATGCTAAGCTCAAACACTTGCAAAACAGGCAGAGCTCATGGCACACGCTGGTAGGAGCCCCTCACAGCCACAGCTTGGCAGTGGGTGAGCGGGAGTTTCATCTCGCCTGAAACTCTGCCACAGTGCCCTGAGCACAGCCCAGGAGCTGGTCCACCGCCCCCCCCCCCCCCAGCTGCTGTAGCCGGACACAAACTCATAGGCTGCAGAGCATGGCCTGAGGAGCCACCTGACAGGGCCACTGATAAACACAGCTCCAGGAGCATATATAGGATACTCATGAATGCCTGTTAAAAAAATGACTTAAAAGTTATTACCTACAGTGCAAAGTTTCTCACTTTAATGATTGTATTCATTTGCTAAGGCTGTATTACAAAGCATCACAGACTGGGTGGATTAAACAACAGACGTGTATTTTCTCAACTCTGGAGGGTAGAAGTCTGAAATCAAAGTACTGGCACCGTAGGGTTCTTCTGAGGCTTCTCTCCAGGATTGTAGATGGCCATCTTCTCCCTGTGTCTTCACGTGGTCTTCCACGTGTGTCTGTGTTCAGATTTCCTCCTCTTTGAAGGACACCAGTCCTCGAATTAGAGCCCGCCTAATGATCTCATTTTAACTTAATTACTTACCTCTTTAAAGACCCTGTTTCCAAATGCAGGCACATGCCGAAGTGCTAGGAATTAGGACTTCAACATACGAGTTGGGAGTGGAGAGGAACACAGTTAAGCCCATAACGATGAACAGATTGTCATTAAAAATTTTGATCAGGAGTCAGATGTAGCTATTTCAAACATAGATGTAGCTATTTCAAACCTGGTTATTTTTTAAAAAAAGACCATGGATTTAAATGCAAGTTTCTCACTAAATATTTTGAAAACATTTTGTTTGAAAGTTTTCTACTAATATAAATTTTTCCTAATGTTTTAAATATTTTTACCAAAATAATTTCATACTGTCAATGAGAAATCCCCCTCAAATCTACCCCATTTTACCCCAGTGTACCCAACAAGTGCTATCATTTTCTTTGAAATCATTGGGAATCATGTGGAGATACAAATGTAGTGAGACTATAGAAAATTAAATACCAAGGTCAGGCTAATGATTACCTTTGAAGAGGGAGGAAGACACAGGGACTTTTAAGATAATGATAATACTTGCTGATGAAGTTATGTGTACACAGGTGTTTATATTTCTATTCATGTTATATGTAACAAATATTTCTGTACCTATTCAGTATTTAATAAAATCTGTTAAAAAGAAAAACTCCTGCTTTGTAAGTCCTCTATGACAGTTCGATCTTCTCATTTGTAATAATCCTTGAAAATACAGAGTTTCTTTCTAGTTAACTTTTACGGCACTATTACAGGAGCTTGAGCCCGTGAAAAAAAATTTTATGATAGTAGCACTTCCTACTACTTAATAATATGTCTTCATGGTGATAATTGGAGACTCAGAGACTCAAGGACATCGAAAGGAATAAAGTGAGCCTGATTGGCATGTAATTTTGAGCTTTGCTTGCAACTAACTTTCCTGTAATTGAAAGACAAGGTTAGCTTTCCTTAGTCACCTGTGGATATTTCAGTTCTCTAAGCCTTGGTAATTTCTGAAATGTACCAAATATCTGGGCCTGAGTCATAAATTAAGGATTTAACCTCTTGTTCCAAAACTATTTAATAGTTGATCCTTTTATATTGTGATCCTTTATACTTTAGGCGGTTAGTAAATAATCTGTGTTTTTTCATTAATAAGATAAGGATAACTGTATCCATTCCTCTCAGATATTATAATAATGAATGAAAAAGTGCCCTAAGCTCCCCAAATGAGAAGTGTAGATTTAGGTTACTTCATCTCTCAGAAGGGCGCTGGCGCCCCCTGGTGGGAAATAGCGGGTGAAGTCGTAGGAGCGTGTTGATGCTATTTGGTGAAAGGTACTGTTAGAGCACCAGGTGGTGTTGCTCTCACTAGTAGGCATCATAGCATTTTTTTTTTTTTTTTTAACAAATGGTATTAGGGAACTGGAGAGGCAAACTGACAACATTTGTGAAGTGAACAGTGATTTTTTTTGCAATTTTGGTTAAATATAAGATTGAAGCACAGCCTTCCTACTAAAAGAAATAGAAAAGCCATCCATAAACATAGCTTGTTTTCAAAGCATTTCCAGTATTTCCAACTCATGGGCAAACAGTTTTCTATTCCAGAAATAGCTGTGATTTTCACGGGATATGTACAGACTCACAAGGTTATTTTGCTCCATTGTGAACTATATATATATTTATTTATTTATTTATTTATTTATTTATTTATTTGGTGGGGGGCATTGTTTTTTAGGCCTGGATGAATGAGAAGTTTGCCCCTGACCTGCTGGAAAGCAAGTCTGAGATTGTGGAATGTGTCATGGAACAGCTAGATCACATGGTAAGAGTTGCTTATGTCGGGATTACAAAGGAAGAGATCTTGAGAAGGGTTTGTCAGCATAGCGAGAGGTTGAAGTCTGATATGAAATCCGTTTTTGTTTGGCCCAGCCTAGTGGGTTTTTTTAATCTTGAATTAGTTACCTGCGTTTATAAAGCATGTGCATTCCTGTGAGTATCTGGACGTCAGCTTCCCCTGCAAAGTCTAAAACCCTGTCAATACTGGGCCCACGTTTCTATATGAGAACAGCTGATCAGAGCAGGGTAAGGGCCACCCCCCTTTCATGGGCTCTCTTCCCCACAGTCCCTACCTGCCCACCTTTCTCAGATAGCTTGGCTGCCTGGCCTCCACAGACACTTGAGTTTGTGGCCCTTGGCGTAGATGGACTGGGCTTAAGTCATTATTAGCCTCAGAGTAGCTTTACAACATTGGTATTTTGCAGTTTCTCAACTGGTGATTTAACACTTCCCTTAGACATGTCTTCTGTCTGCTATATTATCTCCTTTACAATTGGGCCAGACTTCTTCTTTTTTTTTTTTTTTTTTAAGATTTTATTTATTTATTTGACAGAGATAGAGACAGCCAGCGAGAGAGGGAACACAAGCAGGGGGAGTGGGAGAGGAAGAAGCAGGCTCATAGCGGAAGAGCCTGATGTGGGGCTCGATCCCATAACGCCGGGATCACGCCCTGAGCCGAAGGCAGACGCTCAACCGCTGTGCCACCCAGGCGCCCCGAGCCAGACTTCTTCTAAGCCCTTCCCACTGACCATATTCAGATTCTATTCAGACGGTTGTTTTCTAAAAGTAAATGAATATTGTTTGAACTTTTTATAATGAGGCTGTAGTCATACATTATATGTGTAAGAAAATGAGAACTCTTAGGAGTTTTTTGGTTCTCCTTTGACCTAAATGTAGTCTTTGAGTCCTCAACATTGCCCGTGATGATAGTCCCTGTGGAATTGTGCAGATTGAAGGAAAAAGGTCCTTCATCTGAATATCATGTTTTTTACATACTTCATTTTCTCTTTTAATAGGAAGAAAATCTCAGGAGAGCCAAGAAGGGGGATCTGAAGGTCAGTATCCATCGAATGGAGATGGAGAGGATCCGCTATGTCCTTAGCAGCTACTTGCGGTGTCGGCTCATGAAGGTTTGACATGGAGATACCTGTAGGCATTAAGGCGATGCAGTTTGTAATATAGACTGAGTATTTTGGGGGGATGTTGGACTGGGGTTGGGAGAATCCGGGGCCCGAAGATGCCGCGAAGCCCCAATATCGGGGTAGCTAAACAATAAGGAGGGCAAGAGATTATTCTGGAGAAGCGTGGATGGAACATGTGTTGCACACCTCCGGGGACACATTTGTAGCCTGTTTGTCTGCTGTGTGAAAGGTGCCCCCTGGAATTACAGCATGGCGGTGCCGAGGAGTCGTTTGCCTTGGTTGACTAGAGAACACTGACCAGAGGAGAACCAGTATCAGAAATTATTTTGCAACTATCATATAGCCAATGTCAAATTGACCATGATAACTTGACATTCAGCCGTAGTGCTGAGGCCATCTAACTTACGAAAATGAAATTGCAAAGCATTCTTGTTTTATATGATGTCTATTTTAACCCAGAAAGTTCTTACTTCCTTGAAGTATCTTCCCATTAGGTTCCACTTGTCCCCTTAGTTATTACAAAATGAATACATCCTCTCTCCTACATGAGAATGCTCTCAGCTAAACATTTCAACCATTTATTTCCATTTACTCTCCTGGCTCTCGTTCTGACAAAGGTTCTAGTTTGTCGGTATCCTTAAATCATACCACCTGCAACTGAGTACAATATTCCAGTTGTAGTTTGGCCACTTTTGTGAAAAACAGGATGATCACTTCCCTTATTCTGGATATTAAACTAGGAGTAATGCCACCCAGTATCACATTAGCATATTACAGATACATCACGCTGTTCATTCTGCACTTGCCATGAACTCTAGCCTCTTTGAAGTTTTTGAGTTACTATTTTCCCATCTTGTCACTATCCTGTATTTGAATGGTTTGATTTTTCGACCTCTAAATGTGGGGTTTGATACTTACCCCTTTTTTCCTTCATCTTATTAAATTGGGCCATTTCCCTGCTCTCTGGATCCCGATCTTGTCATTTAATATATTAGCTATCTCTTAACATTTTATATCTTCACTTTATGTCAAGTTTGAGAAGTATGTCATCGAAGGTCTTATCTGATTCATTAATAGGACTGGGCCAATGACAGAATATTCTACCAGAGACTTCCCTACAGGTCAACATCTGTCTGTTGAATCAGTGTTTTTTGTTCAGCTGCTGAGTCTATACTGATCTATACTGGCACAGCCCTGGCTCTGCATTTTGCCAGCAAGGATGTCATAACAATGGTGTCACATGTTTTGACAAAATGGAGATTTTTTTTTTAAATATGCCTCTCCACCCCACCCTCAACTACCAGGCCACTCACTTTTTTTTTTCTTCTTAAGTTGGATAAATCCTCTTCATGTTAACCACTTAATTTTCTTTGAGTTCACAAACCATCTCTTAAGTGATCTATTCTAATATAATGCCACCTACCAATGTGAAGGACATTAATCTGTATTTGAAGGTTCCCCCGCCTTCTTTGTGTTTTTGAAAATTGGGAACCCGGCCCGTCTCCACTCTCTCAGCTCTTCTGAGCGCGGTGATTCTGAGAGCACGAGACTGCCTGTGTCGGCAGCGCACTAAGTGATGGAGGCCGTTCCCGCAGCAGTTTACGCGGGCTAGCGCAGAGCGCCTCGTGCACTGAAACTCCGTACGGACGTTCATTTATCCTGGAATGTAACCCACCCAAGCCCAAAGACGTGAACTCCTTTAAACAGATAAGTGCTCGCGTGTCTTGGCCTCAGGTCCTCCTTCCCATAGTCATTTCCCTGCTTGTACTTCCTTCCACAGAGAACCCTAACAGCCCTGACTCTGAGCTAATCCCTATGCAGGTCCTGACCACATATCTTCATGTAACTTTTAGCTTTTTATTTTTTTTTTCTGTTTTGTTTTTGTTTTTTCCTGGTAGTTCTTATCATTTTTTCCTAGCCTTGCCTCACTGTGGACTTCATCCTTGCTGGTTATATTCTTATAATTAAGAGTCACTGTTCTCGGGCGCCTGGGTGACTCAGTTGGTTAAGCATCTGCCTTCGGCTCAGGTCGTGATCCCAGGGTCCCAGGATTGAGTCCCATATGGGGCTCCCTGCTCTGCTGGGAGTCTTCTTCTCCCTCTCCCTCTGCCCCTCCCCCCTGCTCATGCTCTCTTTCTCTCTCAAATAAATAAATAAAATACTTTTTAAAAAATGTCGCTGTTCTCTCCGCTTGTGTATTCTGTATTGCCTTCCCATCTTTTGTACACACTTCATCTTGTAGAAGGACAACAGTAGCCTAGAAATGTTAAATGATATTTCTCTCCCTCATTAATATCACTTACAGCTGTATTTTCGTGTTTTCTTTTATGAAAGCCTCTCATCCTTGTTAAATGGTCTTCCTTTTTAGAACCCGTATCTTTGCTCTGAATTCTTTGAAACCTGCCTTCTTGAAATCTTAGAAGTCTAGAAAGGGTCTTGACTGTGAAGACTTGCCATTTTTTAAGTCAATTCTAGTTTAACCTCAACTTATTTCAGAAAATTAGTATATTTGACTCTCGAATCCTGACACATTTACACAATGCTTTTTTATTTATCCTCAGATAGAGAAGTTTTTCCCTCATATCCTTGAAAAGGAGAAAACACCCCACGAGGGGGAGCTGTCTAGCCTTTCTCCAGAGGAGCTGGTCTTTGCCAAACAGTGAGTAAGCAGCACGCATAGGGACTGCTTTTGTCCTCTGGCTTGTGAGCATGAGTTTTGGTGTTTGTCTCCATGAAGTTGATGGCTGGGCACTGTTGTGTGTCTGGGAGCCTGACCACTCCTGCCAGTCAGGTGGTCGCAGCGATTTGAATTCCTCTCTTTCAGGTACATGGCTAACACAGAGACCTACCTCAGGAATGTCGCCTTAAAGCATATGCCTCCTAACTTACAGACGGTGGACCTCCTGAGGTCAGGTGAGCAGACCTGTCTTCAGGTGCCTTAGGATAAGATCTTCATCTTTACTCTCTAACCTGGAAAAATAAATATGTAGATAAGCAGAAAAGAGAAGAGAGGAAGTCATTTGAGCTCAAAACAAAACAAAACAAAAAAATCATTGCGGCGCCTGGGTGGCTCAGTCGGTTAAGCGTCTGCCTTCAGCTCAGGTCATGATCTCAGGGGCCTGGGATCGAGTCCAATGTCGGGCTCTGCGCACAGCAGAGATTCTGCTTGTCCTCTGCCCACCCCTAATCCCTGCTGCTCATGCTCTCTCTCAAATAAATAAAATCTTTAAAAAATCATTAAAAGCAGGAATAAGGGTAGCCTTTTCAGCGTTACTTTTGTGGTATTTAGCTTAGGTTGAAATTCTTATGACAGCCGTTAAAAATGTAGACTCGTTCACATACGCAGTCATTCATTCCTTCAGCCGGTATCTACTGGGCATCCACCCTGGGCTAGGCCCTTCTGAGCACTGAAGAGGCAAAGTTCTCTGCTCTCAAGGGGCTAGCACGCTTTTCCTCACAGATTCCAGCCCGTGCAGGGATTGTCTAGCTATCCAGAAGGAGTTAAATCTGGGGCTAAAGAGACCCTCAGTGACCCCCAGTCACTTCCCAGCCATCTGAAGGAAGGGCTCCCGATATTTTTGTTGTGTGGGGCATCTTATGGAAAGAGGGGCAGGGCTAACTAAGAGCAGGAGGAAAAAGAAAAGGCAGTGGGGGAGGGGGGAGCAAAGCCAAAGCCACCTTTGTGCTAACCTGGCACAGTCCCCTTAACATCCTGCTGAGCCAAGGAAAGGGAGTTATGGTAGTCACTCTCAATCTCAGATTAGCCAGCTGGGGACCCCTGACATCTAGGTTAAAGTCCATACTCAGTCGTTCACAGCAAGCCCTATCCCAGCAGGACCTCATCAGGCAAAATTGCCAGATCAAGTCAAGCAGTTCTCCGGGGGACTGGGATCTACCTTGTTCACAATCTAAATGTAATGCACTGAGGGCACAAGTTCAAGTACAACTGAGCCCTGGGAATTCATCTCCCACCTAGTCTGTGCTGGGGGCCACCCAGTGACCCTCCGTGGCAGGCAGAAGAGTTAGAACAGCTGGAGACGTGGTTCCCCGGGTGTGTCGGGCAGTTCAGGCTGCTGTAACGAAGGCGCACAGACTGGAGGGCTTAAAGAACAAACATGTCCTTTCTGGAGGCCAGAAGTCTATGACCGAAGTGCTAGCAGGGTTGGTTTCCCCTGGGGCCTCTCCCGTGGTTGCCCCTCTGTGCACGTGCACCCCTCGTGTGTCTTCCTCTTCTTTATAAGGACACCAGTCGGATCGGACTGGGCCCTGCCCTAACAATCTCGTTTTGACTTAATTACCTCCTTAAAGGCCCTGTCTCCAAATACATTTCCATCCTGAAGTACTGGAGTTAGGGCGTCAAATACGCGTTTGTGGGGAAGGGGGCAAGTGCAGCCTGTAACACCAGGAGCAAACCCATAGCAGATTTGAGGGCCTCTGAGCTGCTCATTTTGGTGAACCTGCCCGAGGGAAACAAAGGGCCCCGGTCTATGTCCAGTTCTGCCACTTTTTGTCTGCACCTCGGAAGACGAGGAATGAGGCAAGGACCGCATCCCTAATCACTGCCGCATCACCTAGTTGGTTAGAGCAGCCATGTGCACGCATCTAAACTCCTGAAGCTGAATCTAGCTGAATCCCACTTGATGCTGGCCAACACCTCCTAAAACTGGATAACTCTCAGTGGATGAGGGAATCAAGGGCAATAGGAATGCTGAGCTAGGCTCTTAGAACTGAGAGTTCTCCAGGAGGTTCTGAGAACCTGCAGTTCATGGAGTCCTCTGGGTACACATGGAGCTCCAAGAAGTGAAGAGCTGTCGAGCAGCCCAGCCTGGGGCCCCTCCTTACATGCAGTGGTGGCTGGTGGTAGAAGAGGCAGCAGCCTCTCACCCTGGAATCAGCCAGTGAAGGACCACTTACGGTGAAAACCTGTGTTCCGTCATCTGACACTCAAGACTCTCCCCGTGTGACCCGATCTTTCTAATGCTCTCTCCTACTAGTGCTATATATAAAAACATTTTCTCACTGGATTTACACATATTTGTCCTCCCAACACGGTGTGCATATTTCTGACTTGGCCCTTGCCGTTAGCTCCCAGGCTCACTGAGTCTGCATTGACGTCTTCCTCCCCACTTCCCTGAGCGACTGTGCCACCAATGTGAGGCTTTATCAGATGCTGCCGGTAGCCCTTTTCAGAGTGACTCAGTGTCACGCTTGCTTCTCTCTTTCACAATGTGCTCCTTTCACGTACTCAGCGTCTGTTGAATGAGCCGTTGCTGTGAGACCCTAGATAGAAAGTGTGCTGTTTCTGTGAGGAGCCAGATCTCTCCTCAATTCACCCTCCCTGCAAAATACTGTCACATCAGGGGTCCTTTAGTGCTCGGGACAGTGAATCCCAGCAACTATCCCAGATTGGTCTTGTTGGCTGAGCATTTTCTGACTGCATTATTGTTTCTCTGGCAGTTCCCAAACCAGATCTAGATTCATACGTGTTTCTGAGAGTGAAAGAACGACAGGAAAACATCCTGGTAGAACCAGAAACAGATGAGCAAAGGTGAGCGACATGTGACCTTGATGGTGGGACATACGCCTCCACTGGGGGCACCAGCTCAGCTCTGCATACATTTGTTCTTCCTTTTTCAGGGACTATGTGATTGACTTGGAGGAAGGCTCACAGCACTTGATCCGATACAAAACCATTGCACCCCTGGTCGCTTCTGGAGCAGTTCAGCTGATATAAAATCAAAAGTAAATACACAATGACGGCATGGGACCCTAAAGAAAATGTGTAAGAACGCCTTACCACGCTGTGCCTGAGGACAGCCGGCATTCCCGGCAGTGCTGGGGGTTACTTGGGCATCGAGGAGGAGCTCAAGGCACCATTCCTAACTTGCCGCACGTCTTCACTGCCTGCCATCTTAGCCACCATCAGCAGATGGCGCCATCGCTCTGTTGATTCCGCTCGCTCGCCGAGCCCTGGGAGAATCTCACTTTGTGGGCCTTTTTCCTTTGTGGTATTTCTTGAGCTAAGGGAAATGAGGCAACCGCAGTTCATAAAAAAAGCATCGCTGCCTATGATTAGGAGATGGTAGTTAGCCCTGACCTGAGAGTGACCGGGCAGTCCGTTCCCCTCCCCAGTAAGAAGACTACAAATGCAGGGGCGCCTGGGTGGCGCAGTCGTTAAGCGTCTGCCTTCGGCTCAGGGCGTGATCCCGGCGTTCTGGGATGGAGCCCCACATCAGGCTCCTCCGCTATGAGCCTGCTTCTTCCTCTCCCACTCCCCCTGCTTGTGTTCTCTCTCTCGCTGGCTGTCTCTGTCAAATAAATAAATAAAATCTTAAAAAAAAAAAAAGTATAAATGCAGTAAAAAAAACAGAAGATGAAATATCTTCTAGATTATCTCACTGGATTGTGTGAACTAACCTTCTGGAACCTCTAATATTGGACTTAAAACCGGTTTCTGCCCTGGTTAACTGAGAATCACAACTAAACCAAGAAACCATTACCGAGTTTCAGTTTTGTGCCAGATGGGGCCTCTGGCCAGTTCTCAGTTTGTAACCTCATGCGGTATGTGCTCCCTTCTGCTAACCTGCAGCCTTCCCTGAGACTCAGGCAGCTTTGCCAAGCCAACCTCCAGGCCATCTGGCCGTTCTTGGCCAGGGATCTGCTAACAGCAACATAAACTATCCTATCTTGTGACCTCAGTAACAGCGTTTCTGTTTTTAGCTCTACTTTCTCAAGGGAAGTGGATGAAGTTAACACGAGCAGAGAGTGTCACAGTGATGCCTGAAGGAAGGATGTAGACAGTGAATGAATCGTCTTTCCCTGAAACGTGGTAAAAAGGAACCTGCATTCCAGTCTTTCTTGCTGATGAGAAGGCAGCAGATTTTCATTTATATGATACAGGCTGTTAGAGTAATCAATGTCATATGGCCACCATTTCCAAGAGAAATCACTAAGTAAAAGCAAGGAGGGTTTATTTGTTAATAAAAAGCATTTTATATTTCATGCAGTGCTTTATTTTTTCCAGTGTTTTTACCCTCTTCAGCTATTTATAAAGCAAATATGTATTGAGCATGTAGGGGACCAGGCACAGTTCAAGGCACTGAGGCTCCAACCCAGAATAAGACACAGAACTGGAACAGGGAGACTCACTGAAGAGTAACTAGAGTGGGAGTTTGAGAGATTCTCACCTCATTCAGTGAATCTCACTAAATTGGGCCAAGATCTGAATACCAAGGAGCCAGACACAGATCAAAAGGAAGGTCATTCCAGACAGAGAAGACAGCTTATACAAAGGCCCTGAAGCAGAAATGAGCTCCGCCCACAGTCATAAAACACAATGGGTGAAATGGAAAGTGGTACACAGTAGGGTCTGAGAGGCAGTCTGGGCCCAGATCACATAGGGCTTTGTTAGCAAGGATCCCATTTGGTCCCCCCAGCAGTCCTGAGAAGCAGACAGGGCTGGCAGTAATAGGTGGGAAATGGGTGTTAAAGTGGACGTTTAGTGGTAAGTCTGAGACTAGAACCCACAGCTCCCTCCTAATCACGCCTATGCGAGCTCCCTCCCCAATGTCTCCCTTGTGCTGAGCAGCCCAAGGAGGGATGTGGGCTATCACACTGTTATCTAGAACAGTGCCTCCAGAGCCTTGATATGAACACTGATTGCCCAGAGATCTTGTTAAGATGCCCATTCTGATTCAGGAAGACGATGACGGGGCCCAGGATTCTGCATTTCTGAGGAGCTCCCAGGCTGTGCCGTCGCTAATGACCCAGGAACCACACTTTGAGTGGTAGAGCTCTATGTCATCACCGGCTCCTTCCGTGTACATGCCAGGCCGCACAGAAGACTGAAAGGTCTCTACAAAAGCCACAGAGCGCGTTGCTGTATTTCCTAGGCTGCCTCTTTAAAGGAAGACTAGTTTAAATCAGTCGTTTTAAGATAAAGAGGAAGTTCAATTTCAAAACCAAGTAGGAAAGGAAATGAAGTGGCTTAGTGTGACATTGACTTCAACTTTTCCAGTTTGTGGTATTTCGCTCTAACGATAAGAACTCATCGTGGAAGCATGATAGATGGTTTTTCAAATAATTGCATCATACTTCATCATAAGCTTGTTGCTAGCAAGATGGCCATTCCTGAGAAGTGCTGGCAGGTCCGTATCTGGGTTTTTCCAGCCACAGCGATCATGATTCAGCTGTGACCTTCCAGCAAGGTCAGCTGTATTTACTATGTGCTCAGGCTCTGGCAGGCAACGGGACCTTAGTGCCCTCCTCGAATGCATCAGACTGCCTTCTGTGACGTGCACGAGTTAACCATAGAGCTTTCGGAGTAAACTGTCAAGCAAGCACATTATCAATTCTTAATGTAATGTTCTTGAATTTTTCATGGGAAGCTAAAATTTCAAACATTTGGAATTCTTCAAGAATTGATGTTTTTATATATTGTGGTAAAATACACATAACATAAAATCTACCATCTTAACCATTTCTAAGCGTACCGTTCGGTGTATTAGAGACATCCACATTGTGCAGCTCTCACCACCGTCCATCTCCATAACTTCTCATCTTGTGAACCTGGAACTCTATACCCCCTTAACAATAGCTCCCATTTACCTCCCTCCCTGCCCCTGGAAGCCACCATTCTACTTACAGTCTTTATGATTTTGACTACTCAAGTACCTCATGTAAGTGGAATCATACAATATTTCTCTTTTTTGTAACCAACTTATTTCACTTAGCATAGTATCCTTGAGGTTCATCCATGTTGTACCATGTGTCAAAATTTCTTTCCTTTGTTTAAAGATTTTATTAATTTATTTGAGAGAGAGCACAAGCAGAGGGGAAGGCAGAGGGAGGGAGAGAGAAAGGGAGAAGCAGACTCTCCTCGGAGCAGGGAGCCCAACAAGGGGCTTGATCCCAGGATCATGACCTGAGCTGAAGGCAGAAGCTTAACTGACTGAGCCACCCAGGAGCCGCAGAATTTCTTTCCTTTTTAAGGCGAATAATATTCCATTGTATATGTATAGATCACATTTGCTTACTCATTCATATATCATTGAACGCTGGGTTGCCGCCACATTTCAGCTATTAAGAATAGTACTATAGGGGCACCTGGGTGGCTCAGTCGGTTAAACATCTGCCTTCAGCTCAGATCATGATCCTGGGGTCCTGGGATCGAGCCCCACATTGGGTTCCCTGCTCAGCAGGGAGCCTGCTTCTCCTTCTCTTTGCCCTTCCACCCCCTCAATGCTCTCTTAATAATAATAATAATAATAATAATAATAATAATAATAATAATAATAATACCAACATGGATGTACAAATATCTCTTTGAGACCCTGCTTTCAATTCTGTAGACCCAGAGGTGGAATTGCCAGATCATATGGTAATTCTGTTTAACATTTTGGAACCATTCTACTCTTTTCCACAGCCACTATACCATTTTACATTCTCACCAACAGTGCAGAAGAGTTCCAGTCTCCAGTTTCTCTACATCCTCACACTGTTTTCTATTGTTTTATAATGGCCATCCAAATGTGTGTGAGGTGGTATCTCGCGGTTTTTAGTTGCATTTCCCTAATTATTGGTGATGTTGAGCATCTTCCGTGTGTTTACTGGCCATTCCTCTATCTTCTTTGGAGAAATGTCTATTCAAGTTCTTTACACATTTTTTAATTGGGTTGTTGGTTTTTTTGTTGAGTTGTCAAAGTTCTCTATACATTCTGGTTATTAACCCCTTATCGGATTTATGATCTGCAAACATTTTCTCCCATTCTGTGGGTTGCCTTTTTACTCTGTGAATAGTGTCTTTTGATGCACACAATTTTTAAATTTTCGTGAAGTCCAATTTGTCAATTTTTTCTTTTGTTACCTGTGCCTCTGGTGTCGTAGCCAACAAATCATCATGAAAGCCAATGTCATAAGCTTTTGTTGTATGTTTTCTTCTCAGAGTTTTATTGTTTTAGGTCTTACATTCAGGTCCTTGATTCATTTTGAGTTAAATTTTATATATGGTGTTAGGTAAGGGTTCGACTTTTTTTTTTTTTTTTTTTTGCGTGTGGATATCCAGTTTCTCCCCCCCCCCCCCGCCCCGCCCAACACACACACCATTTGTTGAAAAGACTGTCCTTTTCCCATTGAATGGTCTTGGTACCCTTGTCAAAAATCATTTGACCACTTATGTCAGGGCTTATTTCTGGGCACCATATTCTGTTCATTGGTCTATATGTCTGGCTTTATGCCAATACCACACTATTTTGATTACTGTAACTTTATAATAAGTTTATCATCAAGGAAGTGTAAATCCTTCAGTTTTGTTCTGTCTCAAGACTATTTCGGTTATTCGAGGTTTTCTTGAGATTACATATGGGTTTTAGGATATATTTTTTCTATTTTTGCAAAAAAATGTCCTTGGGATTTTGATAGAGATTGCACTGAATCCGTAGATCACTTTAGGTAGTAATGACATTTTCACAATCTTAACTATTCTGTTCCATGAACACGGAGTGTGTTTTCATTTACTTATGCCTTTAATTTCTTACCGCAATACTGCATAGTTTTCATTATACAGAACTTTCACCTCTTTGGTTAATTCCTAAGTATTTTATTCTTTACGATGCTATTGTAAATGGAACTGTCTTTATAACTTTTCATTGGTCAAGTATAGAAATGTAACTGATTTTTGTGTGTTTGACTTTGTATCCTGCTACTTTGCTGAATTTATGTATTCTAGCAGCTTTCTGGTGAAGTCTAAGGTTTTCTACTTTTAAGATCATATCATCTGCAAGCAGAGATAATTTGACTTCTTCCTTTCCGATCTTGCTACCTTTTATTTCTTTTTCTTGCGTAATTGCTCTGACCAGAACTTCCAGTACTGTGTTAAATACAAGTGGTAGACGTGGGCGTCCTTGTCTAGTTCCTGATCTTAGAGAAGCTTTCAGCCTTTCACCATTGAATATGGTGTTTGCCGTGGCTTTTATTATGTGAAGGTAGTTTACTTCTCTTCCTATTTTGTTGAGTGTTTTTATCCTGAAAGGGTGTTGAATTTTGTCAGATGCTTTTTCTGCATCAACTGAGATGACCTTGTGATGACCTTGTGGGTTTTTTTCCGTCATTTTGTTGATGTGGCCTATTACATTGATCAAGTGTCATATTTTGACCCATCCTTGCATCCCAGGAACAAATCCCACTTGGTCACTGTGTATAATCCTTTTCGCATCAGTGTTCATAGGGGGTATTGGTCTGTACTTTTCTTGTAGTGTCTTTGTCTGGCTCTGGTATCAGGGTTATACTGGCCTCGTTGAATGAGTGAGGAAGTGTTCTTTCCTCTTTCATATTTTGGAAAAATTTGAGAAGGATTGGTATCACTTCTTCTTTAATTTTTTGGTAGGATTCACCAGTGACGCCATCAAGTTCAGGGCTTTTTTGGGGTGAAATATTTTTTATTACATATTCAGTCACCTTAGTAGTTATAAGTCTGTTCAGATTTTCTATTTCTTTGTGATTTAGTCTTGGTAGGGTTCTGTGTTTCTAAGCATGTGTCCATTTCATGTGGGTTAACCAATTTTCGTTCATGTACTTTCTTATAATCCTTTTTTCCTCTGGAATCAGTAGTAATGTCCCCACTTTTATTTCTGATTTTCTGAGTCTTCTGTCTTTTTTTAGTCCATCTAGGCAAAGGTTTGTCAATTTTGTTGATCTTTTTGAAGCACCAACTTTTGGCTTTATTGCTTTCCTCTGTTGTTTTTCTATTCTATATTTCATTGATCTCTTCTCCAATCCTTACTATTTCCTTCCTTTTGCTAGGTTTGGGTTTTAGTTTGTTCTTTGTTTCCCTAGTTTCCGAAGTTGTAAAGTTAGGTTGTTGATTTGAGACTTTTCTTGTTTTTTTAATATAAAACATTCATGGCTATAAATTTTCCCATTAGCACTGCTCTTGCTACATCTAATAAGATTTTCGTATGTTGTGTTCTCATTTTCCTTTGCATCTGTTTTCTAATTTCCTTTGTGAATTTCTTCTTTGAGGTTGTTAAAAAGTGTATTGTTTCACTTACACAATTTTTTGAATTTTTCAGCTTTTTTATGGATTTCTAACTTCATCCTGCTGTGATCAGAGAAAATGCTTTGTATGGTATCTTTTTAAATCTGTCGAGACTTAATTTGTGGCCTAAAATGTGATCTATCCTGGAAAATGTTCCATGTGCACTTGAGAAGACTGTGTATGCTGCCGTTGGATAGAGTGTTCTGTTATGTCTGTTAGATCCAGTTGCTTTACTGTGTTAAGTCCTCTGTTTCCTTACTTAACTCGTTTGTTCCATTCATTGTTATGAGGGGGTATCGAAGTCTTCAACCGTTATTGTAAAACTAGTTGTCTATTTCTTCCTTCAGTTCTGTCAGTTTTTGCTTCATATATTTTTGATGGTCTGTCATTAGATGCATAAATGTTATAATTATTATATCTTCTTGCTGTATTAAACCTTTTATTAATATATAAGGTTATTCTTTGTCTCTTCTAACCTTTTTTGATTTAAAGTCTATTTTGTCTGATATTAGCATAAGCTTCCTGTGCTCTCTTTTGGTTACTGTTTACATGGAATATCTTTTTCCATCCTTATCTTTCAACCTGTTTGTGTCCTTGGACCTCAAGTGAGCTTTTGTGGACAGCATATAGTTGGGTCATATGGTTTTATCCATTCTGCTGATCTTTTGAGTTTATGTACAAATTTAAAGTAATTACTGATTAGGAAAGACTTAGTTCTGTCATTGTGCAGCTTGTTTTCTATATGCCCTATGGCCACTCTGTTCTGTATTTCCTGCATTTCTGTTCTTTCTTTGTGTTTAGTTGATATTTTTTTTCAGTGAAATGTTTAAATTCCTTTATTATTTCCTTTTGTGTATACTGTCTAGCTACTTTGTGGTCACCGTGTGGATTACATTTAATAAGCTAAAGTTATAACACTCTAATTTTAATTCATAGCAGCTTAACTTCAGTAACATAAAAGCTTTGCTTATTTGCAGCTCTGTCCCACCCCTTTCAGTTGTTGGTGTCCCAGAATTACATCTGTATACACTGTGTTCCTAAAAACATAAACTCATGATTCATCTAAATTCATGATAGTCTCCTTAATTATGTAGAAAGCAAGATTTGTAGTTACAAACCAAAGTTACAGTAATACTAGCTTTGACACTATAAAATTGAGGTTTTTTTTTTCTTAAAATACATGTCTATTAAATCATGTAGAAAACAAAAGGGACGGTTGCAATAATACTAGCTTTTATAATTGCCTGTGTGTTTACCTTTATTAGATTTTTATCTCTTCATATGATTTTGATTTACTGACTAGTGTAATTTCATTTCACCTTGCTGGACTCCTTTGAGCATTTCTTACGGGGCTAGGTCTAGTGGTCACGGATTCCTTAGTTTTTATTTATCTGGGAGTATCGTAATTTCTTCCTCACTTTTGAAAAACAGTTTTATTGCATAGTTTTTTTGTTGACGGTTTTTTTCTTTTAGCACTTTGAATATATCGACCCACTGTCTTCTGGCCTCCAAAGTTTCTGATGAGAAAACTACTCATAATCTTATCGAAGTTCCCTTGTTATGTGATGATTCACTTCTCTCTTGCAGCTCTCAAGATTCTCTATTTTTGGCTTTTGAAAGTTTGATTATAGTGAGTCTTTGTGTGGGTCTCTTTGAATTCATCTTGCTTGAAGTTTGTTGAACTTCCTGGATATTTATATTTGTGTCTTTCATCAAATTTGGGAAGTTTTCAGCCATTATTTCTTCAAATGTTCTCTCTGTCCCTTTCTGTCTCTCTTTTCTTTCTGGGACTCCCATGATGCATACGTTAGTCCCCTCGATGGTGTTATGTCCCACAGGTCCCTTAGGTTTTGTTTGCTTTTCTTCAATTTTTTTTTCTGTTCTTTGGCTTAAATAATTTCCATTGGCCTGTCTTCAATTCGCTGAATTTTTCTTCTATTGTTCAAATCTGCCTTTGAATCTGCCAGTGAATTTTTCATTTCAGTTATTGAATTTTTTGGCTCCAGAGTTTCTTTTTGGTTTCTTTTTAAGTTTTCTGTATCTTCAATATTTCCATTCTGTTCACAAATCATTTTCTTGACTTTCTACACATCTTCTTTTAGTTCTTTGAGCACCTTTAAGACAGTTCTTAAAAATCTTTGCTAGATTACTATTAGGTCTTTTTCAGGGACTGTTTCTATTGATTTATTTTTTCCTTTGAATAGGTCATAATTTCCAGTTTCTTTGTATACCTTGTGATTTTTGCATTGAACACTGGACTTTTGAAACTAATAATGTGGTAACTGTGTAAATCAGACACTCCCTTTTCCCCAGAGTTTGCTGTTTTTTGTTATTGTTTGTGTTTATTGGTTTTGGGGTTTTGTTTGTTGTAGGCTGTCTCAGTGCCAAGGAGAGACCTGAGGTCTAAACTTACTGTCTTCTCGGTCTTTTTGGAGCTTTTCCCTGGGCATGGACTGTCACTTTCTAGTATTCCCAGCATATGCAATTATTTTTGAATGTCCTAGTCTTTAAGTCTGGCTCCTGAATAGGGAAAAAATGAAAAATAAATGGAGAAAGAAAAGGTACCAGCCCTTTAAATCCCTTGGAAGTCACCTTAACCAGAGAGAAAGGGGGTTGCAACAATGAGGGGAGGTTCAATAATGGCTGCCTGCCTCTTTGCACCTCTGAGATCAGAAGCACCAGTCGGCAATCAGAGCACAGAACCCTCTATATTTAGAGGATTGGGTTCCTTTTTGCCCACCCTAGCTCCCACAAGCTGAGTGTAAGCTGCTCCAGGAACACTTGGACAACCACCTACCACATGGCCAGGAGTGAAGGATGGGTAGCTGCTACTGAGCTAAGAGCTGAAACTGACCAAATCAACTGGGATTTACCATTCAACTCTTCCCCTAGAAGTTGAAAGCCTGCAACAGACTCCAGCATTCCAAAATAGTTACAAAAGACCGATTCTGCCAGTGTAATTATTGTCTAGGCAGAGAGACGGATTCCTAATGCTTCCTACTCTACCATCTTCCCAGAATCCTCTGAGATTTTATTTTTTTTTAATGTATCTAATAAACTAGCTCTGAAAATACTCTCACTTATCAAAACAACTTCATTTTTTAAAAAGCAAAATCAGTAGCCTTTATTTACAGCTTGGTTTCAAATACCATAGCTGTTTCTAAAAACTTGAACATCCCTTCCATGGCTGAAAAACAATTACTGAGTGTTGTGAAAATTAATGAAGGGAAACCTCATTGAAGTGCAGTTGGGAGGCCAGAAGAGAGGACAGTACTATGCAACATCAATTAAAAGACACCAGCGGAAGGATCATCAATTCCAAGTCCCAATAGGGAAAGATGTACATCGTATCTCCAACAAGACCTCCACTACCCCTGCAACTCACCCAATGAGAAACTGTCATCGCCCTGGACTTTTACTTTTCTCCAATAGACTTTCGTTCAAAACCACCCCTCCCAGCCTTCTCCTTCTCCATAATATAACATTCCTCTCCTTCCTTTGTTGGACAGGCCTATGGTTTTACCGTAGCTTGCATGTTCCTAAATTGCAATTTTCTGTTATTCATGAGTAAGCCCATTTTCACTGGTAAAATAACTGTTTCAGTTTTTTAAGATTGACAGGGTATTCAAAGGAATGTACTACAGACTCTGACGGCAATACTGTTGATCAAGTAGTTACTATGAGTCATACTATTCTATGCCTTCAGGAGGATAAACTTGTAACTCTTCACAGCAACTTTATTATTTTTTTCACAGCAACTTTATTTGCTTACAAATTCTTCTAGCTTGTTAAGGAAAACTATTCAAAATAAATTCACACAATTAATTACCTAAGCCTTGCTTTTTGTCCCAGTTCTGTTAGTTTCTATGAGAATAAAAGTAAATGACTATTTCTGCCCCCAAGGAATTTACAATGAATCCTAAGAGAACCCCCTAAGTGTAAACCTGAAAATATGAGATTGTTCAACTCAAGAAAAAGATTGTCTTAAGAGCCGGGACTATGACGTTTGAAAGGCAATGATTTGCTTGGGTTCAAAGCTTAGTATATGAGAGGATGTTTTAAGCCCCTTAGGTGGGGTATTCTTTAGGATCCAAAGTTGTTCCCAGCTCAAATGTAAATTTTTTTAACTTCAAGTTGCTGCTTCTGTTATCTCTGAAGCTGCAATTTTCCTCAAGTATAATTCTGACCATTTCATTGCTTCTCTTAAAAAGCATCACTGGCTACCCACTCCCTACAGAAAAGGAAGGAGTAAAGTGTCCAGGGCAATGCACGAATTGCCCTCCACAAATTACCTTGTTTAATCCTCATACTCACATTGTCTCCCAGCTTCCTGGTTAAATCACCCTTTCTCTTTCCCTAAATGGTTACTAATCTTTTACAGTTTTAGTATTTTCTGTTCATTAAAATCCCACCAAAGTTCTTTGGAGAATTAGGTAAGGTATAAATAATTTCATATTAGGAACACTGGAACAAACAAGATGATTTAAGCATGACTGCAATCTAATTTCCTGAATAGATCATGAAAAATAACATAATGAGAAATGGCATATGCCTCATCTAATTTCATTTGACAGCAAACACGGCGTGTGTGCACCCACTTGGCTGTGTTTGCAGGCATGGCTGCCATCAACCTCCAGACATGGCCTCTGGCCTTCAGTCTTAGTGAGACTGCAGTCCACCTCCATCATGTTTATAACAGATCATCAACTTTGCCATCTCCTGGTATCTAAAGCTTTCTGACCAGCAGTCAACAGCACCACATGTCTACACTTGCGTGAACTCAGTCGTGAGTAATAGACTGCCAACCGTGGCGCATCAACAGTTTAATAAACAAAACAAGAGAAATACTAATACGAATACTGATACCATAGTAGCAGTCTCTTTTTCCTGGTTCCACAAGTTTTATTTCTGTATCATACTTGGTCCCAGAAAGCAGTTACCCTGGGCTAATGGGAATGTATTCCTTGATTTCAGCAGAGAAATAGCTGTGTGAATAACATTTCCATGTCTTCCAAAAATTATAATCAAAGTCAATTATGTTAACTTTTCTTATCTTTTTTTAAATGATTCTTTTTTTTTTTAATTTTATTTATTTATTTGACAGAGAGAGACAGCCAGTGAGAGAGGGAACACAAGCAGGGGGAGTGGGAGAGGAAGAAGCAGGCTCCTAACGGAGAAGCCTGATATGGGGCTCGATCCCAGAACGCTGGGATCACACCCTGAGCCGAAGGCAGATGCTGAATGACTGCGCCACCCAGGCACCCCAACTTTTGTTATCTTTATAAGGATCCATGTAAGAAATTTTTCTCAAAATTTAGTACAAGTAAAAATTTTTCTCTTCAAACTTCTATGATTCATTGTATCAGAGGAGTCCTACTGGTTCTCATTTTTAGCCTTCCTACCAGGGAGCTCAGAGCCAATTCCTGTGTCCATTGCCTCACCGTGGCTTCCCATCACATTGCCCTGGGTCCCTCCTTAAATACTTTCTGATCTTTTTATACCTACAATTTTACTATTTTGTCTTAATTTTAAAAGCTATGCCAAATCTTGAGGAGAATTAAGAATAAATAAGTACACAGTAGTAACTTGGACAAATATTAGTAACCTGGTCTACCCAATTTTTAAAACACGTAGGAATGAGCCATTTCATGGAATACAAATTCCTAGGCGAGGGGCATAAACAAAGGTGGTAATGAAGGTAAGAGTCGTAGTGTCCTGTCTAGAACTTTACAGAGTGACTAGATCACGTAAATGACACGATAAAAGTAGTAGTATGCTTTGTGCTTCATCTAAAATTCAATAGCAAAAAAAAAGGTGTGAAGTTGAAAAAATTAAAATTAGAAAAAAATAGTAGTATGCCAAGTATAACTCCTCTCAATTTGATAAACAAATGTAAGGTCAGACACTGTGGTGTGTAACCTGCATGTAACCTGTGCATCAGAGGAAGAAAGTGTATCACCCAGTGAGGGAGACCAGGAAGAACACAATCACAGAATAATATGATTTTGCAAAAGTTGGAATGGGCAGGAAATGGTACAAAAGAACACAGGAAGAACTCCAAGGACAAGAAATCACACAAGGTTCCTGGAAAGGGTGCCCTAAGTCAAGACTTGAAACACTAGAGCAGTTAGCCAGGCCAAGGAAGGAAGAGGAGACGGCTATTTTGGGTAGACATACCATGAGCAAGGCACAAAGCCGTGGGGCACATACAGCACTATGGGCACTCCAAGAAGCTGGGCATGGTAATACCTTAGGATGAGAGTGGGTTGTGGGAGGAGGGCAGTCTTACAGGGTCCCATAGGAGACACCTGGGAGCTTCTGGAGGACTCGAAGGTAAGTTCTGAAATGATTAGAATTGTATTTTAAAATCTGATTTGCATTTAGAAAAATGCTTCTGGTGACTATGGAGAATGGAGGCCACACCACAGGGTTAGAAATCAGTGGCTGTAAATAAAACTTAAAAATAAAATAAAAATTAGAAAAGGGGGGGCACCTGGGTGGCTCATTCGTTAAGTGTCTGCCTTCGGCTCAGGTCATGATCTCAGGGTCCCGGGATCGAGTCCCACATTGGGCTCCCTGCTCAGCAGGGAGTCTGCTTCTCTCTCTCCCTCTCCCTCAGGTTGTGCTCTCTCTCACTCTCAAATAAATAAATAAAACTTAAAAATAAAATAAAAATTAAAAAAAAAGAAATCAGTGGCTGTGTTGGTAATGCAAATGAGAAGAAACAAGGAGCCTATGGCACATAAATGCGGGGATGGCATGGCAGTGCACAGGCAGCTCTGCTTGCTGTAATGGTCCGAGTAAGTAATTTGGGTCAATTCACACTGAAGACAATTTAAAAATTGGATAAAATACAAAAACATTTTTCTGAAGACATCAAATTTCTAACGAACTAGTGAGGAATTGTTGCATCAAGATCTAGGATCATACAGAAGTCCGGAGAAGTGGGTTCAGCATTTGCCCAGGCCAGGTGTAAGCCAAGAGACTGAACAGCACTGCCAACAGCCAAATGCAGTGATTCTAAATCTGAGGTTCACAGACCATTCGATTCAGGGCGTCCATGACCTTGGTTAAGAAAAAAACGACATCTTTCTTTTTCTTACCCACTAAACGAAACTTAACTTTTCTTCTATTACTAATCTAGGCCACAAACCGTAGTAATAGTCACAGTACTTGTGACTTTGTCATCAATAGAAATCAGGTATTTTCATGCCACACTTACAGTTGTTGCAGATTCCTCAAAATGTCATTTACGTTCATCACTATTCTAAATTACACTTGGTATTAGACCACTGCTAGAACCTGCTATTTAGTACATTAATAGAGAAGCACATATATTATCATATCACCAATTTTTAACCAGTCTTTTGATAACTTTATTTCAATATAATAGGTTTCCTTTGTAATACTATTTATTTTATGATTTTAGGGGCACCTGGCTGGCTCAGTCAGTCAGGTGTCTGACTGTTGATATCAGGTCAGGTTTAGATCTCAGGGTCATGAGCTCAGGCCCTGTGTTGGGCTCCACACCTACTTTAAAAACTTAAAACAAAACATTGTTCCAAGGAGCCATTAGCTCCATCAAATTGTCAAAAGATGAAAAAGGTTATGCACCTCTTACCTAGTGGAACCAGTGGCACAAAAGTTAGAGTTCAGTGCCTGCGAAGGCTGAGAGTTCTGGTAAATCACCCTTCTGTGGGATTAGGACTCAGGGAGTAAAAGAGAATTAGGAATAAACCAAGCCCTCGCACACAAGATTTTAGGTCCACTTTGAATCATGTGAATGGTCCTGAAAATTTTAAACTTGTAAATTGGACTAAAGCAATCCAGGCTGCTGGTGAACAGAACTAAAATCATCTCTGAGGAAAGAGAACATCCTAGGCCTCAAATGATTTCTATAAATAATTTTTCAAATGCAATGTCTAGCATAAGTTAACTAGGCATATAAAGAGAAAAGATAATATGTGTGAGAACCAATAGAAGGAAAAGATAACAGAAAGTCAGGTATTCCAAATGCGGAATTACTAGACACAGGCTATAAAACAACCATATCCGTGGGGGTAAAAGATGAACTAAAAAATTTCAGTGAGGAACTAGAGCAATACAAAATAACATTGCAGATTTGGGAAAAAAAAAAAAGGTTAGCAATGCGCAAGTCTAAAGAAGGAGATGACCATTTAGATTAGAGGTGAGTGGAAATTACAACAGAAGAGAGAGAAGTCTAGAATGACATCCAATCTGGGTAACTGTGAAAACAAAAATTACACGAATTGGTATAGGAGAATATAGAAAAATTTTGTTAGCTGGAAGTAGAATGAAGGAAATGATGATGTCATGGACATATGGAGCTTAATGTATTCATGGAACAAGAAAGTGGAAATTCCTGCAGGAATCTGACTGGCTGGAGCTCAGAAAGGAGGTCTGACATGGAATATGACATGGAAGTCATCAGTACTCAGGTGAAGTTGAAGTCCTAGGAGCAGATGAGATAACCGAAGGACAAGTAGACTAGAGGGTGTGAAGAGAGTTCCATAGATCAGAGATTCTGGGTACAAGCGATGAAACTCAACCTGAGTTAACTGCAGGAAAAGGAATTTACTGCCTCCTATAACCCAAAATGGCAGCTGGCCTCTAATGACCAACAAGGTCCACAGATTCTAACACCACTTTGAGAGGGATATGCGTGTGTGTGTGTGTGTACAAGTCTCTATCTCTTCTCCTGCGTCTCCATGTCTTTTGACCTTATTCTCTCCTGCAGTTGGGGTTTCTCCTGAGCAGGAAATAGAACTGCAGGCAGCTTCATCGTTACTCCACTCCAGCTTAGCAAATTCACATGTTAAAGTCCCACCCCTCCAAGGTGATGCTATTTGGAGGTGGGGTCTTTGAGAGGTAATAAGGTGTAGATGAAGTCATGAGGGTGAGGCTTCAATTATGGGATCAGTGCCCTTATAAGAAGAGGAGGAGATCAGAGATACCTTCCTTTCCACCATGGGAGGACACAGCAAGGAGGTAACCAACTACAAGCCGGGAGGTGGACTCTCACTAGAATCCATCCATGCTGCACCTTGATCTCAGACTTCCAGCCTCCACACCTACGAGAAATAGTTGTCTGTTTTTGAAGCCTTCCAGATTACGGTATTTGTTTTGGCAGCCTGAACTAAAACAGGAGGCAAAAGTTCCATGGAATTTCCATCCTCGGAGTCTCTGAGAAAGATGTAGCTTTGTCCTCCATCAGTGGGAAATTGGGATTTCCTTGCTGTTTGTGATTCACAGCCAACCAAGTTGTTTTAGACTCCGGAGACCTCCAAAATGAAACTGCTTAATAATAAACTCTTGGGACTACATCAAGATAAAAAATTTCTGCGCAGCAAAGGGAACAATCAAAACTAGAAGACAACCTACTGAATGAGAGAA
The DNA here is from genome assembly GCF_024610735.1 of Ursus americanus. Classification (NCBI taxonomy): domain Eukaryota; kingdom Metazoa; phylum Chordata; class Mammalia; order Carnivora; family Ursidae; genus Ursus; species Ursus americanus. The sequence goes on along the minus strand of NC_142153.1, from coordinate 6,130,492 downwards.
GATATTTGCAAATGATATCTCCAACAAAGGGTTAGTATCCAAAATGTATAAAGAACATGTACAACTCAACACCAAAACAAACAAACAAACAAACCAAACCCAAATAATCCAATTTAAAAACGGTCAGAAGACATGAACAGATATTTTTCCAACAAAGACATAAAGATGGGCCACGGATACATGAACAGATGCTCCACATCTTCAGGGAAATGCAAATCAAAAACACAACGAGCTATGACCTCACACCTGTTACAGCAGCTAAAATCAAAACCACAAGAAACAAGTGTCGGCAAGGATGCACTGCTGGTGGGAATGCAAACTGCTGCAGCCACTGTGGAAAACAGTGTGGAGTGGAGGGTCCTCAAAAAATTAAAAATGGAACTACCATACAATCCAATAATTCCATTACTGGGTATTTTCCCAAAGAATATGAAAATGCTAATTTGAAAAGATACATGCACCTTTATGTTTATTGCAGTGTTATTTACAGTAGCCAAATTATGGAAGCAACCTAAGTGTCCATCGAAGATGAATGGATAAAGAAGATGTGGTGTATATACACACAATGGAATATTACTCAGCCATAAAAAAGAATGAAGTCTTGCCATTTGCTACAAAATGTATAGATTTACAGGGTATAATGCTGAGGGAAATGAGTGAGTCAGAGAAAGACAAATACAGTATGCATTCACTCATATGTGGAATCTAGGAAACAAAACAAACAATGGAAAAAAAGAGACAAAGTCTCTTTATAGAGAACAAACTGATTGTTACTTGAGGGGTAGTGGATGGGGGATGGGTGAAAGAGGTGAAGGGAATTAAGAGCACACTTATCATGATGAGCACTGAGCAACGTATAGAATCGTTGAATCCCTATATTGTACACCTGAAACTAATATACTACCACATGCTAATTACACTGGAATTAAAATTTTTAAAAAATGAAACTGCTTAATTTTAGTGAATTAAACAGAACAGACGGGAGTCTGGACATGATGACCAATGATGAGGCCATCAATTTGTATGTGGTAATTAGAGGCATAAACTGGATCTGATGACCAATTTGATCTTGGTTTTTAAGGGATAAATTAGTTTTATGGGATAAAAAATGCAGGAAGAAATGGTTGGAAAATTATTTAATTGAAAGGAAGAAGGAAGGAATTAAGCAGCTTTTAAAAAAATGAATGCTAAAAGACCAAAATTCTCTAACATTATGATTAGCAGGAGGAAAACGATGGAAAAGAAATGGAGACTCATGAAAATCAAGCCGCTTTTCTTTTTTTTTTTAAGATTTTATTTTATTTATTTGATAGAGAAAGCCAGCGAGAGAGGGAACACAAGCAGGGGGAGTGGGAGAGGAAGAAGCAGGCTCCTAGCAGAGGAGCCCGATGTGGGGCTCGATCCCAGAACGCTGAGATCACGCCCTGAGCCAAAGGCAGACGCTTAACGACTGAGCCACCCAGGCGCCCCTCAAGCTGCTTTTCTAAAGTATAAGTCGGCACAATCAGGAACATATATAAAGAACAAAAGAATCAGAAAAGTGACAAGTGACAAAGAAAGCTAAACCTAGAACTTTTTACAAAGAGGAAAGAGACCTATATGGTATCACAAAGAAAAGGTTTTTTATCATCTAGATAAAAAAAAAAAAAAACACACTGGATTTGTCTACCAAAGAAGGCTATAGAAGCTAAGATCTTGGAGATGCAAAAAAAAAAAAAAAAAGTCATAGATACTTTTCTGTTCCTGAAAGCTCTCAACACTTGCTTGCCTACTGCTTGCAAAGGATTGGACCAGAAAATCTACCAAGTTCCCTTCCGCTTTTCAATCTGCCTGCAGCCCAGCAGTCTTCTGCAGATCCACACCCGGAGCCACCCATGCCTCTTGCAGAAAATTAACACAAAATCCTTACATTTGCAAGGTGCTTTTTGTTTATCAAAATGTTTTCATAAGGACCAGGTTACCATGAGATGATGCTGGGATTTGGAGTCAAAACTAGGCTCAAGTCCTGAATCTGCCTTTTTACCAACTCAGGAACCTGGAGAAATCACTTCCTTACATGTAAAATAGGGAGATTAGTAACACCGACTTAGCAGGGTTGTCATAAGGAAAAAGTGAGATGAGGTGTGAAAAGGTTTTAGAAAATTCTAAAATAGTAATGCATATATAAATTGTTCATTTATTGCTGTCTTCTTCTACAATACATTGTCGTAGGCAGAGATCCCTATCCCATTCGTAGACTATCATGGCTGTTCCTAATTACCAGTAAGTGGTTTGGCCAACACCGGAACCCAGCACTTCTGACGCAGAAAACCAGTTATCTTTCCTTGACCCTACATCCCTTGTCCAACAGAAACATGTCCTAGCCTTGTGCTCTTCAGATGGCAGTCACACAGGCAGCGCCTACCCAACTCCCCAGTTTCCGTGTTCTGTGTTAATGAGTAAGGTTGCTTATCTTGTGGTAGATTTTTTCCACTTCTAGCTTTGGTTCACTATGTTATTCCAACCCAACATGTCTTTGTGGCTGAAAGATTTTTAAAATCTTGGAGAATTTCACATGCCTGCATGCACGTGTCTGTTTCTGTTTTTACCAGATTTGGGAAATTTAGGGGTACAGGATAGATATACAGAATCCTGATAGAAGGAGGTCTGAATAATAGCCAGAAACTCCCCATTCAGTTCGCATTAGCTCTGATAGCAGCGCTAGGAGCTCATTGAACTAGGTGCTTGGCATTAGACAATGAGGATGGAGAAAAACCCACTCTTATGCAATGCAGGTCAATTGAAAACTTAGAGCTTATTGAAAGGACCAAGAGCAAGAGGAAAAGAAGAGAAATCTAGAAAAACACAGTCCCGCTATTTCTGTTCCTCCCAAACAACCTCACACTTAAAATAACCAAAAAGTGGATTTAATAAGTACTAAATACAGCTATAACAGGCTGATATTAATGAAGCAAAATAGGGGTACTGATAGAATTATGAATGTAGACTGCAAGGCAAAAAGATTAAATAAGATAAAGAGGATTCGTTGATATAACATAGACTCGCTAAGAAGGTATAATAGCGCTGAGCTTTCACGCACCACCAAGGCGGTATTGCAATACTATAAAGCATAGTTACCAGAGTATATGAATTCGAGAAAAAACTATCATCATAGAAGATTTGAACACTCGTTTCTCAGAATTTGAATTCAAGCAAGGGAATTTTATTTTAACAAAAGAAGGAAACACTTCTTTTTTTTAAAAGAAAATTTGTTCACATTTTGGCCAACAAAGAAAATCTCAATAAATTCCCCAAAATAAAGGTAATAAAGACCACATTTTCTGAATGCTGGAAATTAAACCCCATGTGGTCAGCAACCTTGCCACTTCTGTTCACCTTTGTACCTCAGCACCTAACACATCCTTACCACGTTGTAGGGATCCAGAGCATTGGCACATAAGAAAGAAAGGAAAGGTGACCCACAATGTAACTCAAAATCAGCATGAAAAATATAGCCTCCCCCAGGATCATCCCTTAGAAATTTCAATAACATGCTTAAGAATAATTCTCACAGGGGTGCCTGAGTAGCTCAGTTAGTTAAGTGTCTGCCTTCAGCTCAGGTCATGATCCCGGGGTCCTGGGATCCAGCCCCACTTTGGTAAGCTCCCTGCTCAGCAGGGAGTCCGCTTCTCCCTCTCCTCTCCCCTGGTGCTCTCTCTCCCTGTGTCTGTCGCTCTCTCTGTACTATCACTGTCTCTCTCAAATAAATAAATAAAATCTAAAAAAAAAAAAAAGAGCCCACTGCGCCATCGTTATTTATTAACCCAAGAACTACTACTTGGTTTAAAAATATACAAATGGCTTACTATAAAACCTGGCAAAAGATTTGACTATGCATTTCACTGAGAAGAAAATGGAAATGGCAGAAAATATATGAAAACAATACTACATGCCATTTTCATTTAAAAATATAATCAGGGTGCCTGGGTGGCTCAGTCAGTTAAGTGTCTGACTCTTGATTACGGCTTAGGTCCTGATCTCAAGGTCATGAGATTGAGCCCCACGTGGGGTTCTGCTCTGGATAAGGAACCTGCTTAAGATTCTCTCTCTCCCTCTGCCCCGCCCCGCACCATTCTCGCTCTCTCTAAAATAAATAAATAAAGATTTAAAAAAAGAAGCAGAATCAAAACAATCATGAGATAGTTTTTCACCTATCATATTGGAAAATATTTTAAAGTGTGATCATTCTAGTGATGCTGAAGTTATGGAAATAGGGCATCTCTTGAAGGTTATCGGTGAAATTATAAACTTACGCAGCATTTCAGGAGGCAATCTGTGGGTACCCTTCGAACTAACAGTCCTCATTCTAAATATCTGTCATGGAGAAATTCTCACACGTGTGCACAAATGTATGTATGCAAGAGTTTTTTTCAGGGGGTGGTTTTTTAAAGATTTTATTCGTTTATTTGACAGAGAGAGCACAAGCAGGGGAAGCTGCAGAGGGAGAAGGAGAAGCAGGCTCTTCACTGAGCAGGGACCCGCCCCCAATGTGGGGCTCAATCCCAGACCCCAGCCAAAGGCAGATGCTTAACTGACTGAATTACTCAGGCACCCCAGTAGGCAACAGTTTTAGTTGCACTATTTTATTAGCAAAAATTTGAGAATCACCTATGGGGTGCCTTGGGTGGCTCAGTCGGTTAGGCATCCAACTCTTGGTTTCAGCACAAGTCAGGATCTCAGGGTGGTGAGATCGAGCCCCGTCTCAGGCTCTGCACTCAGTGGGGAGTCTGCTTCTCTCCCTCTCCCTCTGCCCCTTCCCCCGCTCGTGCTCATGCTCTCTCTCTCTAAATTAAATAAATTAATATTTTAAAAATATTCAAAATCACCTAAATGTGTGTAGTAGAGTATGGTGGACCCATACGGCAGACTACCATGCACCATGGGTGAAAAATGAGCCGCATTTGTAATATGAAATGAGGTTCACTGCTGCACAGATTAAGTGTAAAATACATATTGCCTTCATATATATTCATTCTGAGGCCATTCTTGTAAGAATAAAATCTTCAAACCACTATATAATTAACAGTTTTACCTCCTTGCTGGTTTTTTCTTTATTTTTTAGAAGATTTTCTTCATTTATTTGAGAGAGAGAGAGAGCGCAGAAGCAGGGGAGAAGGGCAGAGGGAGAGGGAGAAGCAGCCTCCCCACTAAGCAGGGAACTGGACTAGGGGTTCCATCCAGGACCCTAGGATCATGACCTGAGCAGAAGGCAGACACTTAACTGACTGAGCCACCCGGGCGCCCCTGTTTTTTTTCTTTAAATAAACCTTCGACTGATTGAAGTAAAACACACATAGAGAAAATTACACAGGGAACTACCTGTGGTACCACCCCCCAGATCAAGAAGTAGAACCATGATCTAGGAGTCTGGAGTGCGACAAGAGAAAGGTCTAAGCTAGTTCCAGATGTGCGAGTTAGCATATGAAAGTAATTGAATAATTGTCAAATTGGATCAGGATCTTGGAGGAAAAGGTCTAAAGCAAAAAATGCAGAGGGCTGAGGATGTGGGGAGCGTTAAGCTTGAAGGGACAGAGACAGTACAGTGGTTTACAGAGGAGACTTGAGGACACCAGAGGTGAGAACACAAGGGCAGCTGTCCAGCTCCTGGGGCAGTCTGATTCTACCAGGCACAGGAGTGCCATCCCCCCACCCCGTGGGATTCCTTATGGGGGCACTTTGTAGCCTGTGACCCTGTCACTCTGGCCACAACTGACTGAACCAGAGATCCAAGCCCCAGGACCCATAGGCACGATATTGGTCAATAAGTGCCTCACCCAGTGACCCTCCTCTCTCTTTGGAGGTCGAACACACACACACACACACACACACACACACACACACACACACACACGGGGTACAGAGTAATAAATCGACACAGAAACAGAAATTCAGAAAGAAGGCAGTGGTGAAATGTGATTGGGAAGAAACCGTGAGGGAGAGAGAAGCGAAGCCAAAAAGTGGGCAGCAGGTGACTGCACAGGGAAGAGCCGCAAAGCCAACTCTGTCAAGGGAGAGGCAGAGAAAAGTAATGAGCTGCAGAGCGTCGTCGGAAACCCTCTCCTCCCTGGAAGCCTGGATCTGTGTCCTTGCCCTGCCTCTCCTCGTCCTCGACCACAACCACAGATAACCGCAGCGTGACCCCCGGGGCCGTCTGCTCAGGGGTGGAGTGCTGGTGGCCCAGGGCAAAGTGTCTGAGTCACACTTCTTGTCATCTCCACACTTCTTGTCATCTCCTTCCACTTCCCCAAGCGGTCCCGACGCGAAAGGCCTTTCTGATTGGCTGCCTCCAGGGGCCAGTGCCCCGCTGCGGCGGGCGGCCCGGGGTCAGCAGCACATAAATACCTCCCGCTGGGGAGCGTGGCTCAGACTCCGGGAGCTGCCGCGCGCTGCTGCCTGGAGCCGCGTGCGGTAAGTGTTCCCACCTTCAGGAATCGCCTGGCTCCCCCTTGGCGACCAGCCCGCGGCCACTGCTTGCCTGAGCTTACTTTTACCCAGTTTCACCAGACTTTTGCGGGCAGGGGACCGCAGGGAGGGAGAAGCTCAGCGATGGGGCAGGAAGGAGGGGCAGGCTGGGCTGCAGGTCCCTGTTCCCTGTCATCAGGACGTCCTTGCCCTCTCGTCGAAGGTCCCAGTGCTGCCAGCCCGTCTCCAGTGCACCGCTCCATGCACCTCTGCCTCAACCACAGCGCGGCCCCGCAGCCGCTCCTGCGGTCTGGCCGAGCCCAGCCGGGGCCCCTGCGGTCCTTACGCTCCTGCCTGGCACGACCTCCTAAACCCCAGGGCCCCAGGAAGCAGGTGGTGTTTGCAGACACGAAGGGGCTCTCGTTGACGTCTGTGCACATGTTTGAGGACGCTGTGGGCGGAGACTCTGAGAGCTGCTGGTGCCCCCTGTCCGGCTTCCCGCGCCCCGCGCCACCCCCAGCCCCCTGCGCCCCGGGCCCCCGGGCACTCGGGGCGGACTCGGGGTTTCCAGAGGCGCCTGCAGATCCGGAGCGTGTGCCCAGAGCAGAGGGCGGGTCAAGGGGGCTGCCTGCGATGCACCGTGCGGGGGCGCACTCTGGCTTTCCAGAAGGCAGTGTAGATGGCACGACCTTTGATGCCGGAGACTCGTTGGAGAAGCGCCCTGTGTTTGCAGAGGAGAGACTGACAGCTTCGGCTTCCAGGCGGCAAGGCCACGAGGGTCGCCGGGTCCTGAGGACACCATCCCGTTCTGCTTCTCTTTAGGGTGTGTTCAGCAGCTTTTGGGGGACAACAGTCAAGGACAAAACTGTTGCGCGGTGTTCAGTTCACAGTTCTGCTCAACAGACTGAAATTGAACTCCTTTGAGGGCTCACAGGCTGAGCCCTCTGCGATTACTTTTTCTGCACGGGCAGAGCTTGGTTTTCTTGCCCAGGCGGTGCGTGTTTCCTCTCTCTCCAGACTAATTTTGCTCGGGAATTCACAGTGGGAAAACGGGACTGAGGCCACTCCTGGCCACGCCCCGCTCCCCGGGCGCCGGGCCCTGAATGCCTTGCATTCTTCTCCCTGGAGGGCAGGCTCACTTCCTGACCGAAGGGATGAGATTTCCTTTAGGAAGATGCTGGGAATGGCACCCTTCACCCTTTGCAGGGAAGGAAACCTTTGGAATGTGTAACAGAAGAAACATAAATAAAGCTTTTACGTGTAATTTTAAAAAGCCTTGCAGAGCGTGTCTCTCAGGGCCGTGCGGGTGTGTGGGAGAGGTCAGGAGGAGTTCTTTACATTGAAGATAGAGATGCAGCCCAGAAATGTGCTCTTTTACTTTCCTCTCTATCCAGAAAGGGCTAGTCTTCTGGTAACTCAATATCATCTTGCGTCTTCAACTTTTGCCAAAAAAAAAAAAAAAAAAGTTTGTTAAAGCATCTGCAGGAGTTCATCTTGTATTGTCTACCAACACCTGACCTTTCCCCTCTTCCAGCAGAAAAAGTCTGAGAAAACTGTCTACCTCAAAATAAATGTACTTTAAAAACAAACATTTTTAACTGTTTAGCATGTTCTTTTAAGTGTAATTTCCCTAGACCCAGAAGCCAGATCTTTGTTCCTATCCGCCCCCCTCCCCGCAATTTCCTTGTTGCGCGTGTCCCCCTATATTGAAACTGCTTATTGAATTGTTTGCTCCCGTCAGGGCCTGGGAAGGCTCGGACAGGCCCAATCATGGCTGGCCCATAGGCTGGCCACCCTGAGACACTCAAGACAAATGGGTTGAAATAATGCATCAGTATCCGTGCCAAGTATGCCCCCAGCTTCCATTTATAATGTTCTGAGATCCTTAGTCTTTGGAAGATTTTAGCCTCTTTTCAGAGATTGTTCATTCTCTAAGATTATCATTCGTAGATGATAAATTTCTAACAAAAGCGTTGATTTGTTTTTTTTTTTTTTTAAATCTTTATCTCTTCTGATCCTTGACTTCTTGGGCTATATTTGTTTGTGCCAGTGGCAGGCTAATACATGCAATCATAATGGTTGAGCAAGCAACATTCGCCTTATTTATTTTTGTCCCTTAGTGGGCCTGCCCCCAGCAGACTCCCTCTGTGTGTAAAACAGCCAGGTGGTTAGCAGGGTAAAGATAGAAGGAGCCGAACATGAAAGCTTCCAGGGACAGGGAGAACACAGCTGCAACTTCCTTGTCTGATAAGGGGTGCCACTGTTTCCTCCAGCCCCCCACCCCAGGCTTCTAGTCTTGACTCATTAAGAGAAGATCTCAAGTAGGGTAGGCGGTCCCCACAAGCTAGGCTGTCAGGATTGGGAGTCAGTCTCTGAAATTAAAGCTGGTAAGAATCAACAGAAAAAATAAGCAGTCGGCTGTAAAGGTGGCTTACCCCTAGAATGTGTTGTGATATAGTTCTCATGAAACTAGGGTTTTCTGAAATCTCACTGAAACTTGTAAGAAAATACAGTTGAGGTTAAGGCCCACCACTGGAGAAGGGAAGTCTTGGAGGACCATGTAGGTCAGGTCTCACAGTTTAGGGGAGCTGAGGAATCTGTACTTAGGATATTATCTCCAATGACGTTACTCCTGCAACCACAGAGACAGCTAACAGGATTGAAAAGAGATGCTGCTCGTTGGTCATCTTTGAATTTCACGTGTTTCAATGCCAGATCACAAAGTATACTATTGAATTAATATTTGATATTTTTATAAAGCCTTATCTTATAAATAGCATAACAGTGTTTAATTGTGAATTTTGGAAATACACACATGTACTATATGCCACAGCTATAATCATGTAATTCTGTTTTTTCTTTTTTATAGTGATAATCTCAGAAAAACAAAAGTGGCCCAGGACTCTTGACCTCTCAAACGTCAGACTAAGATAAATTGGTTTAATTTATGACAACCTTTACTATGTAGGTAATTTTTCCATTGTGACCCCTTTTACTGTCTTTCCCCCACACACCCTGTATTATCTACCAAATTTCATGCATTAAGTACTAGTTCATTCACGATTTTATGAAACACATGCATACTTTTTCAAGTTTCTGGTAGTCATGGTTTAGTTTTGAGTCATTCAACAAACATTTACTGAGCAACTACGATGTGCCAGACATCATGTTAACTATTGGGGCTAGAAAGATGAATAAAACAAAATTCACAGTCCAGTGAAGGGAGCCAGACATATAGATGGTCAATAAGAATAATGTTAGAGACACCAGGCAGTGTTAGAAACACCTGGAGGACAAAAAAAAAAAGGGAGGGGGGAACACACAGAGAGAATGAGCACCTAGGAAGAAATCAGAGAAAATGTCTTGTTGGAGTTGACCCCCAAAGTGAGTGCCCAAAAGATGAGTGGATGTTTGCCAAAATTACATTTCAGTTAGCCTAAGTGGCCTTATTCATATATGGGATTTCCACAAGACTTTTGAATTACCGTTACACTAATTGGAAATTTCCCTCTTCTTCCCCTGAGGATCCCAGGAAGGCAGCCATTGTTTTAATGGAGGTGATATTGGCAGGCAGGAGTGAATTTTGGAAAATGGAGAGCTGGGCAAAGAGGAGGGGATGGCTGTATTCATCCAAGAGGACGTACTGCTCAGGAAAGTGTTTTTGGCTGTTTGGCAGGTAGAACCCCATACAAGCACAACTTCAGGGGTATATCAAGTTTTTAGAGTCATACATTTGCCTTTCTCTTTTTTAAAAAACTTTATCATCAACCTAGTGATGCTGATTTGGTTTCCCAAGTAGATGTTGCTATAAGGGTATGAAATGACCTATGGATTCTATTATTCCCATTAATTTTGCATTTTCAATTATCCACCTACTTCAGTAAATAAGGCCCCCAGAACCCGATCATCTTACTGTGAATTGACAAAGTTGTGCCTGTGAATTTTCCAGGTGAAGACCACAGCGTGGATGCAGACTGAAAACCTGTCTTCATTTTGCTCTTAACCGCAAAGTCTCTACTTCTTAAGTCAGAGTGTTCTTGTATTGATCTGATCCAACAGGTGCACCAGCCGTATTCTGATGACTCTCTGATTTAAATCACTGGATCTCTCCTCCCAACTTCAGATTCCCATATCAAAGAAGAGTATCACAAATGGTGGTTCCCCCCAAAATTAAAAACAGAATTACAACCCGATCCAGCAATCCCACTTTGGGGAATAGATCCCAAAGAATGCAAGGCAGCGTCTCAAATACTTGTGTATCCACGATCGGATCGCAGCAGCCTTGTTCGTAACAGCCAAAAGGTGGAAGTAACGCAAATGCCCATCAGTGGATGAGTGGATAAAGTTAATGTGGCACATACCTACAACACAACATTATTCAGCCTTCCAAAAGAAAGAAATTGTGACACCTTACAACATGGATGAACCTGGAAGGCATTAGGCTAAGTGAAATATGCCAGTCACAAAAAGACCAATATTATATGATTTCACTTAGATATGAGTATGAGGTATGAGTAATGAAATTCAGAAACAGAAGTAGAGTGGTGGTTGCCTAGGGCTGCGGGGAGAGGGAATGGGGAGTTTGTGTTTCATGGGTATAAGTTTTCATTTTTCAAGATGAAAAATGTGTAAAACTGATCTCATAATAATGAGAATATACTTAACACTGCAGAACTGTATACTTAGAAATGGTTAAGATGGTAAATTTTATGTGTATTTTACCACAATGAAAAATTTTTAAATAAAGAACACCTCTTGGGGCACTGGGTGGCTGTCAGTTAACATCTACCTTCAGCTTGGGTCATGATCCCAGGGTCCTGGGATGGAGCCTGGTCTGGGGCTCCCTGCTCAGTGGGGAGCCTGCTTCTCCCTCGCCCTCTGCCCCTACCCCTGCTTGTGCTTTCTCTCTATCAAATAAGTAAAATCTTTTAAAAATAAAAATAAAATAAAAAGAATACACCTTTTGCTTAATTCGTCTTTTTCTCTTGGCGCTTAGAAATGAACATTGGTAGTGCTGGTTGTTTAGTAAATAGTTGTGGTTCACCTGTTAATGTCAAAGGTATCCGTGGAAGAGAGAGAAGTTATGCAACACACACTTATGGGATTATTCTACTGGGAGAAGGAGTATCTTTTAAAAGGAGTACATTCCCAGGTTCATAGCACCATTTGCCATGCACACAGCAAACACAATGATTATAGAGGCACATTTTGGGAAATTAGCTCAAAGTCAGAATGACATAGGGGTTGTTAACACTGTGATCCCCTTTTTAAATTTTTTTATTTATATATTTTTAAAGATTTATTTATTTATTTATTTGAGAGAGAGAGAGGGAGTGTGTTAGCCAGGTTTGGTGGGGAGATGCAGAGGGAGAGAGAGAATCTCAAGCAGACTCTTCTTGAGTGCAGAGCCCAGGCGGGGCTCCATCTCATGACCCCGAGATCATGACCTGAGTCCAAATCAAGAGCCGGACACTTAACCGACTAAACCACCCAGGTGCCCCAAGATCCTCCTTTCTTAATAGACTATCCTTCATCAGGTTTTTAAAGATTACTCACATAGTTTTTGTATTAAAGGAGTATTTTCATTCTAAAATGTGGAAATACCTCAACCATAATCTAAAGACAGTCCAAATTCAGAGTGACAAGGAATTTAGTACTGGATGTAAGCCTAGTCATGCTATAGGCCGCAGGCCTTCTCTATAGATAAACCCACTTTGTGTCTAACTTTTCAAGCATTGCTTGCTAATCTTCTCTCTCTCATTTGTATTCCTCTGCCTAGAAATGGGTATGACAGAGATGGGCCCAGCTCATTGACATTTGCGAACAAAATTCTGGAGCCTGAGGGAAACCTATTAACCCAGTTCCTATTGGCTCCCTCTTCAAAAGGAAGTTTGATTGCCTTCCTGCACTAAAGAAGTTTAGAGAATGTGCCAGGGACTATGTACATGCCGTGTGTGTGTGTGTGTGTGTGTGTGTGTGTGTGTGTGTGTGTGTATGTGTGTGTGCGCTTTGATACCCAACAACTGAGTCTACTATTTGGGCAAAGAATCAATCAATGTCATTTGTGTTGAGTCTCTAAAATGTGTTAAACATCTTTTAATTTCAACATTATCATAGAGAAATAACGGTAATACATGGTGAGAATTGTAAGAAAATGTAAACACAAACACACAAAAGCAGAGCACAGACTACCTCCGAGTTTTGACTGGGTCCGGGGGCAGGAAAGGAGACCAGATATCAGAATCCAAAAACCATTTAATATGGGGGTGACCACTTTAAAACTCTAGCCTTAGCACTGAGGAGAACACAAAAATGTACGATGTCCAGGTTCTTTTATGGAATTTAATAGAGTTGAAGATTGCCATGGCCATGCATTATTCAACTTTGTATTACCGTTTGGACAATGGCAAAAACTGGCCACATGGGAAGGACTTGGTGAAGATTTGTTAAATGAACAGACAAATGATTGAGTTTAAAATATGTGTTAAGTCCCAAACAGGTCCGTGGTGATGAGTGGGGACGAGTGGTCCAGTGTTTTGGAGAAGAACCGTCATTCTTTTTTTTTTTTTTTTTTTTTAGAGTTTATTTATTTATTTGACAGAGAGACAGCCAGCGAGAGAGGGAACACAAGCAGGGGGAGTGGGAGAGGAAGAAGCAGGCTCCCAGCGGAGAAGCCTGACGTGGGGCTCAATCCCAGATCGCTGGTATCACACCCTGAGCGGAAGGCAGACGCTAAACGACTGCGCCACCCAGGTGCCTCAAGAACCATCATTCTTATAGTCAGACTTTGAGGCCTAAAAACGTGGACTTTACCCTGAAGATTTATTATCAAGTTATTTGGCATGGAATGGCAATCTGACACTAGTACGCAGAATAAACTTGGAGGGGAGGCTTGGTATTGGAGGTAAAAATGTCTTTTAAGAACAAGAAGGACTAACTTTTTTCCTAAGCAGAATCCATTTGAGGGAAGATGATATACTTGAGTTCTTGGGTTAGGCATTTGAAGTCTGAAGTGCTGGTGAGAAACATACAGGCAAACTCCAGCAGGCACCAGCTAGACTTTAGCAGAGAGATCCCTTTCGAGTCGAGGTGGACGTTGGAAAGTACCAGCTGCGAGGGAACACGGAGATCTGTCCACACAAACCCCTTGTACTCCCTGGCTTCATTAGTAAGACAAACGAGATTCAGGGATGATGACGATGGTTTCGATGATGATGATGATGATGATGATGATGATGATGATGATGATGATGATGATGTTGGTGGTGGTGGCAGTGATGGTGATGTGATAGCAGCTAATGTTTCTTGAGCGTGCCAGTCCTTGAGCTAGGTTCTTTATATACAGAACTGTATCTCACCGCATACTCACAACAACCCCAAGACCACGAGATAATTCAGTGACTCAAGCCTTTCTTGCTGATCAGGACTGATTTCACCCTCTCTAGAACCTACGCGAGCGCATCTTGGGGGAAGTAGCCAGTATTCGGGCCCGGGCACAGCTCAGAAACGTGGAGACCCCCTCTTTGGGAAGCGCTCCCCTTATCTGAGCAGGAATCCCGGGGTACGCGCGCCAAGTTGAGGGGCAGGCGACCAGGGCCCTGTAAGCACAGTAGCAGCTTTCGCGGCGCTCGGCCAGCCCGAGGTAACGGCTCCTCGCTCGCCAGGGGGCGCCTCGGTCCGTTCCCGGCGAGCCCGACCTCGGGCAGGTGACGCGGCGCCCCGCCCCTCGGGGTCCCCGCCCGGCGCGCGCCCGGCGCGCGGGTGCCTGGCGAGGGATTAAACGGCGGGAGGGGTGGGGATGGGACGCGAGGGGTCACGTCAAAGCGGCGTAGACAAAGGGCGGGCACGCGCACGTCTTTACGCACGCCTCGGCCGGCGGCGGCGGCGGCCAAGGGCGGGAGGTATCGGCCACGGAGGCATTGGGAGCCCCGGAGCCTCGCGGTCGGTGAGTATGACCGAGTTCCCGTCGGTCCTGAGGGTCACTGGCCCCAGGGGAGCCGACAGCGGGCCTGGGGGTTCGGGGCCCAGGCAGCCGACGAGCGGCCTGCGGTCCGGGGACCCCCCTCCCAACGCCGCTCCGGCGTCAGGAGACACCATTGCCTCTTCCTGGGGTTTCCCGGCCGGTCGGAACGTACCGCCCCCTCGGCCGCAGTGGAACAGTCCGCGCCCCTCCCCGGGCGAGCGCTTGCCGCGCCACCCTCCGGTCCCGCCGCAGCGCCCCGGAGCCCGCGCCCCGCATTCCCGGAGGCCGGTGCCGGGCGGCTGCCGCCACTCCCTGCTCCGTCCGGTCCCACTCCGGATGGGCTCTCCGGGCTTCTCCCGCATCCCAGGTGCTCCGCAGCCCGCCCTCCCCGAGCGTGGAGGATTGGAGCTTGGGAGGGCTGAGGGGTTATTAGAGATCACGGGGAGGCGCCTTCACCTGTAATTTCTTTTCTTATGTCCTTTGGCTTCACGGGGATGTAGATTTTCCTCGCTTGTTCTCCAGAGGAACCCATTTTTCTTTCTTTAGAATTTCTTAAACCCCGAAATCCCTTATCTGTCCGTTTTGATTTCACGCCCTGCAAGGCATCCTCCTGCCACAGGGTCTTGTTTATTTATTCACTTCCGTTTCACGTAGGGTTTTAACTTTTGCAGTTTCAAAGTTAGGGAAAATATAGCGTATGAAACATATGGAATAGCTCTATGGAAATAAGTTCTGTACTGTACTAGATATAAGTGCCTGTCACTGCTCATGCCCTCAGTGCCATGGATCTTCTCAGTGATAACCTTCTTGAGAGCAGTTCCTTTCTGGTTCATTTTCCATAATTTTGACTTAACTTTGAGTGCCTCTGCTTAGTTTCATCTCCTGTAGATTCTATCTCAACCCAAGGGAAATGGTGTGAAAGCAGTTATCCATGTGCCAGAGACTGGAGAAATGAGTCCTGTAATAATGCCAGTCTGGTATTCTCCTCTCAACTTTGGTAGTGTTTTTGTTTTGTTTTGCTTTTTTACCAACTTTGTATTATGGAGACTTTCAGACATAGCAAAATAGATAAAATAGTGAGCCAGCATGTGTCCATCATCCTGCCTCAACAACTGACCTTCAGGTTGAGCCTGTCCCATCCATTTCCGCCTCTCCGAAGCTCTGTGATAAGTACTTGCTGTCAAAAGTAGCATGAGATTCAAAATAAAAAACGTACCGGTGTGTAAAGTCATAATGTACTTTTTTGGGACATAGTCTACTATTGGAAGTTCTTCAACTAAGAAATACGTAATAGCATTGGAGAAGGGCCAGAAGAGGGCACCTAAAATGATCAAGGGTTGAAACGAAAAGTCTTTCGGATGTGGATGAGAACTTCCAGATCATCTTTCTAACTTTTTCATTTTTGATGCACCCTCAGGGTCCTTAGAGGTTCAGTGACTTGTCCAGATTAACCGGGAATAAGAGTCCAACTGAGGCTGGAAACCTCTCCCAACTCCACGTTCAGTCTTCTTTCTCCTGTACCATAGTACTGTCTTTAAGTTGTTTCTTTCAGGAAAGGGAAATGTCTTGAAGAGCTATAACTGAAGACTTTTACAATGAAAGGTTTGGATGGGTATTATTAATAGGAACTTTCCCATCAAATTCTGGAATAGTAAAACTAGGGGATATGTCTTAAAGTATTTCTTAAGCCAGATATGGGACAAATGAGAAATTCGAATCACAGCTTTTAGTAAACATGGGAAAATTGTGACCTTAGAAGGGGAATACCAGACTGAGAATAATTACTGACTTTAAAAGATGTAGATAACATTCACAGCTATTTAAGAAAGAGTAAGGGAAACTGGGATGATTTGGCACGCACTGCTGAAGTTTTGCTCTTGATAGCAGAGGGAACGATAGTACCGAAAGGAAAACATAGAACATCCTTTCTTACCATCAAGAGATAAAAATCCTAGACTGGATGTAACATGAATTAGGTGTTTGCTTTCTTTTCTTTTTTTGTTTTTTTCCAAAACCATAGTACGTATTTCTTAGCACACTTTGTGCTGTTAAGTTTCCTTATCTCAGGAAAGACAGGTAAATTCAGCCCTTGTACCTCAGTCTTTGCCCTTGAAATTGGAGGGGATATTGTACCTCCAGGGAATGCTGTGAGCCAAAGAATCTTTGTATATAGAGTTCATTGAGTTTGTTTTTAAGCTTGGTTTATATGATGTGACATAGTTGTTTATAAATTATTTTCAGGATGAACTTTGTTAGCTTGTGACTTAAATACAGTGGTCGTCACATGCATCCAGCTTATGGAAATAACTGCTGAGATAACAGCATCGGGGTGTCTTCGTAAATCATTACCCTAAAGACATGGGTGCAGGGAGAACTTTTATGTTTTGCGTGGGTTTTGTGGGTTTTTTGTTTTTGGGGTTTTTTTGGGGGGGGAAGGGAGAAGGAGGAAGAAAGGGGGGAGAGAGAATCTTAAGCAGGCTCCACACCAAATACAGAGCCTTACACTCAGGACCCTAAGATCATGACCTGAGCTGAAATCAAGAGTCAGCACTTAACCGACAGAGCCACCCAGGCACCCCTTGTGTGGGTTTTGTGTGTGTGTGTGTTTGTGGTATCAGAAAGAGTGCAGTGGTTAGCTAGGATTCTAGCGTGGTAACTGGTTTCTGCTGAAGAATAAACCACTTCTCTTATCTGTAGGCACATCACAAAATGTTACTTTTTATTAAAAATCTCTTGCTTTCTGGAGGTAGAAGCTAGAGATCGTGTGACCCTGGTCGAACTGTACTCCAAAATTGTTTCTTCAAGTAAAGTCGAACCTCATTACGGTGTGGCGTTTACTTCTTTCTGTATCATGATGCTCAAGGGAGGACTTGACCAAGTATCATCAAGTCCGTGTATCACTAAACTACAAAATACTTAGGATAGCATGATGAATGCTTCTTAAAAGCACTGAATTTTAGAATTAGTAGGAATATTATAAAGCTTGCAGTTTTTCCTAACTCCTTGAAAGGTACTGTCTCTCCTTTAAAACATGCATACCCATGCACCTGCCACCCAGTCACAGGACCTTCCCTCCTTTCTTTGGGCACTGTTTTAGTTTGCCTTGTGTTTGCATTGCACCTCCTATAAAATAAGCCCAAGATCTGCAATATTAGAATAATGCATTGTAAAAAGTAGAAGCATGATAAATTGTTGTTGACGTTTTGAATTAAAATACCAAAAAACTGGTGTGGAAATTGAAATCCAGGGAAGCTGAATGACTTGCGCAGACCAGATGGTAACAAAATTGTGCCTGAACTCTTAACTAAGGAGACGCCTGAGTTCCAACTCTAAGCTCCTCTCTGGTAACATTTTCTTCACACAGCAGAATGGAGAGGAAAAAAATATTTATGTATATTTTTTTTCTTTACCAGTTACACATATTTTATTTTCAGTGTCTGCTTTCAAAGTTTGTGATCAGGCGCACCTGGGTGGCTCAGTCAGTTAAACATCTGACTCTTGATCTCAGCTCAGGTCTTGATCTCGGATTCATGAGTTGGAGCCCATTGTTGAGCTCCATGCAGGGTGTGGAGCCTACTTAAAGAAAATGAATAAATAAAAAATAAACGTTTTTGATCAGTGCTACCCAATAGAAATACAATACACACCATATATATAACTTTACATTTCATAATAACCACTTTCTTTAAATTTTTTTTTCCCCTCAAAGATTTTATTTGTCAGAGAGAGAGAGAGAGAGAGCACAAGCGGGATGAGGGGGCGGGTAGTGGCAGGCAGAGAAAGAAGCAGGCTCCCCAGTGAGCAAGGAGCCTGATGTGGGACTTGATCCCAGGAGTCTGGGATCATGATCTGAGCCGAAGGCAGATGCTTAACCAGCTGAGCCACCCAGGCATCCCGTGTAAGAGCCACTTTTAAAAAAGTACAAAGAGACACATGAAAATAATTTTAATCATGTATTTTATTTAACCCAAATTATCCAGAATATCACTTCAACATGTAATCAATATACAGATTATTAATGAGGTCTTTTATATTCAGTTTTTCATAGAACATTTAAATCCAGTGTGTATCTTATTTACATTTACAGCATATTTCAGTTTGGACTACCCACATTTCAAGTGCTCAAGAGTTATATGTGG
Organism: Ursus americanus; assembly: GCF_024610735.1. NCBI lineage: Eukaryota > Metazoa > Chordata > Mammalia > Carnivora > Ursidae > Ursus > Ursus americanus. Next base: position 6,111,949 of record NC_142153.1, on the reverse strand, counting down.
TTAATGGCTGCTGTGTTGGACAACATGGAATCTCTGTCAGCTGAGCATAAAGATAAAGGAGCATTTTAGGTTCTTAGTAATACTCAGTTCTGAGGTTAAAATAGAGTTTGTGGTTGTGATCATTGGTTTTTTTGTTTCATGTCTTGGTGATTTTTCTTTGCATAATTAGGATTGTTTCAAGTTTGTAGCAAGTTGAACAAAGAAGTCTGATGGTCTACAAATTTGTACCTTTGTGATGAAATGCTTTCTCTCTCTCTCTCTTTTTTAGCCATCTTGACCATTTTTAAGTGTGTAGTCCAGTAATAATGCTTTCTCATTTTAAATAACACTATTTAGTCGTTGGGGGGGAAAGGCTTGATTTTTAAAAAAACAGCAGTAGCAAAACTAAGTAATAAAATAACCTAATAAAAAATGGTAAAGATTTGAACACTTTACCAGAGAAGATAGATGGATGGCAAATAAGCATAAAGATATTCACTATCATTGGTCACTGGGGATATGCAAATTAAAACTATGAGATACAACTTCACATTGATTAGTGTGTCTAAAATTAGAAAGACTGATCCTATCAAGTGTTGGCAAGGTTGTAGAGCAAATGGAACTTTCATATACTGCTGGTGAGGATGCAAGATGATGGTACAACCAGTTTAGAAAGCAGTTTGGCGGGATGCCTGGGGGGCTCAGTTGATTAAGCGCATGCCTTTGGCTCAGGTCATGATCCTAAGGTCCTGGGATGGAGTCCCACATCAGCCTTCCTGCTCAGCGGGGAGCCTGCTTCTCACTCTGCCTGCTGCACCTCCTGTTTGTGCTCTTTCTGTCTCTGACAGATAAATAAAATCTTTAATTTTTTTTTCAAAGATTTTATTTATTTGAGAGAGAAGGAAAGAGAGAGTGAGAGAGCACTAGCAGGGCCAGGGGTAGAGGGAGAAGCAGACTCCCCACTGAGCGGGGAGCCAGACATGGGGCTCGATCCCAGGACACTGGGATCATGACCTGAGCTGAAGGCAGACCCTTAACCGCTGAGCCACCCAGGTGCCCCTAAATAAAATCTTTAAAAAGAAAGAAAGAAAGAAAGAAAGCAGTTTGGCAGGTAAACATACAGCTGTTTTAGACTCTGTCGTTCCACTCCTAGGTATTTACCCAAGAGAAATAAAAATGTATGTCTATATGAAGACTTGCAGATAGCAGCTTTATTTATAACAGTCCCAAACTCAGCCCAGTTGTTCCTCAGTAGGTGAATGCATAGGTGAATGTGGTATATCCACACATTGGACTACAGCTCAGCAGTGAAAGGAATGAACTTGTGACATGTGCAGCAACATGAATGACTCTCAGAATAATTATGCTGAGTGAGATAGGCCAGACCAAAAAAAAAAAAAAAAAAAGGCCAGGAGGTTACTTCCAGTTACATATACAGTACTCCGATGTAAAAGCACCGTTTCCGAGATGGAGCTCTGGGAGCAGCATTCAAGTTGGGTAATGAAACGTCTTGGGTCTTAAAACCCCCGTGAGTCAAATTGTCCTTTCTTAGGCCAGTTGCCCCCGAATATCAAAATATCCGGTGTCCTTTGTCCTTTTTTTCTTTTCCAGCTTTGAAGACTTCATATTGCTTTGGGGGAACTTGATACCAGGTTTCTTATTACCCAGTTCTAACTCAGGTTAGTCCCTTGTAGGCAAGGGGAAAGTTACATGAGGTCAGAGCGACCTTAGTTAAGACCAAGACCCCGAAACTGACCATATTACGGTCTTCTTTCTGGTGAGTTGACTTATCCTTCAGCTTATTGTATCTTGACTTTGTTTTAAACCATTTATTTTATCTAGAATTGATGTCAGCTCTGTGTATAGTCCTGGTTTTTTAGCACTTCAGGTTCACTTCAGCCTAGTAGTGCTGAGTGCTGCCCTGTTTCCTTGGAAACACTGTATACTTCCTCCTAAGCACCAGTATTTCATTCAAGCAAATTTCTTATACTCCACTACTCTGATATACTTGACATTCAATTCATCCAGCACTATTACCTATTCAAAATGGTAAATAAAAATTTAAAGGTAGCAAAAAGATAAAGTGACCTCTCCCTCACACTCCTAGGGGCAGCAGCTATAGCCATTCTTGTATCTTTCCAGAAATCTGGATCTTTGCAAATACATTTAAACTGTGTATATTTTTCCTTTTCCTCCCTCTCAATTCGTATTTACTGTGGACATTGTTCTGCATCTAACTGGTAGATTGTTTCTTTATCAGTGCACAAGTAAATGTCTTTTTCCATTTAACAGATGAATAGCACTCCATTGTATCTTCTGTTCATTGTGGTGGTTGATGTTTCTCTGGATATTACAAAGAGTGCTGCGGTCAGTAACCGTGCACATACATCATCTAGTATATGCATCAGTACAGGGTTTCTCAGCCTTAGCACCATTGTCATTTGGGGCTGGATGATTCTTTGCTGTCAGAGGTGACCTGCGTATTACAGGATGTTTAGCAGTATCTCTGTCTTTGCACTCGTTACCAGTAGCTCCCCATCCCAAGTCCTGACAACTAAAAATGTCTGCAAACATTACCAAATGGTGGGGGGAATGTTGGGGGAGAGGGGAGAAGTTGGGGGGTGGAAATGGCCCCTGTTTGAAAACTGCTGTTCTAATTTATCTGTTTTTGTTTGTTTGTTTTGTTTCTTAGAGAGCGTGTGTGCGAGTGGGGTAGGGGCAGAGAGAGGAGGAGAAAGAGAATCTTAAAACAGGCTCCACGCCCATGGTGGAGCCTGATGGGGGCGGCTTGATCCCGGGACCCTGAGATCATGACCTGAGCCGAAATCAAGAGTTAGATGGTCAACTGACTGAGCCACTCAGGGACCCCTCTAATTTATCTTTAGGATACATTTGTAGAGGCAGAGTTGCTGGAGCTAAGGTTATGTGCATTCAAAATTCTGATGGCTTTTACTGAGTTGTTCTCTAAAGAGGTTGTACCATTTTTACACTCCAGCCAGCAGTATTTGAGAATATTTTCTCATCATCACCAGTACGGTGGTTTCTAAAAGAAATTGGTTTTTTGCTGTCTCACTAGTTTTAATTCACATTCCTGTGCTTTACAACTAACCTTTTTATTGAGCACCTAGTGCGTGTTAGGCATGTAGTATTTTTTGGCCTGTGGGTTTTGTGACATACTTTAAAATGCTTTCCTCTCTATCTAGCTCTCTTAAAGTTTGGTATTTGGAACTGAAGACAGGCACCTGGGTGGGTCAGTCAGTTGAGTGGCTGACTCTTGATTTTGGCTCAGGTCATGATCTCAGGGTCCTGGGATTGAGCCCCACATTGGACTCTGGGCTCAGCAGGGAGTCTGTTTGAGGTTCTCTCTCTCCCTCTGCCCTGCCCCCCCCCCCACTCACACATGTACTCTTGCTCTCTCTTGCACGCAGGCATGCTCTCTCTAAAATAAATAAATAAATCTTTAAAGAAAAAAACTGAAGATAGTACCCTGGGTGTTTTCTGATCCTAGTGGAATGATGATGGTACATACCATTTATTGAGATTTAATATGTGACAGATATTGTGCTTGGGTGTGCTTAAAAAATGCATTATCCCTGTGTTGCCTAAGCGTTGATGTTTAATAAAATGGTAATATTTTCTTCCTTTGAATTGGTATGTGGCATCTCTCTGGACGTATCCTGGTAGTCATGGTCACCTGAAGTAGGATATGTCACAGAGAGCTAGCTGAAAAGAAATGCAGTTGGCCTTTGAACAACATGGTTCTTAAAAAGACACCAACTCCCTATACAGTCGAAGATCTGCGTGTAACTTTTTACCCTCCTAAAACTTAATAGCTTACTGTTGACCAGGAGCCTTACTGATACAGTAGGTTAGATTAATAGTATTTTGTATATGTATCATATGCTGTATTTTTATTTAAAAAGTAAGCTAGAAAAAGAAAATGTTACTAAGAAAATCATAATGAGGGCTGCCCTGGTGGCTCATTGGGTTGGTTAAGTGTCTGACTCTTGGTTCTGGCTCAGGTGATGATCTCAGGTTTGTGAGATTGAGCCCTGTGTTGGGCTCTGCACTGAGCATGGAGTCTGCTTGAGACTCTCTTCTCTTCCTTTCCCTCCCCTCTGCCCCCTCGCTTGCGTGTGCGTGCCTTTAGACTCTTGTTTCAAAATAAATAAAATTTTTAAAAAATCATAAGGAAGAGAAAATACATATATGGTACTGTATTTATGAAAAAAATCCATGTATTAGTGGACCTGACAGTTCAAACCTGTATTGCTGTTCAGGGGTCAGATGTATTTGATTCTGCAGTTAGGAATCATAATAGTCCCTGTCTTGTGATTGGGTCCGAATTGGTTTACATGACCTATTTAAATGAAGTTTTCTCTGTTATTTTCTCTTCCAGGATCCTCTTTTTCTTGCTAACAATTATCAGCGTGTGAAATTACAATTTTGTGTATGCTTATTTGCTTAACACTTGCCTCTAGGCATATTTGTTCATCACTAAATACCGCCTGACAGAATGTGTGGCAGCACATAGTATGTGCCCAGTGAATGTTTGTTGTATGAACGAACTCGTCACTCTGAGAACTGAGGAGCACTGGAAATTGGGTCATTTGGGGGCTTAAAGGCCCAGATTTTTGCCATTCAGTGGGTTGAAGAGTTTAGTTGGCTTAGTGATGGGTTCTGTCACATTCCCTTCTAAAATCCTCAGAACTACTTGGTTCTTCGGTTTTTTTCTCTGGACCTTTTGGGCTGTTAGGGGAACTTTGGTCCAAATTAACTTTCCATAAGTTTGGCTGAGAGCTATGGAAGTTAAGAGAATGAGCAAATACTACCTCATGCTTATGGAATCATGGTTATATTTTACCTGAAGCAAAGTGATAGCCTCTCCTAAATGAGCAGTTATCTGGAAATTGTGGTGTGGTAGAGCTCCTCTGTGACTAATTTTCTGATATTATTTTCAGAGATTAAAGTTTGTGTTAAGGGGGGGGCGCCTGGGTGGCACAGCGGTTAAGCGTCTGCCTTCGGCTCAGGGCGTGATCCCAGCGTTATGGGATCGAGCCCCACATCAGGCTCCTCTGCTGTGAGCCTGCTTCTTCCTCTCCCACTCCCCCTGCTGTGTTCCCTCTCTCACTGGCTGTCTCTGTCAAATAAATAAATAAAATCTTTAAAAAAAAAAAATAAAGTTTGTGTTAAGGGGGCCTAAGATACCACTCTTCAGGCTTTAATGGCTGCTCTGCTGAGCCAGCAGGATGTTGGGAACTCTGTTTGGTAACTGCAGTTTGCTTGCTTTTTCTCTTTACTTCTAAGAATTTATGTGAGGATTGTTTAGTGCTGGCCGGATAACTTGTTTGGCTAGGTTACTGTTCTCTCTGTTCTGGAGTCTGGCACTAATAAACATGAACTTAAGGGGTGGGACAGGACCTTAGAGCGGTGGTTAGTGCCTCAGGGGGGCAGGGGAGGGGGGAGGAGTGGCTGGGTCATGGGTGGGCAAACTGTAGGGTCAGATAGTAAGTATTTTAGGCTTTGCTGGCTGTGGTCTCTGTCACAAATTATTCTTTGTTTTTTACAATTCTTTAAAGATGTAAAAACCATTCCTAGCTTATGAGTCTTAGAAAAACAGGCCAAAGCCAGATTCGGCCCACAGGCCATGGTTTGCCAACCTCTGAACTAAGTGAAGAAACTAGTTTTATTGCCAAATGTGTTTAATGATTTGGGGACATGAACCTGGAATAACCTTGGGAATTCTCAGTTGATTGTGATTCAAAGAAAAGAGATCTAAACCTTGGCATGGGAAGTCACAGTGACCCCAGGGTCCGTCATCTTGAGGCCGTGGAGCTCAGGGTAACCATGGCCGGTGGGATGGAGGGATTTTGCTGCTACTTTCCCATGGGAATGCTGGACAAGGGGGACAGGGATGGAAGAGTGGAACAGAGATGTGACCCTAGAATTAGGCTTGAATTAGGTTTAAAGGATATAGTGACTCAGCAAATTAAGTCTCAGAAATTGTATCTAATTTCCTCAACCTCTGCTGGGATGTTGTTAGAAATCTGGCATGTAGAGTCAGTTTGGCCAGTTTATAACAATGAAAGAGCAGGTTTGTACCTTGGATTCTAAGAACACCAAATTCTGATACATGAATCCAGATTGGCCTTGTGGTTTTTCCTCCGACCACAGGAAGTTCTGTAGAGCAGGCCTGGCATGAAGGAAGTATTAATGTATTTCAGGGTTGTTTGGGAGCTAGGAGGGCATAGTGGTTAAAGAGCATGGGCTCTGAGACAGATCCCCTGCTCCACATTCCTACTCTGCTACATAGTCGCTGTGTCATTCTGGATAACGTACTTAATCCTCTAAGCCTCCATTTCGTCCTGTGTCAAATAGCAATGGTAGTAAGACCTCCACCATAGGGTTGTGAGACTTACCTGAGGGCCATATGTGTAAAATACTTGTTATGTGAGCTCGGGGTCACATGTTGCTGTTAGCATTCAGTAAATGTTAGCAGTGATGATGATCACGTGAAAGTGGAAGAACTAGAGGATCCAAAATAGGAACTAGTGTTTGTGACTCAGTGCCATGAAATAGCAGGTCCTTTTGATCTAATCACTAAATGTGTGGGAATGTAATGGGAGCGGTACTGGGTTAGGAGTCAGAAGAATTGGATCTGTCTCTGTCTGCCTTCGTTTCCTAATTGGTAAATGGAAATAATACTGTTGACAGGTTATGAAAGAACCCGTGAAAGGGCTCTAAGAGTTCTAAAAAGACACTGGACAAAATTTAAGGTAAAGGTAGTAACCTGCTTATTTGTTCAATTTCTTGACCTTCTAAATGTATAGGAACGGAGCCAGGAGGTGATTGGGGTGAAGCTGCAGTGTTTGCCAGAGATTTGAAAGGACGTTCCCAAGTGCAGGACTTGCATTGGTAACTTGTGGTTAGGGATAAGTAATACAAAATTGAAATACTTTGTAAGATACTTAAAATAGTGGAGTTCAGGAGTGGCTGTGTTAAGTGGAAAAAGCCAGTCTGAAAATACAATTCCAATTGGAAAAGGCAAAACTCTCCAGACAGTAAAATATCAGTGGCCAGGGGTTCAGGAAAGGGAGGAATGAATAATCAGAACCCAGGGGATTTTTAGGGCAATGAAAATACTGAATGATACTGTAATGATGGGTACATGTCGTTATACATTTGCCCAGGCTTCTAAAATGTGCAGCACCCAGGGTGAACCCTGATGTGAGCTGTGGACTTCGGGTGACTCTGATGTGTCAGTGTAGGTTCATCAGCACTTGTAACAGATGTACCTTTCTGGTGGGGCTGTTGGTAATGGCTGTACATATAATAGGGACAGTGGGTATGTGGGAAATCTCTCTATCTTCCTTTCAGTTTTGTGTGCTGTGAGCCCAAAACTGTTCTAAGGAGAATAGTCTTTAAAACAAAAAAGAGTGACCAGTGTGGGAGGATAAGACAACTGGAGGAGTTTGATCTCCATGTGGAAAATGTGACAGTATCTTATAAAATTAAAACTGTGTTTCCTTTCCCCCTGCAATTCCATTTCTAGGAATTTATCCTGAAAATATATTTATATTGCCTGTGCATTTTGTGTGCTAAATCATGTATGCACATGGTTATTCATTACATTATTTATAATAACAAAAAAGTGGAAGCATTGGTGTCCAACCTAAGGAAACCAGTTAACTAACTTATGCTACAGTCTTTTTTTGTTTGTTTAAGATTTATTTATTTATTTGAGTGAGAGCGAGAAAGAGAGTGTACAGTGTGCGCGTGCACGCGAACAGGGGGAGGGTCGGAGGGAGAGAGAATCTCAAGCAGACTCCCCACTGAGTGTGGACCCTGACACAAGGTTCGCTCCCACGACCCTGAGATCACGACCTGAGCCGAAACCAGGAGTTGGCCGCTTTACCGACTGAGCCACCCAGGCGCCCCTATGGTATAGTCTTAAAGTTGAAAGCTGTGCACCTGTAAAGAGTGAGGGAGCCCTGCATGTGCTGGTGGAATACTCTTCCAAGGTATGGTAAGCTAAATATGCAAAATAAAACACAAGTTGAAGAACAGTGCACAGAATATGGCACCATTGTTGTTGCCAGGGTGAGGGAGTGAGTAGAAAAGGTAAGTTATCATTTCCTCATGTAACACACAGAATAAATACCTTGGGAAGAATATGAAGCTGGTAACATGGTTGCATCTGCAGACAAGAACTCTCGGTAGGTGGGGACAAGTAGGAGGGAAATCTTTTCATAGTATAAATGAAATGTGGCATATATCCATATATGATGGATCTTTTGCCCAGACTTCTAAAATGTGGCATATATCCATATATTTTCTCTTTAAAAAGCTGGCCACAGATTATATCATTGAAATTGAAAGCTATACGAAACATCTCCGTTTTCGTTCTGCATCTGCGTCTGCCACCTGTTGCTGTGCCTGCTCCCTTTGACCTTGATGGCTCGAGAAGCTGGCACTGACTCTAGGCTTACTCTAAAACAGCCCCCCCCACCCCCAAAGCATATTGATGTTTCTCCTCTTGATTTGTGTGACTGATGGTGTTTCTGTTTCCATCCCCAGCTTTGGCAGCATGTAAGCAGCTTCTTGCCAAGAACCCAGGTCACCGCTGAGAAGGGGGCCTTAGGGAGAAGAATATCCAGAGGAAACCAATGCCAGACACGTCTGGAGTTACACTCAACGCAGGCAGCATGAGACATTCTGTGCCAGCATCTGTGTTCTGCTGGCAAAGACTGTAGCTCTCCAGGTTGGAGGGTCCTGGAAGCAGCACGCACCAGGAACCTCTCTAGAGGAAGAATGGGGCCAGATGTGAACTCTCTACAATGAATACAGTTTTCAGCTTATGAAGGAGTTTTAAGTAAAACAATTATTTAATTTCCACATATTCAAGTTCAATAGCCTTCTGTGTGAAGTGCCAGCAGTCACCCCCCCTTCCACAGAAGTTATCAGGATTGTTCTGGCACCACGTCGAACTCTTCTTGGTACTTCTGGCAATGACAGATCTTCAGGACAGATTTATCTGCTAAATGCTCTTGAACAGGAAAGAAAAAGTCAAACTTCTGGAGGGAGTGGAAGGGTAGCAGAGCAGAGATCCCTCCCTCACTACTCACTTTCACAGAAACTCTGCCTGGACTCGGATGTTTGTACTGAAGATTGGTCCTGCTTCATTCACCTCAAAAGTCCATCTATTCTGGGGAGAGCTGACATTTTCGGGCTGCCTCCTCTGGCCCTTTTTACTGTCCTTCTGTCCCCAGGCAGTCGAACGATGTGAACTCGCAACGGGGTTTGCTATCCTATGGGGACTTGCTTTCTTTCCCAGAGTGGTGCTGTCTAACAGGACCATCTGAAGACGGTGGTTTGTTCTTGGGGTGGAGGGCACTGGCCTTGCCTGGATCCTCCACCATGTTCCTGTTGCTGCCCTTTGATAGCCTGATTGTCAACCTTCTGGGCATCTCCCTGACTGTCCTCTTCACGCTCCTTCTTGTTTTCATCATAGTCCCTGCCATTTTTGGAGTCTCCTTTGGCATTCGAAAGCTCTACATGAAAACTTTGTTAAAGATCTTTGCGGTAAGTTGTGCCGTTTACAAATAGTTGCTTCACAGAGGACGGAAGAAATTCTATTAGTAAAGAGTCGTTCTTATCTGGCAGGTTATTATCTCTTCATTGCATAAAGAGAAAGTTGGGAGAATGGGAAGTGGCATTTTTAGTAAAAACAAAACAAAACTTCCCTAAATGTGTACTTGTGAAAGCCTTTAGCACACTTTCTTTTCGAGCTAAGGTGCTTGTATACTTGATTCTTCTGAGCAAAGGAACCTATTCATAACTCCACACCTTGCCTATTTATTTCAAAGAGAGGGGCTTAGAATTTAAGAAAAAAAATCACTGCTAGATTCTGTCTCTTCTTATGTAACAGATAATGAAACACGGAGCTGCTACTCACATATTCCCTCACTAATAAGTTTGGGAGAGACTTTTCTCTTGTTTAGACTTAAATATCTTTAGTAGGTTCTTGCATTTCAGATAGAAGAAATTAACAGGGCAGGACATTTGATGAATTGTTTTATTTTCTTAGAGGAGAAGGACAATCAATTTCTTAACATATGTCAGAACTTAGCTAAGGAACCGTTCCTGGAAGTTGATCTTTGCCACGGGACTTTTAATATCTATCCAGAGATTTGGTACTTTATTAGCAGTATCTGTTTTCAGTAGTCACCAAATCTTTAGGTATTCTCTCTCATAGCTGAGACCATATATAATCTGAGAAACCAAAATTTGAGAAGTTACGTGTTCATATTGTAGCTTATGGTTCAGAATAAATTCTCTCATTTTCCTTTGGTTCCTTATAATTTTTCAGTGGACAGGGTGTCTACATTTTGTCAGTGAAAAAATAGAGACTCTGAAAGATTGAGCTATGTGAAATGTTACTTTATACTGGGAAATATTTTTTATGTGTATTATTGAATATTGGGTTTTGGTATTTAATATTCCTGTAAGAATATGATTTGTGTCACATTTAAGAGTGGCATTTATTATATTCACAGTGTTGTACAGCCATCACCTCTGCCCAGTTCCCTAACACTTTCATCACTACAGAGGGAAACCCCACACTCTTGAAGCAGTTGCCCCCCATTTTCCCCTCCCCTGACCACCAGGAGTTTATGTTCTAGCTCTGGATTTGCCTATGCTGGATATTCCGGATTTGAGGAATCATATAAAATTTGCTCTCTTGTGACTGCCTTCTTTCATTTAGCATATTTTTGAGATTCATCCACATTATAACATATTTCAGTACTTTTATTCTTTTAATGGCTGAATAATATTCCAGTGTGTGTACCATGATTTGCTTATCCGTTCATCCACTGGTGGACATGGCAGAGCTATGTCCACCTTCTGGCTGTTGTCAGTAGTGTTGCTAGAGTGTACCTGTTCGTGTTTGAGTACCTGTTTTCAGTGGTGTGATTTTGGAGCCCTACGGATGGTCTCTGAGGTTATCAAGTTACTTGCTACTCGGGGAGTAGTATGCAGTGTCACCTAAGAGCTGGTTAGAAGTGGAAGTGTCAGGCCCACTCCACACCTACTAAATTAGAGTCTGCATTTCCACAAGAGCCAGGTGTTTCACATGCACACTGAAGTTTGAGAAGCAGTGATCTAGTCACTAGTCTTTGGACCAGCTACTTTGCTTATGTGTATTATTTATTTTAATTAATCAGGAAATGTAATTTTCTTAAATTTCAGTCCAGGAAAATCTTCATTCGAGCCCAGGATTCCAGAGGACCATATAACTTACTATTCATGCCCTTTTGCCACTGTGGTAAACCAGTAGAGGGTCAGTAGAACAGCTGGAAAAATTTTAGGAGACAACATTGAGTGATGGCTAGCTTTCATTCAAGTTTAGAAGCAAGTGGTTAACTCACATATCTATGGAAATCCTTAATTTTAAAACATAGAAATCATAGAGTTACCAGCCTTTGAATTATTCTGTAGTAGCTAAAATTTTCTAACTTGGATCACTTTGGGCCGCAGAAAGCCTAAAATCTATGTATATTCTGTATTCTATTTTGAATTGTCCCCCAAAATTAATATTTTAAAGTTCATAGTCAATGAAAATCCTTCTGATTGTGACTATATTTTTAAATGTATGTTCTTGTGACTTTTAATGCAGATTATAATTAATTACATAACTGAAATTGATTAGATATATATTGTTGGCCAATCCATGGGATAAGTAATCTTGGGCCGTCAGAGACTATCTTTGCTGATCACACATCTTGAAAATCATTAGCTTGAGGCACAGTGATTTAGAAGTGATTATGGAAATAATGTGTGTATATGTATATATGTTTATGTATGTACCCATTTTTGACCTCAAGTCTTAGGATTTCAGGAATCGGATTTGTGCTTCTTCATTTCCTAGAGACGTGTCTATCAGCCACTGCAAGGGTTCTGGGTACTCTGGGTGCTATCCTGTTGAGCTGCATGGGTAATTACAACTTGGCTATAAGCTAGAGGCAGGGGTGGGCTAGAAAGGACTGCTACCATTCCAGCAAGGTTATGTATAGGTGGCTCTGCAGGAATGTCTGGTCTTTTCTGACTGTTACTGTTCTGAGTTGACCTTAATGGACAGTAAGAACTGAATGCTTTATATATCAGCATTAGTATTAGACACAAGTTGGATTTGGCCAAACTGGTTTTGTTTTATTTTATTTTTTAAGATTTTATTTATTTATCTGTCAGAGAGCACAAGCAGGGGAAGTGGCAGGCAGAGGGAGAAGCAGGCTCCCCGCCGAGCAAGGAGCCCAATGATGCGGGACTCGATCCCGGGAGCCTGGGATCATGACCTGAGCTGAAAGCAGACACTAAACCAACTGAGCCACCCAGGCGCCCCACTTGTGGGTGTTTTTTAATAGACTTTTATTTTACCTTTTTTAGCCTGTTCATCCTTCCTAAATTGGGCTGCTATGTATATAATTTTGGAGCTGGAAGAAAGCTTAAAGATCATCTTAATTCTGTGGGTCTACACATTTGAATTACCTGGGGAAGCATTCTAAAGTACTTAGTTGGGAGCACTAGAATCTCCCCAGAGATTCTGATTTAATTGGTCTGGATGGGTATATTTTTAAAACTTCCCAAGTGATCTTGAGGTCTGCCATCAAAAGGTGGAGTCTGATTGACTTCTTGTGAATAGGGGGGCCTGCTTTATGACTTGGTTCTAACAAATAGAATGTAGTGGACATGAATTATACTGTGTAATAGGTGAGATTAGGTTAGAAATGGCAGTGTAACTTCTGACTTTTGGGATGCTTGCCCCTGGCACCCAGCCACCATGTTGTGAGGAAGCCCAGGCCACGTGGTGTTAGGTATTCCAACTCACAGCCCCAGGGAGGCCCTGACAACCAGCATGACTGCCACCCACAGGAGCGAGCAAGTCTGCAGAGGATCCCAGTCCTTAGCCTTTGAGCCACCCAGCTGATGTCAGACCTCGTGCAGTTTGCAAGATTCTTGAGCAAGATAAATGGTGGTGGTGTTTTAAGCCTCTAAGCTAGGCGGTGGTTTGTTATGTAGCAATAACCAGACAAGTAATATAATAGTAAAGAATGTTAAACATACATTCATGTTTACACAGCTTCTAATCCCTTAACATTTTTGTATGTATATTACCCTTCAGTCTTTAGCAACTGCATTCATATTTAATGGTTGTGTTAATAGCATGTATATCTAATTTTGTATCCATATTTTCTTTTGGGATTTTATCAGCCATTTTTAATAGGTAATCTTCATAAAGATGATTAAAACTGCATATCCTATTGGTCCATGCAGTACCTATACCTGTGCTTTTGGCAGAATTAAGCAAACCCTGGCTTAACAGCTAGTTTCCCATAATTAGCGCATCCTTTTATATAAAGGTACCTCGGTATCCCTGCCAAGGGGAGAATGTGGGTGGGTCAGTGTCTTCTCGGTTCCCTGTCCTGGAAGATTTAACTCAGTGTAGGTCCTGTCAATGCTGAGTTGCAGAAGATTTTCTTGTGCAGAGGGCAGCAGTGTTCTTTAAAAGTGTTTTTGTTTTCTTAATGTTTGTGCTTCAGATTTACTCTCAGTACAGCGACAACGATGTTATTTGAGGTAGAAGTCCTGGGAGTGGTTTTCCACTGAGTTGAGAATGATTTGGAAAAGGAGAAAGTAGGAAGCCTGGAAATAGAAAGAAATGACCTGGGTGATTTTGCCTCATGGGCAAAGGCTTGATCAGGTCAGGTCAGAGACCGTTGTAAATGTTACAACAATTGTAAGCATGAAACTCCAGCACGGAAAGGGCTGATGGAGAGTCCTAGAAAGCCAGTGGCGGTTGTGAGGAAATTGAAGTCTGTACAATGGGAGTGTATAGTGGGATGGGCAAGAGTTTTTAAGTCAGTGGCCCTTAGCTTGAAATCCAGGGCTCTTCGATGAGCTCTGAAACTTGACCCAAGTCATCAGACTTTGCCGTGTGCTTCCTCATCTACAGAGTGGAAGTCACAACCCCTGCTTCATGTGCATGTCCTCCCTACCCCAGCGAGAAGGGTGACTTTAACATAACCCCGACTAGCTGAGAGGATGAACTGAAGAAGGTGAGAATGTGACCGTGGCAGGGAAGGTGATGGGAAGTAGTTGTCGGTTGTATCATTTCAGCTCTATCTTTTCACGTGGAGACCTTGACGGAGAGAAATAGTGGGAGTTAAATGCAGCCCTTAGCGACTGCCTACTAAGTGCAGGACCCTCTATCAGACTCCGCTGGAGTGAGAGCATGGGTAGGTTCTGCCTCCTTTGCTCAAGATATCTATAGTCCAGTAAGAAAGACAAGTATATGCATACATAACTAATTCACAATTGGGTGCTAATTCATATACCCCGGGAGAGAAGAACTCCACAGGAATTGGCTAGCTAACATTTCATAGAAGAGTTGGCATTCGAACTGGATCTTAAAAAGGAAAAGGCATTTTAGAAGCGCAGATGAGAAAGTACAGTCTTGTTTAGAGACTGTATATAGCTTAGTGGAGCAAAAACATTGGTGCATGGAGGGAGTGGGGTCGATTATAAAAGCAAATGTTTCTTTAGGCATTGAAAAGCCAGTGAAGATTTTTGTGCAAGGAAGTGACAAGATCCGACTGGCAGCGTGTGTTTGGGTGGCTTGAAGGGAGGAAAGAGCAATTGGATTGCCCTTGCATTAATACAAGCAGGAGAATAAGCTAGGGAGTGAAGGTAATGACATCACACAGGAGGCAGCTGTGAAAGAGCGCCCTTTCAGGGGAGGATCGATAGGACTTGGTGACGGATGGGAAGCTTCAAAGCTTGGATGACCAGAGGGATAGTGATCCCAGTGCCTCAGGAGGAGGGCCGGGGTGGGGGGGAGCACTTTCCGGGTTGGGAGGAGGTGTGCTGTCTTTAATTTGCAACATGCTGGTGAGGGCTGGTTGGACTTGCATGGGGAGACGACCAGCAGGCCATCGGGAATGTGAGGTTGGCACTTCAGTGAAGTAAAGATTTGCAGATTCGCTGGTAGCCACTTAGGGGTTACAGCTGAAGCAGGGAGAAAAGAGAGTTGTTAAAAGAGGTGGTGTTTGCAGGGGAATAGATGTGCTGGATGATGCGAGCCTGAATTTTCCAAGGGTCTCGTTCTTTGGGTATATATGGTTAGTTCATGGGACAGTGCAGTGGAGGCTGACTGAAAAGGAGGCGGTTTCTGCTGAGATTAGGTTGCAAAGTCTGCTGGATGTGACTTGTGATTAATTCCTAAAGTGTAGTGTTCAATAGAATGAACGGCTAGCGAAGTACAGCACTGCACCCTCTCCCTTTCTAGGAGCTGGGCCTGCCGTTCACCTGCCAAGGTCTGCCTTGGGTTTAATGTTACCTAAGTGTGCAGCGTTGTTAATGCCCTTAAATGGTCTCTTCTCTGTCCGGGAGAACCTGAGACAGGAATAATTTCGTAATCTGATGCTGAATAGCACGGTAAATGGCATCTCACGTCAGGGGAAGGAGAGGAGGTTTATGGGAATGAACTCTGAACCTAGGATTCTCAGTTTTATTCTGGATCTCTGCACACTGTACTTCTGAAAGTGACCACTCAGAGAAGCCAGTTGTGGAGTTAGCGGACTTTGCTCACATGCAGTGCCCCTTTCCTTCAGTCTCCTGCACCGGGCCGAAGCAATCCAGTTCACCGATCAGCTTCTCCTGAACAGACTTCCCAGCCAACAGCCAGGTTCCTCCACCCTTGTGACTGGACAGTTCTCTCCTAAACACAGAAGCATTTTGTAATGTACCTGAAGGGGGAAAAAAGCGAAGCTAGATGTACAAAGCAGGAGGGCAAGGCGATGTTGACAGCTCTGTGATAGAGCTAGGAGATGTAGGGTCTCATTTAACCTGTACCTTTCCGGTTAAAACACCACAGCCATCTTGAATTTTGCAGAGTGAAGCAGTCCTCACAGACTTAAATTCTAGTGCTCAAGAGGCTTGATGTCATATATTAACTGCCTGTTGCAGCCTCATCTGAGTATCAGAATTGTCAGTACAGAACCACGTTTTTCTGATTCTGACTATGCTTGCTGTACTAATGCAGTCTTGGCCAAAATGGAAAACCCTCAACTCCAGTTGAGTGGCCTGTGTTTGTATGTCACGCTTGCTATAAGCTCCCTTGCCCCTATTCACATCTTCCCTAGATGGAATTCCCAGGGGGAGTCTACCTTCCTCCATTGTAGGTGTTTCATTTACATTCTCTTCTAGAAAAAAAGGTCATGCATGCATAGAGCCAGAAAGCATCAGTGCTAAATATCCGAAGTATAGAAAATGAGCTGTGTGGGGTTTTTTGCCCTAGACCTCTTCTGAGTGGGTGACTCAAAGCTGTCTTTTGTTCTAGACAGCGGTATTTGAAGAAATTTCCAGATGAGGTCAGACCAGTGATTAAACTCGTGTCCTGCTTTTGGCTCTGCTAGAGCATCCAGAGCAGTCTTGCCGATACTTGAGGCTTTGGCAGCAGAATCTACACCAGATGCTTTGGGCTGTGTGGGTTTTGCTGCATCACAGAATGATAGGTTTCTCTCTCACCTTGCGTAACTGTGGAAACAAGTTTGAAAAGATACCTTTCAAAATATCGATTCTATTTCTTTGACTTCCACGGACATAACTTTCTATGCAGTGATACATATTCAAGTTAGCGATCAGTGAGCTCGTTTTCACCTCTCGTTATGGGATAGTGGGAGAGACCCTGGCTCACTTACTGTAGTCAGATGGATGTTAAGGAAGGGAGGCTCTAGGAAGAGGCTTCTTTTCTAGATCTCTTCTAGAGTTCATTATTATTTCAGTCACAGTGAGGACAATTAGGGTGTTTTGCAGTTTCCCAAGTTCTGTCACATGTATGTGGTCTCATTTGATCCTGAGCGACCTCATGAAGCAGGAGGCTGACGTGCCACCAGTCCTATTTTGTAGATAGAAAAGAGTGTTGGGATGAGTTGCTTAAGGGACTTAGCGTAAGTATCCAATTAGATTTTTTTTTTTAAATCTCCAAATGGTGGGGCGGCTGCGTGGCTCAGTCGTTAAATGTCTGCCTTCGGCTCCGGTCATGATCCCAGGGTCCTGGAATCGAGCCCTGCATCGGTCTCTGTGCTCAGTGGGGGGTCTGCTTCTCCCTCTCCCTCTGCCTACTGCTCCCCCTACTTGGGCTGTTTCTCTCTCTGTCAAATAAATAAATAAAACCTAAAAGACAAAAAACAAATCTCCAAATGGTGTTTTTTTGTGTTTTTGTTTTAACACTAAGCCCTTCTATATCAGCTTGTGGGGTCCGCACATTACAAGGCTACTCAGAGGAGGATGGACAGTTTAGACATGTATATTATTTAAATACTCAAAAACTAAAATTGTTGCTTCTGGAGTAATTGGGAGGTAGGCAGCATCAGGTGGTGGGCAGCTGTGTAAAGGGTGCTTGATTTTGCTGTTTGTGCAGTGCTGCCGTTCGGCAGTGACGAAGAGACAAGAGAGGTCTGTGTACCGTCAGCTAGGGAATTCCTTAGGTGCCCTGAAGACAGAAAGATTTAGGCAGAGAGAACCTAGGCCCAAGAAATTTCTCCAAGCTGCTTGAGTCTCCAGGCCTTTACTATAGGTGACTCATCTTTTGTTCCTTGTCATCAAGGAGGGGGACTGCTTAGAAGGAGAAGGCTTTGACTTTCCTTCTGGAGTGGGTGCTTTCTCAGCTACCGTCCAATCTCAGAAGACTGGGATTAAGGCTTTTCTAGAATGGAAATGGAGTCATTCGCTGTATGAAGAAGGATCTCATTCTGTGTGTTGCCATTTCTCCCCACAGTGGGCCACGTTGAGGATGGAGAGGGGTGCCAAGGAGAAGAACCACCAACTTTACAAGCCCTATACCAATGGTAAGACTGGCTTTTGCTCCTTATCCCAAACAGTCCCTTTGAAATATGTTCCTAAGTGCTTTTAATTCCATACATACTCTTCAAAGGGAGGATATGGACTCTGAATATTTTTAAAGATTTTTACTTATTCATTTATTCACTTGAGAGAGAGAGTGAGAGAGCGTGCGAGCAGGGGAGGACCAGGGAGAGAGCAACAAGCAGACTCTGTGCTGAGCACAGACACCAACGAGGGGCTCATCCCAGGACCCCAAGATCATGACCTGAGCTGAAACCGAAGAGTTGAATGCTTAGCTGACTGAGCCACCCAGGCGCCCCTGGACTCGGAATATTTTTAACATGCTTCCTGCCAGCATGCTGCTTGACACGGGTGTTCTCTTTTGCAGGAATCATTGCAAAAGATCCCACTTCGCTAGAAGAAGAGATCAAAGAAATTCGTCGAAGTGGTAGTAGTAAGGCTCTGGATAATACTCCGGAGTTTGAGCTCTCTGACATTTTCTACTTTTGCCGGAAAGGAATGGAGACCATTATGGATGATGAGGTGACAAAAAGATTCTCGGCAGAGGAATTGGAGTCCTGGAACCTGCTGAGCAGAACCAACTATAACTTCCAGTACATCAGCCTTCGGCTCACTGTCTTATGGGGGTTAGGAGTGCTGGTTCGCTATTGCTTCCTTCTGCCGCTCAGGTGAGGGCAGGCCTGATGGGGACAAAAGGCCAGAGCTGCTGCTGCCTAAGCCTGAGGCGTGGTTGCCCGCCCTGTGTCGCTCTGCTTTGCTTTCTCCCGTCTTAGAAAGGAGCGTAGTATGATTCTGTCACCGGCCAGTCCTTCCGACTCTTGGAAGGGTACACTGGGGGTTATCTTTTAAAGGCCCTTGGATTCTCTGCACAGCAGACAGAAATCGTTGGGTTTCTTAAATCAGACTGCTCGTCTAGATGGCCTGAACACAGGGACAGGGAACATGGCATACTTTCTGGCCACTCCTCCCTGGGCATGGCTGGTTCTTTCCTGAAGTTTGCCTCTCTAATACAGAGGCGATATTGAGCTCTCAGGTTTTCTGTACCGTGTGCAATTCTGAGTCCGCCTTGCCGGCTCGGTACCTTCAGGTTCTACTTCCTGTTGCTCCACAGAGAAGCTCTGCTTCCGCCAGGGTGTGGAGCCAAAGGGAAGGGTAAGACGGCAGGGACAGCAGGTGTCCGAGGGCAGAGCAGCCAACAGTAGGTTTTTCCATCGTTCTGGCTGCCTGATGTCTGAGGAGATAGCGTCTGCTGAGAGGCAAATCCATACCTCACTGTCAGTTTGGAATTAAAATGATCTCTGGTTATGCTAGACCTGCTCTCATTTCTAGATGAAACTCTTACCTGGATCCTATGATCAGATGGTCTTAGGGGTGGTTCTCGTGACGCCCACTTTCATCTTCATACGTTCCAGTCTATCTGTAGCACAAGGGTTTATTTGCTGTATTTTCACATGTCGTCTTCTTACAGGATAGCTCTTGCTTTTACTGGGATTAGCCTTCTGGTGGTAGGCACGACCATGGTGGGATACCTGCCAAACGGGAGGTGAGTGGTTTGCGAGAGTCCGCTTCTGGAGGGTACTTAGTTCTGTAGTAGTGGCTCCAACCAGGCCACTCCTTTGGGGACAGCCAGACCCATGGCATCTTAGAAAGATAAAATAACCCAGTGATAACAACAGCTTCAGCATTAAGGTTGTATTTTTCACCAGTCTTGATCTGTGACTGTGTTCTTTTCCCACTAACACTCACACTCTTCCCATTTTAAAGACAAGGGAGGAACCTCACAACCATGGAACCAGCAGATTTTACAGCATATCATTTAGTTTTAAGCATTCTGCTGTGTTGGTAAATTGGTAAAAGGAAAAGAAGTGTAGGTAGGGCGTGTGTGTGTGTGTGTGTGTGTGTGTGTGTGTTTTAAAGAGAAATTTGTTCCTTCTGGAAGTTCTGGGGCTAGCTGTCTTCTTCCCTGGGCTGGTGAGGTTAGACTCTCTGTCCTTTGCCCTGCCTCTAGGCATTGACTGGGAAGGAAAAGAATTGAGGAGGCTCACCTTTGCTGGAAATTTGAGGGCTATAAATTCTAAACCCGGTCACTTCAGTGAATTTAAGCAATTCTCATCCTTTCTCTGTTTCCTCATTCGTAGGCATAAAGACACTCGTACACTGTAGAGTTTAACCGGTATAAAAATACTCTGCAGTCATAAAGGGCTGTAGGCAGTGATAGTTATGCTGTTAGAGGCCGTAACTTTTCCCGACTTCCTATGTGTAAAGTAATAATAAAAATCTTTGTCGTGTCATACCAGGTTTAAGGAGTTCCTGAGTAAACATGTTCACCTAATGTGTTACCGGATCTGCGTGCGAGCCCTGACAGCCATCATTACCTACCACGACAGGTGAGGGCACTTTGCATGACATGGGGAAGTGGCGCTGGCTAACCGCGACTCACCTGCAGCTGGCCAGCGAGCGCTCTTCTGAGCTCTCAGAGCCCATGAGGCGGGTGAGGTAAGGGCTGAGTTCCAGATCAGTTGTCTCACATGGATTTTGTTGCTTTGCATTCTTTTTAAACACAGGGAAAACAGGCCTAGAAACGGGGGCATCTGTGTGGCCAATCACACCTCTCCAATCGACGTCATCATTTTGGCCAGTGATGGCTATTATGCCATGGTAAGACCTTTCTCTGTTGCATTCTTGGGCAAGTAAGAGCTTTAGAACGCTCAGGGCTGGGATGCTTCTGACCCTTCAGAGAGCTCTTACTGAAGAATGTTAAACATGGAAACATGTTTTTACACACGGGCCCCAACCTAGATTGTCGCCTCTGTTTCTATTGCTTCTCACTCCTTGGGACTTTGATAGGAGGTATTCTGAGAGAGTAGTAACTAAGAGTGTGGCTGGAGATTAGACTTTGGATGTTTAGGCAGGCCACAGAAGGGGGTGAAGGACAGGGAAGGAGGATTTGAAAGGACGGGGTTCAAGGGCATTAGAGAATCTGTCCAGTAAAAGCATTTTTACACAAGGTATTACTCAGCTTCATTGTTTCTTTTTTAGGTTTTCAGCTACGTTTTTAATGATGTATCTTTGATATCACTGAATAAAAGGCAAAATTTTAAGATTCACAGTCTAATTTTCTAAATAGTGAGAAACCTATGCTTGTCAACAAAATGTTTAGAGGCTGAGAGGTTGGGGTACTTTTGGGATCTGGGGCTGTCTCCATATAGTGGGGGTTTGTTTGAGGATGTCTTCACTCCCAGTTATTCCTTTGTGTGAGATTAGGTGGGTCAAGTGCACGGGGGACTCATGGGTGTGATTCAGAGAGCCATGGTGAAGGCCTGCCCACACGTCTGGTTTGAGCGTTCTGAAGTGAAAGATCGCCACCTGGTGGCTAAAAGGTAAATCCACAAAATGCCGTTGCTCTGTGCGACCAGTTAGAGAGAATGAGTGAGTTTTAGGGGTGGTTATCTTTTCACAGTAGAATCGTAGTGTCTTCTACACTGAGCCTGTACTGCTTTCATAATAAAACATTTTCCCCTAAAATATGGAATATAAAAAATACAGAAACCTTGGTAGTATTTGCCAAGTTAGTAATCTCTTAACCTTTTTTATTCGTTGTACTCATTATAATAAGCCACATATGAACTTTCAATGCTATTTGAAATCTCCAGGTGAATTCGTTACCACAAATAAAAACAAACTTAAGGCAATGGAAAAAAGGTAGAGCTGGTATACGTGATAGCAAGAGCTTTGCAGGAAACTGGGAGGAATGAAGACTCAGCTGAGACCATCTTCTACAGGGACCAATGAACCTGCCCCCAGATCCCTTTACTGCATCTCTCAGGGACAGTATTAAGCCAGGTGGACTGCAGGTTCAGCCCCTAACATGGCTGTCAGGAAGTCCAGAAGTCCAGTAACAAGTCTTTATTGAGGGTGCTGTTAGCAAGTCCCTGTGGCAGGCACGTCCTTGAGGTCGTCCCAGGTCTGAGCAGTGTCCTCTAAATAGGCCTTAATGCTTAACTGAACAGCTCGTATGGGTTCAATAGTAGCCATCTGACTTTCCCTGTCTTTATAAGTTTTGTCTTTACGAGATTCAGGCTGGGGGTTTATAGAAGATTGTTGTGTTTGTTAACTTGCTTTCATACGCCATCCAGTGTGACATCTGCATAGTTTATTTATAAGTGCATTTTGATGATGATGAATGTAAAGCTGTCTGAACCTTTGTTTTCTTTTTCCTTTCCAAAGACTGACTGAGCATGTGCAGGATAAAAGCAAGCTACCCATCCTCATCTTCCCAGAGGGTGAGAAGGGGTCGATCCCCGCAGAGAGCTTCTGTGTGGGAGGGTGGGGAGGCCATGCAGGATGGTGACTCTGGTGTTGCCGCAGAACCAAGTCCCTCAACCCTGGCTGGGGTTATCTGCTTCCACTGAATGATGTTCAGTCCCCCACTAAATTGGTTGTGGGACTAAAAACTCGGGGAAGTTCAGCATTTGACTGAGAGTGCCAGAGTGTGACCTTCTCAGTACAGGAGTCCTTTCTGTCATATGCCCGTGGGGTCTCAGCGTCTTGTAGAGTTCTTCCTGAAAACGCAAGTCTGCTGAGTGGCTCTGGCCTTTCATCGAGGCTGAGTGTGTTCATTGGGGAAGGTGATCCTGTAACAGCAGGATAGGAAACAGTACAGCGTTTTCTTTATCCCTATTCAGTATTCATTTCTAAGCCAGGGAGATGACAGATTTATCCTGTTTGAAGAATTTTTCTTATTGTATTGAGTTCTTAAACTCCTAATCTCTGAGGTAAGGACCAAAAGAAAGCGCATTTTATTCTCTTCTGCATTTTAGGAACCTGCATCAATAATACATCAGTGATGATGTTCAAAAAGGGAAGTTTTGAAATTGGAGCCACGGTTTACCCTGTTGCTATCAAGGTACAAGACCTCTGAGGGCACATGCGGTCATTGTCGCAGCTGCCATGAGTGGGACATAGCAAGAGAAAGGGGAGGAAGAAGATGGTGTCAGCGGTCGGTCCTCCGGTGGAGCAGCTTGGGCTGGGCTAGTGTGGGTAGAATGTGCTAGAGGAAGAGAAGGGACTTGTTCACGGTTCATAACCCGCTACGTTAGAAGGGACGGGGGAGTGGCCGAATGAGGACCGGCCGGTTCCAGCCCATACCTCGCTGCCATCACCAGATTCAGGAAATGGCAAACTCTTCACAAACTTTGCGTGTTGTCGCCCACTCACGACCTCTTCATAAACCTCCCTGGAGTGGAAGGTGCTCCGCTTGAAAAGGAGGCTTGCTGCAGGGAGTAGATGTGTGCATTTGGTGGAGAGGTGAGCATAGATGGCTGCAGATGTGTCCTTAATCCTGAAGGAAGAAACAGCTCCACTGCTTTGGGTTGTGTTATCATCGTAAATACCAGGAACTACTCATAAAAATGAAATGCAGCTTGTCCAGGCTGTCCCCCACCTTTCAGGGCTTGTACTTCAAACTCACTTTGAAGATGGGATTCAGTTAGTTAGTTTCTTCTTTTTTTCTCCCTCCTCTCTCCGCCTTTACATCCATCTGGTTTTATAAATCCGTACATTGTACTGTTTCTAAAAGAATGTTATTGCTCATGTTATTACTTCTTTTTTTTTTTTTTTCATGTTATTACTTCTAAATGCCACAGGCTGTTGTCGGTGTGTTTAGTGCTTTAGTTGAAATCTCAGATCAGGGTAGAACAGCAAGTGCATCCGTGCCTGTTTTACTTAAAATTTAGTCTCCATCCTTTCCCAGGGTCTGCGTGTTGTGTGCAGAGCGTTCTGTTGAGAGAGTCGGTGTCACTCGGCCAGCACAGCCAGTGCAGTGGAGGAAGCGCTGTTTCTCCTGGGGAAGCAAGTGCTCCCAGCATTCCCCTTTACCAGGGAGGCAGAGCACCGGGGCAGGAGTGGCCTGTGCACAGTGGCTGGAGGAGAACCGACTGATCCGCGGGTTAGGGCTGCCTAAGCCACCTGTGGAGGGTGCTGTCTCTGGGAACAGCAGGAAAGAAAACAGTCTGTCAGCGGTTTCTGCCATGGGAGGAGAACCTGGGGAGTGGTGTCCGTGTCATCTGCAACCCATCCTGCATTTCAATATCCAGGGCTCCCCATACATGTACAGTAAAAACATTACTAGAAGAGGCCCTTCCTTATTGTTCACTCCAGAACATCAGTACTTTGTAGCTGTATCAGCATCACCTGGAGGGACTGGGAAAATGCAGATTGCTGGGTGTTTTTGAACTTGATTTCTAGCCCTTTCCTGGGTGCTCCGGATGGGCTGGTTGGGAACCACACTTGGGGAGCCCTGTTGTGGAGCAGTGGTTCTTAAACAGTTTTGAGACATGGACCTTTAGGACAGTTAGGGCTCCTCTCCAAAGAAAAAGGCATGTCAGTTTTACATATAATTTCATTCTGTCCACAGATTGATTAAAGCCCATTTAGGATTAAGAACTTCTGCTCTACAACAACTTTGCTAGTTTTTATAAAGCCTTCATTGGTAACCCAATTTGGATAACCGTAGCAGTTTCAAGGCTCTTATTATTATTTCCACCAAAGTTAAGTCATTATTTGATGTTGAAATTTATTGCAATTTGGGTTTTTGCCTTGTTTTTCTCTCTACAACATCAGCCCAGCATGGAACAGAGATTCAGCTCTGAACAAAGGGCTCTCACATTCGATGTCAACTATGTTATCCATATAGTGCTTCGTAAGTGTAAGACTTTCTCTCAAACATAAGCATTAGTTTCTATTTAAAACTCCTTCTTCTTCCTTATTTCCCTTTGCTGTTACAATGTCAACTCCTGAAGCTTTCTGTAGTTAAATCTAAATTTCTTAGTGTAGTCTGTAATTTATTTTTTATTTATTTATTTATTTATTTATTTTTTAAGATTTTAAGCGAAAGAGGGAACACAAGCAGGGGGACTGGGAGAGGAAGAAGCAGGCTCCCAGCGGAATAGGGAGCCCAGTGCGGGGCTCGATCCCAGCACCCTAGGATCGCGCCCTGAGCTGAAAGCAGTTAGTTTGTAATTTAATCTAAATCTAAGTGTCTTCCTTCCTGTGTAGTCAGGTCCATGGCTAGGCATAATTATCCAGTTTGTTCTGAGAGTCATAAAATCTAGGCTTGAAGAGCCTAAAAGATCCTCTGGTTCACACCCAGCCCCCCACAGTGTCGCATCTCTGTCTGTGTTCCTCTCGATTTTCTCCAGGGAGAGGGCGCTCCTGACACCAGTGGCAGCCTGCTCTGCGCGGTCACTCTTGCAATTCCATCCCCTTTTCTTTTTCCACACTCTGGTCCTCGTGTTTGCTCCATAGTCACAGCCTGAGGGCATGTCTGTGATAGCCCCTCAGACATTGCTAGCAGGGGCAGGACTCTCCCGGCGTTCTCTTCAAGGACTCAGTTCCTTTTGTGGCTTCTTACAGAACTTCCTCCCGCACCTCTCCCCCCCTGCTTACCTGCCACTTAAATTTCTTTTCTGTTGGGTGAGACTGCAGGTCACAGCTTCAGCCCCATTTCCCACAAAATGCCACTGAAGTACAGCCTTCGCTTCCATTACAGTCATTGGCAAAGAGCGTATCTGGGGAGCCTGCTGTGTGGTGGGAAGCGCAGCAGCTGCGTGGCGGAGGCCTGGTGCGCTGTCGTGCGTGCCTGGTTGCCGAGGGGTGTGGGTGTTGCCATCAGCCAGACCTCCTGCTCACGCAGTTAGCTTGCTTAGTGGTGTCGTCCCAGAGGCCTATCAGAAGCTTTGGCAGTGTTCTCTCCTTGGTGGGGGGCACCAGAAATATTAAAAAGTGGGTGTCTTTGGGTGAGGTACGTGTAGAGTGTGGATGAGTGAATGACGCAGTGCTGGGGATAGGCAAAGCTCGTGCGGTGGAATGTTCTAACGGTTAAATCTGGGGCATGGAGGTATGAGAGTATCTGTTCTCTCTGGTTTTGGATATGCTTGAACACGTTAAGAATTACATACACCTATGAGTGAGGAAGACGTGAATTGGGTCAAAGAGAGAGCTCACTTGTTTGAGGAAAGCAGTTGGGGGAGTCCTCCCTAGTGGTCTACAGCAGAAGCTTGAGCCCATCGGGAGGTTCGTGTTGCTAGAGGTCGGAACTGCCCGGGCATAGAATTACTTCAGCAGTGTTTGTGGAGGGGGTCTGAGAGCGGCTTTCTGGAACTGGTACTGCACCACGTGAGGCAGTCTCAAAAGCTGCTGTCGACACCCACGTTTTGTTAGAACTACTGACTTCTTACCACCCGGTTTTCCACTGCTTTTCAGTATGACCCTCAATTTGGTGATGCCTTCTGGAATAGCAGCAAATATGGGATGGTGACGTACCTGCTGAGAATGATGACCAGCTGGGCCATTGTCTGCAGTGTTTGGTACCTGCCTCCCATGACCAGAGAGGTGGGTGCTCACACCGTGCCGAGGTCTTCGCCTCCTTCCGTATGACGCCAGCCTGTATTGAGTGGTCTCATTTGTTCTTTCTTACAGACAGATGAAGATGCCGTCCAGTTTGCAAATAGGGTGAAATCCGCCATTGCCAGGCAGGGGGGGCTCGTGGACCTGCTGTGGTGAGTCAGAGCCAGGTTTTATCAGCAGAGTCTAGCAGGATGTGAATTTCCTAAGTGGATGCTGAATTGTTGACTCCTTTTATGAGGAATCTGCCTGTCCCTGGTGTGGAGAATTAAGCTTGCCAGCCTTGGAGAGTGAGCAATGTGACTCCTTTCTCCTAGCTCCAGCTCAGAAGTGCCCCATGCTGCCTTGACCTTGGGGACACAGAGCACAGCATGCTTGGGCTGAAGCAGTTGGTTCTCTGTACCTTCTGGGGTTTGTACCCATCTGCCAGGGCTCCCAGACAGTCCTTGTCTCTTTAGGTAGGGGGGACCTAATGCTGGTCTGGAAACTGCATTAACTGGGCTCTCTAATCTTGTATATTTGGTAAAACTGGACCGTCCTTAGAAAGGCAGAAGTTTCATTTATTACATTTAGTTTGTTACCTACTAAAGCAAGAGTTGGCAAACGCTGTGAAGAGTCAGTAAATATTTTAGACCTTGTGGATCATGTTGCCGTTGTTGTAACTGCTTCAGTCTGCCACCGGTGTGACAGCAACCAGAGACCATATAGAAACACATGAGCATGCGTGGGTTCCAGTAAAACGTTCTCAGAACAGGTGTCAGGCTAGATTTGGCCCGTGGGCCATAACTGCGGACCCTTAGAGTATGAGATAGTTATACTCCAAATAAGAGGAGCTGAATAGGGAAATCCTTCCACCCTCTAGGACCCTTCGTTTTAAGCACAAAAGTCATCTGTGTTGGGCATTTGACTAAAGTGGGCATTATGGGAAAAGGATGTAGAGATTCAAATTTTAAACTGACATGTGGATTCTTTGATAACGGCACGGTCCTCAGGTGTGGCCTTTTAAAAAAGGCTCATGTTTATCGGCACTCATTGTGAGCCAGGCATGTGCTGCTGGCGCCGGAGATGATGACCTTACCCCATCCACACAGTAAACCCACGCAGTATAAGGAGTGTTACTCCCATTTCACAGATGAGACACCAGAACTCAAAAAGGTCAGGTACCTGTTTTTCAGAGTCACAGAGTATCAGTAGAGGCAGATTTTGAACTCCGGTGTGACAGGCTGCTAGAGCTGGAATGTTTAACCACTGCTGCACATTCCCCGTCCACGGGGCCTTAGAAAGACAAGCATGGCTACCTTTAAAAAGGCGCTTTTGCTGTGGATCGTAAAGGGCATCCCACATATAAGAGTGTTCGGTGTAAGGTCTGTCCAGCGATGGGGGCCGGGGAGGGGGTGCGGGCTTCATCAGACTTTTTCTGCCACCGCCACCTGCATAACTCAGAGGGGAAGTATAGGTGTAGCAGAAAGCCTGAAGGTGGACTGGGGTTTCCGTTAGTCACTGAAGGTAAGGGATGCTAATTCTAGGGTGTAGGCGAGCAGTTGGAGTGCCAGGTAGGAATGGGACTTTGAAGAAGCAAATCCAAGTGCAGGGATAGCAGAGGGAGGTGCCGGGGTCATCAGCACAGGAGTCTGAGAGTGACTTGGATTCCTGTCCAGCACCATCCCTCAGGCACGGAAGAAGTAAGGATTCGCAGGTCCCCCCTTGTGTTTGTTGTCGGCATGAATCTCTAGGTCTGAATTTTACAGATTTTATTTCACAGATGAGGTTTATAGATTCATTATAGTCTCAGTAGTTCTTAAAGCTTGGCTCACCTTCATGATGCCAGAGTACCTCCTTTGCCTTTCGTCAGGTGAGGGTGAATTTTGAGTAGAAAGCATTGTAAACTCCTTGGTAGGTAGGTTTGAGTGACTGTGAAGTACCTTGAACGTGAGTAGTGACTTCTGACCCCAGGGCAAGAGAGAGATTTAAGGTAGAAATGGTGAAATTGGGGAGTGCCGGCTCAGTACCTGAGGTCACCCTCAGGAGTGGGAGAGCCATAGAGTGCTTCTGTTTCTGACAGGTTCTTCTGGGGTTTTGAGCAGTGCGGCCCCGTGATATAAGGGTGGATAGGAGGCCGTCTTTGCCACTACACCAGACTTTCTCTCATCAGGGATGGTGGTCTGAAGAGGGAGAAGGTGAAGGACACGTTCAAAGAGGAGCAGCAGAAGCTGTACAGCAAGATGATCGTTGGGAACCACGAGGACAGGAGCCGGTCCTGAGCCCGCGCCTCGCGCTGCCTGGAGCCACCACTCACAGATCCTGACCCGCGAGCCAGCTGGAGTTGCTGCTGCCGCCGCCCCCGCCGCCCCCACTGCTGCATCCTTTCCAACTCTGGGGCTCTTCGGGCCAGTCCGGATCCCAGGACTCCAGCTTCTTCAGAACCGCCCCAGGGATCCCTGGGCGCACCGTCTGAAGTGGACGCTACTGGGGGTTGCTACCCAGGATGAGATGCCTTCTTGTTTCTTTTACACTAAGTCCGTTGGAGGAATGCCATTAAAGTCCCCTCCCCACCTGTACACGTGTGGGGCTGAGTGGTTGGGAAGAGTCGGCCACATCCCGTGTTCAGGACGTTAGGGTGTCAGTCTGTTATGGATGCCACATGCCAGGGACTTTGCTGGGGAAAGGCCCCCCGGCACTTGTGAGGAGGGCACTGCTGAGGCAGTGTGACTCGCTTCAGCCTACGCATCACCCCCCAGCCTCGGAGCTGTGCAGACTGGATAAGAGGAAGACCGTTGTCTGCGGGGCCTTTCGGCAAAAAGAAATTTTAATTCCTATGCTTCTGCCCATGGGCAGTCACCAAAGGGGAGGCAAGAAGCAAGGTGGACCAGTGACTAGGGTGTGGTGGGAACCAAGAGTCATTTTGTGTTCAAACTCCAGTGCTAACCCTGAACTCCCATGTGACTTGCTCTTTGTTAACTCGTGCCTCAGTTTCCCCATCTGTAACCTGGATCAGGAGGGGAAGGGTGGTGATACCTACCTCACAGGGTTGTTGTGGGGATTGAAGTGCTACTTTGAAGGACAAGTTGCTCAGTGTTACAAGTATAGGTCCATGAAACGTGGCAGGAAAAGGTCTGAGCTCAGAGCTGCTGCAAAGGGCTTTGAGTTTGTTTTTGTGAGTAAATAAAATTGTCTGATGGTCAATTAATTGAGGGGTTTTCCCTTCACTCTTTGCCCCCTGGATGTAGCCTAAGCAACATGCTTCATATAGCAGTTACAGTTCTCTGACTTGACCATAACCCCGAGACCGTAGGGAATCCCCTTGACTTCTGGAATTGAGAACTAGTATTGTTCAGAAGAAGCTGCTCCTCCTATCAACTGTTGACCTATTCCTCTGATTAACTTAGAATTTCCAGCACAGACTGAGATGTGGACTTTTCCACCGGTGGGTGCCTGGGGTTAGAGGCGTGTGGAGGGGCACCATTTGTCAGGGTTGGGAAGAGTGGACAAGAGGGCAGGGCAGTCTGGATGTAAGGAGAGTGGGAAGCAGCAAGGAAATAGGGGGGCAAGGCAGGAACAGAGGCTCTGGAAGGCTTAGGGAGGGGACAGGATGGGCAGGTGGCTCTTGGGTGCACTGTGGGCTTCCACACAGCCGGAGGAAAACTGTGGGCTTCATGGGTCTCCTGCGCCCACCTACAGTCACTGTGAAGGCGGATCCAGAGCCAAGCAACCCTTACTAATTCTGGCTCTTGGGGTGCACCAGTTTCACATCCCTAACAAGAGAGAGTTGCCTCCCCCCACCACTTACCCGTCTGTCCATCTCTCCCCGCTCCGTCCCCTGGCTCCAGCATGGCACAGCCATGACACCTTTCAGGATTTGCACCAGCCGTGGTAAGCGTCACCTCTGCAAGGCTGCCCTCTGGCCTGTGCCCAGGGGCTGCCGTGGCGGGGGGAGGGCAGCCCTGCTCCCGAGGCACTGACTTGATAGCACTTTGTCTTCCCTGCCCTGACTGCTTTCTGTTCCTATCCCTCCCTTACTAGCCCCCCATTTCTCTTACCTGCCCTATTGCTAACCAGTGAAAAACGATTTTTCCTTCCAATAAAAACCCTGTTTTGACTGTAAGGAACAGCCTCTTATGAACTGTTTTACAAAGAGTAAACAGTGGTTTTCAGCCTTTAGAGGAGGCAATATATAGTGTTAAAACACCATCCGGAATGATCTTTAAAATTGGTTTTGAAGATCAAGTTCCCTTTTTTAAAGTTCTTTTTTTAAAAAAACTCTTGTTTAGTACGTTTACATCATGATTTTCATAGGTGTGCTGAAAAGAATGTGAAAAAACTAAAAACAATATTAAAAATATGCCTGTCTGTTGATGACCTAGCAGCGTATTGCAAGAGCCGGGGTTAGAATCAGCTGCTGTGTAAAGAAATACTTGTGGAAACTAAGCAAGGGTTATTTTACGGTTTTACTAAGAGAAGAGCTGTGAATTACACCCCCAGAAAAGCAATTTCTAAAATTTTTATTTAGTGCTTGTCATAAGTATGGAGATAATTCTGACTACACCACTTTTTTAATTGGGGACCTGCAGGTTCCGCATTACCCCCAAGTCAGGACTTGGGTGGTAAAGCCTTACAACACGTAGGAACAACGACAGAATCATGTAAAGCAGTGTCCAGTACAGAGTACTCACTCAGGATTCTAGCAACAATGAGGATGATTCTGGAATAAAACCAACAGCGTCAATGGGTGGGATGAGCACTGGCCAGCTTCTAATCCCACTTCCAAACCTCCTCATTTGCTGTTTTGAACTTTATTTCTCGATTTTCTGATCCACAATTAAGGACTTGGGCTGGATGGCCTCCAAAGCTCTTTCCACCTCAAATGTAACTTTAAAAACCATGGTTCAAACTTTAGCTCTCAGTTCTAAAGTCATGGGGTTCAGAAACAAGTCAGCTTGTACCCATTTGTTTCCTCTAGAACACAGGGCTAGTGAACACTGCCCTAGAGCGTGTCCCTGTGTAAAGAAGGGGCCTCCGTGTTTAGGTGAAGTGGGGCTGGGCGGATCTGAATGTGGCTCTCGGAAAGCTGTTTCCACTCAACCCTGAGATATTTTTGTTCCAGCTAGTTAGGAAAGGAATTCTCTGAAAAGGCTAGGAAAGTTCCCGTCAGAGGAAGCTCAGTAGAAGGCCGTGAGCCAGGCGGGAGCTCAGCAAGCTCAGCTTGATGGGAGCAGTTTGAGATGATGTCCTTGCGACAGTAGAACCAACGTTAGAACTTGATTCTTGACTGCGTCTGCCCCCACTCCTTGCTGCTGCCCTTCCGAGGTGAAAAGAGGCTGGCTGTGAGGCGGCAGCGCCCCAGGAGCCCCGAGTGCCCAGCCCTTCGCAGCAGCAGCCCACCAACAGCGGGCGCGAACCCTGCTGTCCTGCAGAGGTGGTCTGGGTCTGGAGATCCCGCCGTTCCTTCCTGGAACGGCCCGCGTGGTCTGTGGGATAGATGCTTCCATGTCCGTGACATGCCAGCAAGAGCGAGTCGGCCGAGTTGTAGGTCCCATGGGCCGGCCTGCTGTGCCTCTTGGGTGGCCAGACTTGATTTCTCCCGTCGCACTTGCGCTGTGGCCTGGGACCTGCAGGCTGGAAGGGCAGCTGCACGCACACTGGCTCTTGGACAGGCGAAGAGACGACCATCCCGCCATCCATCTTCCATGGCGCTAACACCCCCTCTCCCCCCAGTCAATATGTCTCTCTCCGATGGGAAAGTTAATAAATTTTGCTCTAGATTAAAAGTATTGATCATTTCATTTGTAAACGATAAATAAAAAGGGGGGACTTTTCATTGCAGCAGGGGGAGCGTCTGGTGTATTTTGCCGGTGCAATTGCGCCAGCCGTGGGGGGGTGGGCTTCTCATATGCATTCCGGCCGGCCAGCTGCATTGATTTCCTATTAGTCTCCCCAGCACCACCCAGTAACACATCATTTCAGTACCTGCTATTAATGGTCTTTTGATAAATAATCACTTGTAAGTCAATAAATTTTTATTAAACAGTGTGGCTCTTTGATTTATTAAAATCCGACCGTGTTTGTCTGGGAGAAAAGGGATGCTGAATTGAAGTGGAGGCTTTCATACATCTTCCTGACGCCGAGCAGTCACCGCACACTCCAGAGAAAAACAATTGCATTTTAACAGAAACAAAACAGCCGAGTTTGGAACTTGGGCCCGGGGAAACTTTATCTTCGTCAGTCTGATCCGTACTCTGCAGGGAGCAGCCGCAGGCCGGAGGGCGCCGTGTCAAGAACTTTGCTTCCGAGAGCGGTGAGGTACCTTGGCCGGCCCTCCGCGCGTGCACACACACACACAACACACGCACACGCAGCCGGGGGCAGCACGGAGCCTGCGCAGTGCCGCAGGCCACCGCACCTGCCCGCCCTACCGGTGGAGAGCTGCACCCCCGAGTAGGCACCCTTGACAAGCAGGCATTTGGGATCCTTGAGCAAAGTTCGACTCTGCTCAGGGCCTCTCAGCTTCCATCCCCACCAAATCTCCCAGGTCCCATCTTGTGGCAGGAAATGCCAGGAGATAGTTGATATTTTATGTAGAGATCTGGCTGTATGGGTGATTTTTAAAAGTGGGCCAATAGCTGAAGACTGGAGGTCTTTTTTTGTGAGACTGTCATTGGCATAAAATTTGCTGGAAAGGATTGACAAGTTTTCATTGAGACTAATGCAGCCCCACAAGGATTGTCATGTATACAGAGGCCCAAACGCTGAATACAGAAGCAGAACTCCCAGCCCAGACGGAAGTAGGAGAAAGGCGGAGAACTGGCTAGTAAAATGCTTTTATTAAAGCTCATGGTTGGAACTCCTTGACTCTGGGCCTATCCAGGCTACTGCTGTGACTCCATTTCCGTTTCTATTCAGTGTGACAGGTGCTAACAGGAAGACATGCAAAGTGGGGACTGCTAGTAAGAAGTTCAGGTGAGGGCTTTAATGTTTTTAAACATTTTAGGTTATTTAATGTTTAAATCACATTTTAAAATGTTTTTAAATTTTAATGTTTTAAACCCGCTGCAAGGTTTCTCTGTTGTTGCCTGGAGTTCCTTTTCCGTCCTGGTGTTGGCGGGGAAAGCTTCAAGGGAACCTCAAAGGTGAACAGGAAGCTGGAGAGCAGAAAACAAACGTGTGACCGTCCCACCAGGCAGGTGAGTAGGAATGCGGGTGTTCAGGGGCGTGGCCCATTCTGCCCCCACCTGCAGGAGGTTAGCCAAGGAGCCCAGCTCCCCCTTCCAAGGAGCTCAGAGCCTGTGCCTAAGGATGAGCCTCACCCCAACCCCCTGGCGGGGGGGGGAATGTAGTGGTGTGCCCAGACAGGAAAGCCACAGGGCAGCGTGCACCTAGCTTTCTAGAATACGGGTAACATTGAGTATATTCTGTACTTTATATGTGCAAAATTCAAGTCCAGTTTCAAGGTAAAACAGGAGACCTGTAAAATGTTTCACTTGTATTCAGGTTTGCCTCTCGCCTTTGTTAAGTTCCCCTCACTTCATTTCCCCTGTCCATGTTCTTTCCACTCTGTTTTTAGGACTCCGGTGGGGAAGTTGAAGAAGAGTCATCTTAGGGTTTCTTGAGCTCCATGAGTTTACTTCCAGTGACTCGGAATCCTACATTCAGCTCTGGGACAGGGGTGACTCTTGCTGCTGGGCAGCTCCCATTGCGGCTGCTGGTTGGGGGCTAGGGGTGTGAGGCCGGCACAGAGGACTTACAAGAGACTTTTGGGCCATCATGGCGGGTACCCGCACACCTGTAGATACAGCCAGGCCGTCGAGGCTGGGGAAGGTGGAGGTTGGGAGGGAGTAAGGCTGGAGACCTGAAGCTTCCAGAATGGAGAATTTGGTAATCCTAGAGAGCTATGACAATGGGTTTCCCTCCCTTGGCCCCACAGCTCCCCAAATGCATATTCGTCGCCTTTGAACCCCTCCACATAGCACAGACTCAGCTCTGACTGGTGGAAGTGAGGTCAGGAGAAGGTCAGCAGGTGCCTTCCCACCTCATCCCATCCAGAGTTCCAGGCCAAGATGGTCCTCGGCTCCCTGGTGCCCTCCCAGCCTGTTTCAGGGTGTGGACAGACACTGTGCCTCCCACGCTGCGGAGAGGCTCTGCAGGAGCCGCCGGGGGAGGTGCCCAGCCTCTTGGGGTCTCTGGTTCCCGGCGCTGCCACCGTGGGCTCGGGGAAGGGCTGCCTGCACTCAGATTGATCCGCCAGCTGTGATTTGTCATTTCTCCGAGGCAGGCGCTGTTTTCTCTTGCTTCAGGAGGCCCCTTCGACACCTGCTTTATTTTTCTTCCTGCGCTGACGTGACGGGAGACAGGTGTTAAACTACTTAATCACTTTAAAATTGTTTTAATTTTCTGTTTTTTATTGATCTCTCCAGCACCAATTAATCAGCTCACTGGACCAGGCAGTTAGTACATTAAAAATTGTCAGGGAGGCCGTGCATCTTGCAAAATGTCTAAAAAATATTCGGCTAGCAAATTTCGTTTTTCTTTGGCATGCAACAGTCCTTGGCCCACAGAGCTCCCGCTTGCAAAGGATCTCTGCTCTGGGGCGCGCGTCTGGGAGTAGTCAGGGTACAGGAGGGACCCTGGCCAGAGAAGCTTCCTGTGGGGGAAATGGAAGACCGTGCCCTTTTCAGCACTGACCTGCCACCTTTCCTTCCCCTTCTGTTTTCTGCTTCCCACACAACTGGGTCTCCTTTCCCCCAAGAGCGCTGGGAATTTTGGTGGAAGGGCGCACTCGCTCTGAGACCATGTGTCCTGACCCCCACAAGGGCAGGAATTCATGGTCTGTAACTGTCCTCGCGGCCGGGCACCCAGCCCACAGCCAGATTTCCTCTCCCTGGGACGTCGGCAGCTTTGATTTGTCCTTCTGATGTTGCCAAAGCCACCTCCCTGGGGCGGGGGGCCTGCTAAACTTGGTAAACTCTCTCTGTTGGCAGGTGGCTGTGTGTCACACTGCCTTGTCCCTGGCATCCTGGTGATGAAACTGAAGCCCTTCCACAGAATGTTCTGGACAACCCCACCCCCACAGTCACCTGGTCCTGTGCTGCAAACCCTTTGCCATTTATCTTTTATCACCCCTCTTGAAAATTATTTAACTGCTTGGCTGTACTCTCTGAATTAAATAAAAACATGGACAGAATAACCAGGAGCTTCAGTATCATTTCTTAGGGGTAGAAATTTGGTTTCTAGTTTTCCCATTTTCAATCACTCTCCAGAAGCAAGCGACTTATTTTTTATGTGGCAAACTAAACACCCAACAGCCGGTGTGCATGCTCTGAACTCTCTGTGCCCTTCCAGTGGGTGCTGCCCTCCCGAAGCATCTCCATGCCCTTCTTCCTTCCTTCCCAGCCGCTCCCAGGACTAAAGGGTAGCTCTTCTTACCGCCACCCCCCCCTCCCTGCACCACTCACACAAGCTGCCCCCCAGACATCTCAGGCGCAGCCCCCACCTGAGGAGGAAAAGGGCAGGAGCCCCAAGTTGTGGGGACGTTGGGGGCAGGCACAGTCAGCCCCTGCACACTGGCCAGCCAGACTTATCTTCCCCCAGCACCCAGCCCCACCCGCTCTGTATTAATTGGTATATGATTGGGCTAGGGCATATAATCTAGTATTGATTTTCTCTCTGGACGCCACAGCTTTATTTGCTCACATCTGCCTTGTGTTTAATTGGTGCTTTGCTCTGGAAACGAGAGATCTTATCGGCTTGTTCGGTTTCTTTTCCTGGGGCACACAGGCACGCACACACCCTCGCACTCTCAAGTTGGCCGGCACAGCCGGGCCTCTCCCTGACCCACCCCCCAACACTGAGGCATTCCTGGGGGATAGGAAGAACACGGAATGACCCAGAAGGCTTCCTCAGAGAGTTCCTGTCTTTACACTTGACCTCACCTGCAGTGGGCCGATCCTTCCTGGTGTGAAAGTGTGTGTGACCATTACTGGGGGGAAACACTGACTTCGGGGTCAGACCTGGGTTCAAATCCACCTCTTGTCTGTATGTGGCCTTGAGGCTAACCTATTGGATTTTCTGCCCTGAGATATCATCTTTGTCTGAGACAAGGCAGAATACCTTTTTGGAGGATACTTGGAGAATCACTGCCCATCACCACACACAGTATCTGGCACTAGCAGGTGCTCAATAAACAGCTCCTTGACCAACGACGTTGCCCCATTCAGCCTGTGCAGCTTCAGTGCGCTGACTGCCCGGTACGAGAGAATACAGCCATGTGTGCCGGAGAGAAAACAGTCACCCGAGGCCACGTTTGTCCACACCGGGTGAGGGCTGCGTGTCTCCTCAAGGTTCACACACCAGTGAGAATCTCTGGCCCGAGGCCCTGCGGTCACCACTCACCCTGTCTGAGGCTGGCAACATCTCCCAGGCTCTCCCTGTACCAGAGAACTCACTCCCAGCCGGTGTCTCCTGTCACCCGGCATCCCATCCTGCACCAGCCCCAGGCCGGCACATGGGCCGTGGGGTTTGGTTTTTCTTTCCTCTGACTATGGTCCTGCATTTGGGCTGGTCCGCCCTGGGCTTTTTGTAGCAAAGGGAAGATGTAAAGGCCAGAGGTAAACACTAATTTCCTATTGACACAGCATTAATTCTCTTGCTCAGACAGGTGAATGTGCTTTCACTCACTTTGCCAAGATTAATGGTGTTTGTTTGCCTGCTCAGAGAGGCCCTAATGAGGGGTTTTTGAATGGCATGCCTTCTGGGTTGGCCACGGGGGAAGAGGCTGGCAAACTGCCCCACACCAACGAGAGCCAGCCTCTTCCCCCACTTCCAACGTCGCCATTCCTATTCGTCCCTATTCAGGCACCGGGGCCTTCCCTGGAAGAAACAGACATTTCTTCCCTGGAAAAAAGCATTATTGGTTAAAGGATGCGAGTTATTTGTGTCCTGCCCCCATGGGGTTGTTACCCACAAGGAGACCTTCTCAACAGCCCTGCACGCCCCTCCCCTGCCTAACACCTGAAGCTCTCTTCTCACCGGGCCCTTGCCCCATTTGCACACATGGGCATTGTCAAAGGTCGGGGCTTGAAGAGCAGCAAATACGATTGGCCAGGCCAGGCCTTCTCAGGAGGGGCCGCTGACAGGGGAGCATCAGGACGAGGGACGAGGCCCATTGCCTCCGGGGAGCAGACTCCTGTAAGTGACGTGGCACTAGACTGGATCTGAGCAGCTTCTGTTTGTGACTTTTTAGACTCAGCACAGCCTCTAAATAGGGCAAGAAGGAGCCAGGCAGCTTGACCCTTCTGGGCACGGCAGGCAGCCCGGGCGGATGGGGCAGGGAGGGTGGTGCTGGGCCGGAGAGGCACCACGAAGCCCCTCCAGTTTGGGCCGCTGCAAATCCACGCACTGTGGGGGGCTCCGCAGGGGCTCTGCAGATTTCCTCATGGTGCTGGCAGGTCAGGTAGACCAGCCCATCTCTGCCAAGGCAGCCTGGCCGGCAGACCCTCCAAGGAGCTCAAGTGTCTTTCCCCAGGAGAGCCGGAGCCTGGCGCTGCTCTCTTCAGGAATCTGAGCAGGACTCAGAACTAACACACACCGAGGACGGGAGAGATCGCTTAATTCAGCCCCATTCTGTCACTATGGGTGGTCCATTCATTACAACTTGGCCATCTGAGCTGAGGTCCAGGGAAGAGGGGAGCAAACAGAGGAAAAGGGTAGGAGCCAGCTCTCCGGCCCCACTGGGAGGGAAGGAACACTGGGGAATTCTCACCCAGGGCGGCTCCCCTTTGTCCACGTACCCTTATGTTGCAGGCCTATAAGCAAACAATAGGGTTGTTTATTTTTGCTGTTCGTGTTCTTTCTGTTGTAAATTACAGAAACCCAATTCAACCAGCCTCAAGACAAAAACGGTATCATCTCCTGAAAAGGCTGGCGGTAGATTAGGCCTGGCTGCGTTTGGGCCTGAAACAGTGTCACCTATTCAATCCTGCTCTCCCTCCATCTGTCAGCGCGACTTCTCCCCGGGGTTGGTTGGCTTCCTTCTCAGGCGGGCGCACGCTCATAGAGGTGAGTCGGCGGCAGCAGCCGGAAAGGGAGCCAGGTGGCGAGGTAAGACAGGTAGTCCTGAGGACAACCTCGGTCCTTGCTCATTGGCTGCAACTGAGTCTCAGGCCAATCCCAGAACCAATTCATCACATGACCAGAGAGATAGCATTCGCTGATTGGCTTAGGGCTGTGTCACTCACGTATGCCTGGGGGTGGGGTCAGCCCGCCCAAACTAGATCAATCGAATGAGGCAGGAGGGTTGTTTTTCCCTAGAAAAATCAGGGTGGCCTTACCAGAAAAAGGCAGGGGTCAGTGCCAGGCCAGCCCAAACCACAGATGTGCCCTGCACCCTTTTACTACTCTCAGTGAGCACAGGAGCTGCCATTCGCTGAGCAAGGCACCGTACTTTACAGCTAGCCGCCCCTTGCCCACAGCCCCCGCTTGCCCTGGCTCCTTCCACCGTGGTATGTGATGGTCCCAGCTAAAGCAGTATTAGAACCGCAAGCCCAACGTTGCTTTCTTTTCCAGAACACGGCGGCAGGGGTTTAGCAAATCTGTTAGAGCAGGGTCTCTCCCAGGAGCCCTTGAAGGATTGACTATATCAGATCTTCTCACAAGTATCACAGCCACAGAGCTGATTCAGGAGCAGGAGACGTGAAGCGTCCTGCCATCCCTCCCTCTTTCGTTGGGAAGAAGATCCAGACTCTTTGCTGCTTTGTTTCCATCCCTGCTGCCTTCCCTGACTATTTGAATCCTTGTCACCCGGGGAAGAAGGAAACCCTCCAGAACCCACGCAGGTCATTGTGAACAACTCCAAAGCGGGTAGGGAGAGCCAAAATGTGGGTTTAAATCAAGTTGGGCTTCTAAAATCACAATTTTCCAAAGTCGTCCACTGCACTGCCCCAGGACACTTTTCCCCAGACACATTCGAGGGGCAGCCGTCACCCAGCTGAGTCCGAAGCTCTGGAGGGGCCCTGGGAATCTGTATGCCTGACAAATCCTACATCAGGCAAGCTTGGGTGCTTGCCACGGTGAACATCTTCTCTGGCTGTGGCATATCTGCTCCTTCCAGAGACACCGGCGGTCAACTGCAAAGCAGCAGAAACTACAGCAAGAGAAATGCTGTTCACTGTAGTCGTGCATACAGCACATTGGTCAGTGTGTCTTTCATTAGAGGACTTCATCTGTTCTTGTGTCCTCTGTGGCCTTCAGGTCTTTACACGTCCACGGAGGAGACGTAGCCTGCACTTAGAAGACAAGGAGGGTTTTGTTGTTTTTTTTACGGTTGTATTTATTTATTTGACAGAGAGAGACAGCCAGCGAGGGAGGGAACACAAGCAGGGGGAGTGGGAGAGGAAGAAGCAGGCTCCCAGCAGGGCAGGGAGCCTGATGTGGGGCTTGATCCCAGGACCCTGGGATCACGCCCTGGGCCGAAGGCAGACGC
Source organism: Ursus americanus (assembly GCF_024610735.1). Classification (NCBI taxonomy): domain Eukaryota; kingdom Metazoa; phylum Chordata; class Mammalia; order Carnivora; family Ursidae; genus Ursus; species Ursus americanus. The sequence goes on along the minus strand of NC_142153.1, from coordinate 6,072,174 downwards.
TTAACGACTGCGCCACCCAGGCGCCCCAGAAGACAAGGAGTTTTGAACTTGCTTAGATCTCAGTTTCCTCCTATGCAAACTGGGGATCGAATCCGACGACCGGCCTATCGGAGAATCAAATGAAAGAATGGGCGTGAAAGTGTATGGAATGCCGTAGTTTATTGTTTCAAATGAGCATTCAGTCATTGCTTTTCATTCAAAGTCTCTATGTTCTAATGTTTAGGTCATACAGACACAGTGATTCTTACTAATGAAAGTTGCCTTTCTTCTATAGGCTCCTTTTTACACGGTACAGGATATAATGCTTCGATGAGCTACGGTATCACGTGTATCAACAGGGAATTGCATTTTTGTTCATGTACGTTGCCATTAATTATATTCTCTCTAATCCTTAACCACTGCCTCCTGGGGGCCCTCTGTTCCCTGTGAAGACGGTCCTCACAGCACCAATAGCATTGTGTTCACATTCTTTCTTGGCAGCTGGTTTCCTTCCTCCAGACTATGAGCATCAGGAGTGTAGGGAGCTTGTCCTCCGTTTGGATGCCCAGCAGCAAGCACAAGGCCAGGCAGAAAACAGACCTCAAATGTGGACTTGCATGCATTTTCATTTATTAATGCATATAATCCTAATTTTCTGTTTAAACAATTCGTGGTCCAGACCTCATTCAAATGGCCCCTCTCTCTTTCCCCTTTTATGGTGGTTACAAGTGGGAGCTCCAGAGTCAGACTGGGTTAAGCTGTGTGATGTAGGGCAAGTTACTTGACTTGTCTGTGTCCCAGTGTCCTTGGCTATAAAATGAGTATCATAATGGTGCTTATTTCATGTGGGTGTTTTTGGAAATGAAATGACAGAAGCCTCTGGAACAGCTGAACAGATTCAGTTTCATGAAAGGTGGCTTTTCGTGGAGAGCCACCGCAGGAGCAGCCGTAGATGCCGTCAGTGAGGTGAGAGGACAGAGCATGAGTTTGACGTGGAGCAGAATCACTACTGCGTATCCATGGGCTTGGGGTCAGACTCATGTCAGTTCATTTCTCTGCCTCAGTTTCTTCATCTGGAAGATGGGAACAGTAAATCGTACATGGCTGTTGGGAGACAAATGAGTGGTTGTGAGAAAAGCATTTGGAAGGAGTCCCTTCCATAGATGGTGCTGGACTCTTCTTCTGCAGTACAGGGAACAGACGGACGCCTCTTCCGCATCCTGGCCTGATGCCAAAGCTCTTGGCGGGGAGACAAGGTGACCATGGGGGTTCCCTCAGCCACATTCCCATGACCTCTGCCTCCCGAATGACAGAAGTCCTTCCCACCACAGGTCTGTACTCGATTCTTCCATAAACTCCCAGCCCACCCTCCGAACCAAGTTGAAATGACATGACCTGATAGAACAGCACATTTCTTTTATTTGCCTCCATTTTGTTTATCTGAACATCGTCAGAGAGTGAATTGTTCAACACAAAATAATTTCACAATGAAAATCCTTCTCAAATATGCTCTTCGTCATCTTACGCAGAAGCTGAAGGACGGAGTTTAATTGTCCTGATGGCTCTGGGACATCATTAGGAACAGGAACCACAGTGCTGTCTTCAAAGACCTCTGACCTAAGTCGGGTTTTCGGTCCTATTCCCAAACGCCCCCAGAGGGCTATGCTCTGGAATTCCTCTTTCTCCTTGTGGGCCGCTGTGCACACTTGCCACCCTACATCTAGGCTCAGGGCCTCTGCCTCTGTTCTTGCAGCCCGGGGGCTCCGGCCACCTGGGAGAGCAGCGTGTGCCCTGTGGTGGCTACTTTCTTGTCCTCGAGACTTTTAAAAATGTTGCTCACAATGGGGTCCCAACTGTGTTTTCTGTGCTCACAGATGCTATGACTGTACCTACACTCTGTTTCCACTGAACAACTTTTTATTGGGCCAGACTCTGTGCTCTGAGAAGCGTTACCCACACACATTCACACAGCCATGCCCATTCTGGACCCTGTCCCACAGTGCATGGCGTGCATGGGAACCGGAGGCGAGCGGTCTGGTTAAAACGCGGATTCTGAATGGGGCCTGAGGATCTGTGTTTCTAACAAGTTTCCAGGTGAGGCCGCTGCTGGGGCCCAGTTCGGGTCTTAGAATAACAAGGCTTCTGTACAGAAAAGAGATCCAGACGCCTCAGGCAGGCCAGGCCCCCGTGTGGAGCCCAGGCAGGCAGAAGTGCCGGGAGGTGGTGGGAACCCCACACTGCACCTAGAGGCCAGCTGACATTTCTGCAAAAGCACAGTCTGCCCCCGAAGAAACGCATCTGCAGGCTGCATTCGGCCCTCCACGTCTGCGAGCGCCCTGCCCGGGAGTCCGGAATCTCAGGCAGTTTGCAGTTAAACGAATCTGGTCACACGCAAGTCCTTCCACAGCCGCGCAGATAGCAGGTGACCGGCGGGGGCTGAACGCCCGGCAGGAGCAGGGAGCAGGTCCGTTGTGGGGAAGAGCTGTGCGGCACTGGCTCTGCCCTCCCTGAAGGATGCGTTAAAATGAGCATCCTCATTTTAGCGCCCACGCCGTTCTGTTCATGGTGCACGATTTCCTTTCATCTTCTCCATCTGGCGGAGTGCGGTGTCAGCTTCATTTTACAGATGAGGAAACTGGATTTCAAGAGGTCACCGAACTCGGTCATATGACCCAGTCACTAGTTGGTAACCTGAGGACTCAGAGCCTCAAAGCCCTCTGTGGATAATGCAGTAGGTCGAGTGTCTGCGTATGCCAGGCACTCTCATTAGTTCTGGTCTCAGCTCCTGCGGGGTCTGTGCAATTATTCCTGTCTCACAGATGGGTATACTGAGGCTCAGCGGCTGAGTCACCCGCCCAGGACACAAGGCGGTGGAGCCAGGAGGGAACTGAACACAGTCCTCTATGTTGTGCTGCGGCAAAAGGCTCGGGTCAACTGGTGTCCAGCCTCAACTCCTCTTGGGGGCCTGAGTATGGGGAGGGGTTGCCAGAAGTGTAATATTCTAGTACCCCATCTCCTCTTTAATCATCGTGATAAGGACGTGGCCATTCTCAATCTGGTAAGACGCTGCTGTCCCCAAACTTGCTCCCAGGTTGGCTGGGACATGTCCTGTGTCCTTCTAACACTGACAGCCACAATAGGAGGGCTGGGGCTGAATCTGCACCTGCCTGCCAGAGCCTGCTGGGCTGCCCATCAGAGCGGGACTCTGTGGCTATTGGGAACACAGGTTTCAATTTCTTGCCCCTTGTCTCATCCCTGAAAAGTCTGGGATGTGGTAGGAGAGGAGTCGCGAGAACACAAATTTCCAAAATAACTTTGGATTTTTGTTGAACTCAGGATGTACAAGAAATCGCTTTTATAACCAGGCACAGAATGTCTAGGGCTTATGATTTCTTCATGATAGATGAAGTGCCATAGCCTTGAGTTCTCCCCAGCAACACACACACACACACACACGGGCACACACACACAGGCACACAGGTGCACACACCCATAAACACATGCACACGCACACACAGGTGCACATCTGCAGAGAACAAGACGTATTCCAATGACCCTCGGGAATCTGGGCCGTTCACCTCGGGCTCTTCTCCTGCGTCAGAGTGCAGTAGGAGGCAGGGGCGGGCCTGCGCTCAGGCTCCCCGTGAGAGCAGGAGGGAGGTAGACGAGATGGCAAGCAAGGTGGGCAAGATGGAGTCTTTGAGCCGGAGGTTCCAATGGCAGGTGTCCCAGAACTTGGAGACTGGAGAAGATTTTGTTTATCTCAGCAAATGTCTCCCCAGGAAAAAACTTCCCCCGGGCTTGTTTTAATACTGACCCCAAATGACCTGAATCAGACATACAAGAATTACAGCTATAAGAGAGCAGTTGGGATTATAATATGCTTACAAAAGAAGGAAACAAGCTCGATGGGGGGGGGGGTGTCACTGGCTTCTCCTCCATACCTGCTTCATGACTTTGCACGTGGATGATGGCAGCACTTCCTCCTGGCCTGCAGGCCCCATGCTCTTCTCAAGGTGCTTGGGAGACACTGCGCAGCACCCAGCTCCCAGAGCCCACAGAGGTTTTTCGTGTTTGGGGGGCTGTGCTGAGTGACTCCCCAGGTGCTCCCGGGCTGCTGTCCCAGCATGGCCGCAGGGCCCGGCTCAGGCCCCACGTGTCAGCGGAGCGCTCCTCGATGCAGCCCATGGCTCAGGGCTTCCAGAGACAGCACTCTGTCGTTACAGCTGTCTTCTCGTCTCCTTCCCACTTTACCTCCAGAGAGACTGAGCGTGGCCATGGTTTTGGGTTGAAGGTTAATGTTTAAAAGCATTCTATGTTTTCTTGTCAGTCACTCCTGTCCTCTGGGTCCCCTAGGGTTATTATGAAAGGTTGGTGCCTCAGTTTCCAAGAGGCCCGAGCTGGGGTCTTCCTCCTACCCTTGTTCCCACTCCAGGCTGATTCCCCGGGCCAGAGTCTCCCGCCCTGGGGGCCCGAGGGACAAACTGAGGGACTTGGGACAGCAAAGGGGTCTCAGGCCGTGCTGGTGTTTGCATGGATCACTCAGGTTGGGAGGGTTCTGAAAGTACACCTTGTTTTGGCCTCTCATTTTATAGAAAAAGCTCAGAAGGGCTGCATCTGGGGCAAGTGGATGTGAGAGCCTTGGAATCCGCTCTCCGCTTGCCCCCATTCCCACTCCTGGGACTCGGCTTAGGTACCTTCTGAGCCCGGGTTCCCTCATCCATGCCTTGAGCGTAACCCCTACCTCTTAAGTTCCTTGTGAGGTCAGGTAAGGTCATCCAGGCCTTCCACGTGGGAGAATTTAGTAGAGGGGTGTTCAGCTACTGTCAGTGCTTCTATTCTGTCCCCCCTCATCTTTTCTTTTTCTAGTTCCCCAAATGGACCTTTTCCCCCACTAGGCTATGGATTCCTGGAAGTCAGAACCCCGTTCAAGTCTTGGGTTTCTCAGCACCTGTGACAGTGGCTGGCACTGACCGATGGGATTTCAGATTGACCAGCGTTGTGCAAGGTTTCCAGACTTCCAGAGCTCGGATCCCCCGGCCTGGGAGCAGAGAGACCTACCCTCAGAGAGGGCGTCTCACAGCCCTCCTGCTGGGATTCCTCAGCCAGGGGCACAGACGCACAGGAGCCATGGGGAAGTTTCTGGGACTTTTATTTTTACTCTTTATATTTTAAAAGCCAGTAAAGATGGGCGAACGCTTCGTCCCTTTTGGGCTGTATCCCTCTAGCCAGCCCCCACCCGCCTCCCCCACCCCTCCCACCTGCCCGCCACTATGAGTCACCTGGGCTGAAAAATGCCAGCCCACCTGTGCCCTGCACTGCACCGCCCCCAGTGCCAGGCCTCGGGGCAGCCTAAGGAAAGGAGGGGGGCCCTTGGTGCAGCCCGACCCTGCAGGGGCCTCTCCCTTCCTGTGTGGGCACCCCAGTTGGAGAAGCAGGGGGTTCTGAGGTCCCTTGCAGCCCTGCCAAGCTCCCCTCTCTCCAGGTGATCTTGTCCTCTATCAGCACTGAGGCAAATCCAGGTGGGCAGCTCTGGGGTGCAGCATCGGCCCTGGCACTCTCTCATCTTTTCTCTGCCTCTGCCTCCAACATCCCTTGTTCCCAGCCAGGTGGAGGGGGGGTGGGTCTGGTCTCTTCCTATTCTGGGGAAATCCCCACTGAGGGCAGAGTGGAGAAAGGGGGCCAGGAGGACTAGGCCCTCCAGGGATGTGATCCTGGAGTCAGGGTGTCAGGGGCGTTTCTCCTTCGCTGGGACCCACGTCCCCTCCCTGAGGCGGATTTCCTCCAGCCGGGCTTCTGACCTTAGTTCTGGCCCCTCCAGGGGGATGCTTCCTAAGCCAAGGACGGAGGAGGGTACCCGAACATGCCAGCTTTTCTTCTGCGGTCAGCCAAGAGCCCACCTGGACCCAGCACCTGGTCTCCCAGCTCCCAGGCCAGAAGGGAGACCTCTGCCCCGGAACAACTCCCTCCCTGGGGTGGGCCCCCCTGCAACGGCTGGGTCACAGTGGCACGTCCGGGACCCCACTGCCACTTTCCTGGTCGCAGAGCCTGGTCATTTTCATCTCCCTGTGCACTCATGCATTTGCGGAGCGGGCAGGGCAAGGCCTGGGCCGCAGGGGTGCAGGACGGCCCCCAGGGGGCGGGTCTCAGGCCGCGTTTGGACCTCCCGTCCTGCTCCCTCCTCCCTCAGCTGGGCTAGTCCTGCCGCCGCCACAGCCCCCGCCCCCTGGCCTCCTCCCGCTCGCCCTCTCCCATCCCTCCACCTCCTCCTCCTCCCGGGGGCCCCGGACCCCCGGGAGGGGCAGGGGAGGGGCTGCAGCCGGGGCGCGGCGGAGACTGGGGGCCGGGGCCGGGCGTCAGACGCTGTGCGCGCCCAGGCTGAGCACCGAGAAGGCGGCGCGGTGCTTGCGGAGCAGCAGCCGGATCTTCTCGTCGTCGGAGTCGGGGTCCAGCGGCTTGTTGTACTCGTCGTCCTCGTTCTCCGAGGCCGCGCGCTCCCCGCCCGCGCCCGGGCCGCCCGGGGCCCGAGGGGTGGAGGACGAGGGCTCCAGGGCGCTCTTCTTTCGCCACTTGGTCCTTCGGTTCTGGAACCACACCTGGGTGGAGAAGGAGGCTGAGGCTCGTACGCGCACAGCATACACAGGGCCCCCCCTTTAGGAGGGTGACTCCGCTCGGCGGCAAGGACGCTCGATCCTTATTTTTACAGTAAAATAAATGGCTCAGTAATAGACCAGGTTGTAATGTTCACACCATTTGGGCGGCGGGGTGGGGGGGGGTGCGGGTAAAATAAAAGCAAATGCGTGTAAGTGCAGCTTTCTGCTTAGCTATGGCCCTCCCTGCCGCGGATCTTCTTTGCCACCTGGGGCACTTGGATGGAAGATGCCCAGGTGAGGGCATTCAGTAGGCGCTCAAGAGCCGTCCCTTCTTGAGCTTCATCGACCTTTACTGAACTTCATGAATAAGTTCCCCCTAATTTTAAAAGTAACATATTGTCATTGCTTAAGATAGTTGAAGAATGCAGTAAGAGGACAGTGGCTTCCGTCCCAGACCCCGAGGTGCAGAGATAGGTGGCTGGTGATGTCAGTGGAGCCCAGACGTGGGTCCCCACCTGCCGCTGTGCTTCCCTCTTCTACCCTTAAACCTGTCACCATGTCACAGAGCTGGGCAGTTTGGGCATAGCTTTCTTTTTGGGACCCCCCCCCACCAACTCTCTCAGGAGAGATCTAGCATCACAGTGGCCTCTGGGAGCCTGGAGGGAGAAGCCCGGTCACGATTTCAGGCTCCCTGGCGTGCAGTGTAAGCAGGGCCCTTGCATGCCACTTGGAGGGTGCCTACCCCCCCCCCCCCCCGCCCGTATCCCATCCGAGCTTCATTTGGGTGGACCTGGAAGGTGGTGTTATCTTCACCTTATTGGCAAACCAAGGCCATCTCGTCCTGCCCGCTGATGCAACAAGCCTATAAACCCAGTTCTAACGTGGCCCAGAGACTGACCCCTGATCTGGGCCAGAGGCTGCCATCAGCCCTTGAAATTCCTGGCCAACACTGTGCAGAGGAGGGGAAAGCATTAGGTGGGTGCCCCCCAGAGCTGGCTTTGAGCCTCGACTCTGCGCTTAGCCAGCCAGGTGACCTTGAGCAAGAGGCTCAGCTGAGATTGTGTCTTCATATGTCAAATGGGTAAGAATCCCCACCTCCACGTTGCTGAGAGCAGTATTGACAGCCATCTTTTTGGTTACGGGAATTACCGCCATCTCTGGGGTGAGGTGGGCAGGCGGTGCCCAGACAGCAGGACAGCCTCCCGCCCAGAGCTGGAGTTGCTGGGAGACCAAAGCGGCTTTCTTCCATTGGCAGGTTGCTCCCCGCGGGGCAGACACCTTCTCCCGCACAAACTCACCTTGACCTGTGACTCAGTCATCCCCAGCGAGTATGCCAGCCGTGCCCTCTCAGGGCCAGCCAAGTACTTGGTCTGCTCAAAGGTCTTCTCCAGGGCAAAGATCTGGTGTCCCGTGAAGGTGGGCCGCGTGTGCTTTTTCTTGTGGATGCTGTCGCTCAGGGGGTCCGGGGCTGGTGGGAGGAAGAAGGTGTGTGGTTAGCGGCATGAGTAGGGGTACCAGCCCTGTCCTGCATCTCCCACTGGGCGAGCTCTCTCCTGTGGAGCAGCCACTGAGATTGTGGGGTTGTCCTGACATGGCTAACAAGTGGCATTCCAGGCGTCCTGACGATAGTGACCTTGACTTCTGCCACGTTTGGACGGACAGGGACCCCGAGAGGGCACCTGGCCCAGGTGAGAGCTACTTAGGGGCAGAGGGAGTGTACAGCCTGCCCTGGACTCCTTCTCTGTGCAATGTTTTCACTACTCAGTGATGCTGTCCTCCCTCCAGGGGCAACAGGACGTTCTCGGTTTTCTCACCAAGACACAGACTAGGTGCCTTCCACCAACAGTCAGGGCCCCAAGGGGTCTGGAAATTCCTCCCCTGCCAAATCCCTTGTTCTTGGGACCCCATTTTCCAGGTTTCTGAGAAGACCAGAGCTTTAGGCCCCAAGTGACTGCTCTCCCTTGTCACCAGGCCTAGAAGTCATGTGGCCTCAACCACACTGGAGAGTCTGCACACAGAGGCTCGGGCCCCTGCCCCTGTCCAGCTAGCCAGCCGCTCAGGCAGGAGCTGGGAGGGAGGGCAGCAGGGCTCCAGGGAGGCAGAAGGCCCACCTGTGGGGCCTTGTTCAGTGTAGTCCCACAGCCCACATCCCGTCTCCTCATGTTATAGGTAAGGAAACTGAGGCACTGGATGGGGAAGAAACTTCCCAAGAGAACTGTCATTTGCGGTCCTCTCTCCCTTTGTGTTAATTCAGCCACTGACTGAGATATTTTCCCGCGTGTGGCTGTGCACTTGGGATTGAAGAGTAGGGGTGTGGAGAGAGTGTGTGTGGTGGGGGGAGGGGGAGATGGAGGTGTGAGAGACTGAGGCCTAAAGCACCCCCAAAACCAGTTCCAAGAGATGAGGTCTTCACCCACATGGAACTCGCCATGTTTCAGGCTGCAGGAGGGGTGGGCTGTCAGGCAGTGTGACCACCCGGAGCAGCGAGCAGATGGGGAGGCAGATGTGTTTTGGGGTTTCCTTGGTGGGCCCCACCCACATTGCGGTGGGGCAGCCCCGAGGTCAGAGAGAAGCGGAAGTTCCCTCTGCCACTGCCCCTGCCTGGTCCTGGCTGGGCCTCCGTGGCACAGGGATGGCTCCTGCAGCCACTGCCACCTCCCTGCCTCCCAGGTGAGCCTCACCTGCCCGTGCATGTCCTGCCATGGCCTCTGGGCCCTGACTGGCATCCTGGGGACCCCACACCAGTACCCTGAAAACAGGTTTGGGCATGGTAGGGTACAGAGACCCCCACAACAACTAGGGCCAAGTCTGACTTGACTCGGCAGCTGCTCCCAGAGCCTGGGCAGTTGTCACTGCTCCTGCTGACATAAGCCCCAAAGAGGATGGTGGCAAGCCACCCCCTCAATCGCAGGCAGGACCAAGATGGGAGCAGAGTGCGTTTTGTAGCCTGGAATGGTGTCAGGGCATGAGTGGGCTCGCTGGGAAGGTGATGCTGTGGCAACTTGTCACTGGGGGCAGCACTTGCCTGCTTTGGATGAAGAAGTGACATGGGCTCGGAGCAGGAGAAGGAAGGTGAGCGGCCAGGTGGGCCCCACCTTAGGCAAATGTGGGTTATGTGGTCTTCTCCAGACCTGGAGACCCCCGAGGTTTCTAGGAGGGCAGCTGAGGTGGCTGCTGGTAAGGGCGGGTGGTGAGGGGCAAGACACCGGTCCAGGCAGAGCTGGGGTGGGCCCGGGGGGGGGGAGAATTCAGTCGTGCCCACAGCGAGCCATGGCTCCAGGTGTCTGATGGTGGCTGAGGAGAGGCGGCTGGCAGGTATGGACCACCCTGTAAGCCTTCCCTTCCCTTCCCACACCTCTTCCTCCCCTGATCCTGAGGGGGCTGAGGGCTGGGGGCCGGGGCGGGGGTGGGGATGGAGCCTCGCCCTGTACTCACTGTTGCCGCACTGCCGCCCGCCTCGCCAGTCCTGGCCCGTGTCCGCCCAGCAGTTCCGGGTCCGGGTGGGGTACTCATTGCCAGCCTTGGGAAAATTCCCCACCTGGGGTCCATAGTAGACCCCCTGGGAGCCGAGTCCACCAAAGCCTGCCACGTGGGGGTAGCTGGAGAGGAGGCTGCTGTTCGGCGTGGCCACGGGCCTGCTCAGGATGTCTGTGATCCCGTGGGGGGTCCCGGCAGCCAGCTGGGGGCCCAGCCCCGGAGGGCTGAGCTTGTAGAAGGAGTTCTGCACCGAGTACTGGCACACGGGGGCCTTCATCTCCGAGAACTGAGCCAGTGGCGTGTTGTTCAGCAGGAACGTCCCCTGCAGGTTGGACTCCATGATCCTCGGGTCAGGGTGAGGGAAGGTGAGAAGCCCAAATCCAGGCCCCTAAAGCCAGAGACCCCGAGCTCTGACCCAGAAGCCCATGGCAGGTTTGGAGGGTCAAGAGTGGCCCGAGCCCCAGTCTGCCCTCCTACCTAAGGCATCCGGCCCAGCCCTGGCCCTGGGACCAGCACCTACGTCAGCGGCTCGGAAGTCAGGTGCTCCCGGGGCAGGTGAGAGGTCTCACCAGCGCCCCTTGGCTCTCTCCCTGTCCGTCCTGGAGAAGGGCGGCTCCCCACGCCTCAGTTCAGACCCCTCCTCTGTCTGTGAGTCTGGGGACCCTCCATGAGAAGTTTTAAGTTCAGAGAAGCAACATTTCCCTGATAAAGATAGGGCCCATTAGAATACAGACCGGAGACTGGCTGAGCTGGGAGAGGTGCGGCGCCATTGGTTGAAACCCACACAGGCCTCACATTGGCTTTTCCAAGACAAATTGCACTTTGAAAGATTGACTGTAAAATCAGCCAGGGTGTGTGTGTGTGTGTGTGTGTGTGTGTGTGTGTGTGTGAGAGAGAGAGAGAGAGAGAGAGAGAGAGAGAGAAGAGAAGAGAGAGAGCATGAGCTCTGGAAGCTCGGTTCATTCTCAGAGGGTCTACCTGCTCCTGGTTCCCCAAGTCCAGCATCTAGGGAAAGGTGGGTACCTGGGGTCCCTGGAGGCTCCTGAGGCAGCTGGAAGGTACAGTTCCTGCAGCTGCTCCCCTGAGGGCAAGGAGGCCAGGCTCAGGGGGTGCTGTCCTGGGGTGCCCAGGCCCAAGGCAGTGGGGGAGTATGGAGTCTGAGTGTGGATGCTTCGCTTCCTTCCTCCGAGCTGAGATGGGTAAGTGGGGAGGCTGGGCTTCGGCTGGGGCAGTGGGGAGTGGGGCTGTGAATCTCTGTTATGGGCCTGAGAGCCTGGGAGTGGAGCCAGCCAGCAGACTGGGACAGGGGGCAGGAGTGGAGCAGCTCTGCGTGTGCTGGGCGTGGGCTCTTCCCACCTCTGCCTCCTCCGAGCAGCCTTTCCTGATTCCCTCTGTTCTCACACCTTCCTCCTCCGAGGAATCACTTGAGCCTCTGCTGGAGCCATTGCCCTGTTCTGTCTGGCTTGGCACCTGGGGAAAGCTCAGATGGCTGAGATGGCTGTTGATTCAGTGGTGGGTCCCTCTGGCAGACACTTGGTTGGTGCTCAGATATTATTTGATGGGTGGGACTAGACTGAGTGGCAGAGCACCCATATGCCTTTCTTTCTAATGAATGTTTCCAACATACAAGGCTCTACTGGGGGCCCTCTTCCGTTTTACCAACAGGGAAGCCATGGTGAGTACGCGGTTGTTTCTCTGTGGGGCAGCGCCCTGCCTTACAGTTCTGGTTCTTGTTTTGTTTTTTTAAAAAGTGGAAACCAGCATGCCACTGGTCTGAACACGTCAAATGACAGTACATGAGTGACTGTCAGGCAGACAGACTTCTGTCCCTCCTCTGCCAGTCAGTTCCAAAGCCTTTCCTGATCAGGCCGTGGGCTCCTTGGCTGTCTCAACACCCCGTGGTCCCACTGTGGCAGGTGGGAGGAAAGAGGTGCCCTATGCTGGCCTTCTCCTAGGCTTCCAGCTGGAGGTCTGAACCCGGCCCTTGGGGAGGGCGCTCCTTGCATGCAGAGCCTCTCCCCACGCTGCTGTTCTCTGTTCCTGGTGGAGGGGGCTGCTCCGAGCCGTGTTCTCTGCAGTGTACATGGTGGAGGTCAATGCAAGAAAGACCTCACGCAGGCTGTGGAGAATATGTCTCTAGAAGTTTAGACCGAAAACAAGAAAAAATGATCTTACCTCTCTGAGTTGGCTGTGTTACCAGGCAGCCCATCACAAGCATTTGAGAAACTTAATTCCGATTCCCAGTGTTGCTGCTTGACACCCCCCCCCCCCACCGGTGACTGTGATCCTGAAACCGTGCTTTTGAAACCCCTCTGGGCCATGCGGCTGCACAGCCATGGCTGGCGCCTGGTCAAGGATGGCTTTTCTGAGAGAGAAGCTACAGATTCCGAGTAAGGGCTGGCAGTGCTCCTAGAACACTGTGACTGTGACTTGGTCACCCCCTAATAATGGGAACTTATGAGGAAGAAAAGCTGCAGCAAATGATTTGATTCTTCTTTACTGCCAAGCTTGACAAAGGCATTCACGTTCGGGAATCCCAGAATGACAAACCGAAGAGACTTTAGCAAGTGTTTAATCCATTCCCCCACTTGACAGATGAGAAAACTGAGGCCAGCTTGGTGACCAGCCTCATGAAGTGTTAGGAATTAGTGAGGAAGAGGGCAATTTTCTCAAAAGTTCTTGAACTTTGAAAGACATGGAGTGCAGGGGCCAGACACCTTCACAGGGGGGTCTGGGGGGTCCCCCTTAGTGTATACTGTGGGTCCAACCATGCACCCTGGGGATGTGAGGTGCCCCCCTCCACCCACCTTGGACTTGCCCCCATCTCATGGTAATCCTTAGGCGACAGAAATCCATTCTACCAAGCCCAGGGGATTGGTGGGCTTCTGGGGGGGGGGCGGTCTGATGAAGGGGCTGTCCAGGTTTCCAGGAAGTGGACACCCCCCAGGGATGCAGGCCTGCCTGCTGACTGATCCCACCCCCAGACTCCTTCAGGCCCCAACCCCGGCTTCACTCTTGCCCCAGCACCTCAGATTCCACAGGCCGAGCCAGGAAGGAGAGATGGAGCCCTGTGCCGTGAGTCAATTTCTTTATTAATTTTGACATTTGTTCAGCTGGTGTAGGGAGAATGGTCTATACATCAGAGTGGGGTGGGGGGATTCTCTCCCGATAACAGAGCATTTGGGAGAGAGTCAAGAAAAGAGTCATTTTCATAACAATTAAAAAAATCAAGGTAATTCCAAAACTTCTAAAAAGCGTCTAATGTGCAGACTGCAGCATTCTCTAGGCATCATGTGGAGACCCCGAGCTCCTCCGCTAACAGCTCCTACTAGCAACGGGAGCGCGCAGCCATGCCGCCCGGGGCCCGGGGCCGGCGGGCCAAGCAGCCATGCCGGACGCAGCGGAAGGTGCCAAAGCGTAGCCTGCAGCCGCGGGGCCCACGCGGGGCTCTACGGGGGGCTGCCGCGGCGGCCTGCGGGGGGCGGTGCGGGGTCGAGCAGGGGAGGCGGGCCCGGAGCCTGGCTTCCCGGGGCCGGCGGCCCGCCGAGCTCCCCCCGCCCCCCCGTGTCCCCCGGCCGAGCCCGCCCGACCCGGGCGCCCCGGCCCGACGCGGAGGAGCGCGGCGCTCGGGCGCCCCACCGCGAGGGCCGGGGCCGCGCCTGCCGGGACGCAGCCCTGGGCGCCAGCGTGGCCTCCCGCGCCCGGGCCGCCGCTCCCAGAGCGGAGCGCCAGCCGCCGGGTCGGAGCGGAGCGGCTCGGGCGGCCAGGGCGCGTGGGGCCTGTGCGCTGGTGACGGGCACCAGGGCCGCGGGGGCTCGGTCGTGAGGGAGCTTCTGTGCTACTTGGAAGGGTGGATGTGTCTGAGGCCGCCTCGGAGGAGCGGCAGGGAGGAAGGGGACGGGATGTCCGCAAACAAAGGCTCCCGTGAGCGAGAAGAGCCTGCCAGTCGCTCTCCTGGCCCTAGAGGGCGCCCGCCGCGCCGGGCGGGGCGGATTGTGCTGATTCGGGCCTCGCTCTGCCGGAGGCTCCCGTGGAACTTTAAGGCTCTTCCCTGGTGGCACCGAGGCGAGGAACAGCCAGCTGTCTCCTTCCAGCTCTGACCGAGGGGCTGGCCTAGGAGGGGCGCCTTCCTAGCCCGGGGGCCTCCAGGTGGCCGGCTGCTCTCTCCTCCTCCGGCTCTCCTCCCCCTACGCCTGGGGCCAGGAGTGGGCCCCTCGGCCGCCTCTCCGAGTGGGGCAGAGGGGCTTGGTCAGAGTGGGGGCACTGAGGCGGTCCGGCCTAGGCCCCCCATCCTGTGGGCTGCCTGGACTTAGAGCACCAAGTTGGCTCTGGGAGACCTTGGGGGGGGTGTGGCTGACGTCTAAGAACTGACAGATACATTCACTAGCCCTACTGCCTTCCTTCCTCTTTCACTGAAAGACAGGCTGTAGCTCCTTCTCCCGCAGCCTGGAGAAGTCCTCAGGAGCTGAGCTCTTAGTGCTTTGTACATACTGCTGAAGTGTTTCTATTGGTTTGCATAGTATTTATTGTTTTCATATACACAAGGCTGATTACTGTACAGTTTACACTTTGAACACAGACTATGGTATAAGTGCTTGAAGATATAGGAAACCTCTTCTCTATTGAACATGCTGGTGCAATCCTGGGACAGCCACCGGCCCGCCCCCAGCTGAGAGAGGACACCCTTTCAGAGGGGGCACTGGCTCCCTTTGAGCCCTACAGCGGAGCCTGGGGGGTCCTCACCTCAGATTCTTTAGTCCCTAACACAAGGAACCCCGAATGTACTCTCAAGGTAATGATTTTCCATTGGAAGATGATTAATACTAAAACTGGCAGAGAGAGAGAGACAACATAAAAAATTCCAGTTTGTCCACAGGACATTCTACACAGCTTCGGACGTCACAGGAAAATCTGTGTGTACACTGAGGAGAGGGGAGAGGTGCTTGTGTGTGTGTGTGTGTGTGTGTGTGTGTGCGTGTGTATGTGTGTGTGCCTATGCGCGTGTCCTGAATGTCATGTAGAACGTTCTGGGAGGAGTGGCCCCCTGGGGAGTGGGATGGGATGTCACAAATGGAATGGACGCTTGTGGCTTGTGGCGGTGGGGAAGGCTGGCAGATGAGGACATGGGATTAAGGTGCCGAACTGATTTTGTGCCTAGTTTCCTTTCTTTCTTTTTTTTTTTTCTTTCCAGGAAGCCCACATGGATTTCCTACAGATGAGGTTGAAAAAAAAGTACCCTGTAACAAGTCAAAATTAAAATGATTTTAAAAAATATATCATCCCCAAGCACAAAAGAGCCCTTGTTCACTTTTGCGTTCACACGCTCTCGCGCTGGTTTTCTATCCCTCTCTCTCTCCCCACCCCCCTTCTTGAGGCGTTTGTCCTGATTCCCAACAGAGATCCGTCGTCGCTAGAGGCAGGATTGAGGACTGTAGGTCATGCGTCTACAGTCAGTCTTTCATGCGGATAGGAGACTAAAGGAAGTCCCTTACAGAGATCATGCCGTCAGCCTAGAGAACAGGTGTGCCACTTCCGTAGCCCTCCGCTCCAGCTCTCCTCCCGTGTGCATGGCAGAGTGTGTGGAGTTCAAGGGTTGGGTGTCGAGGTGTGATCCTGAGGGACACAAAGAGAGAAGGAGTTACTTAGGATCTAATGGTGCAACTCCCCGCAAAAAACCAACTACTGAGTTTTGTGCTGGTTGCTGGGGCCGGATCTGATTCAGGAAAGCAGCGTCCCCAAGCAAGGCAATGAGGTGAAAGACCTTGAGCTCAGAGGCCCTGACCTTCCTGAACTGCCAGCCGTCTTTGTCCCGCTCCCCAGCCCAGAGGCTGCCTCTCAGGGATGGTTGCCCAAGCCTGCCTGGGTCCCCTGCCCGAGTGGACGAGCTCCCCAGAAAACCCTCCTGTGTGTGTGCTCTGTGCGTCAGAGAGCAGGCCGGAGGCTCCCACGCCTGCAGTCCCCTGGGGAGAAATCCCCTTGAGTAGATCCTTGGACCTAGGGAAGGGGTCAAGTTCATAAGCCAGAGCTTGTGCTAAAGAGGGCAGCAGTGCCCTCCACTTTTTCGGTTCAGTTCAGCCCACAGGCACTGGTATCTCTCAGTGCCAGCCCCGAGCACCCAGAGATGGAGCAGACATGCTCACAGACAG
This sequence comes from Ursus americanus, assembly GCF_024610735.1. NCBI lineage: Eukaryota > Metazoa > Chordata > Mammalia > Carnivora > Ursidae > Ursus > Ursus americanus. The sequence continues at coordinate 6,055,979 of NC_142153.1, read as the reverse complement.
CCTCAGGAGCTTGGGGCCTCAAGGGACTACCGTCCCTCTGTGGCGCCGGTCCACAAGCTCTTCCTGGCCAGTGCCTCTGGCTCCTCTCCCTGCGCCCCATGGCTGGACAACCTCTGCTGTGGCAAAGAGATCTTTTTTTTAAGAGCTCGTTGACAAAACAGGTGCATTCTCCGCAGGGTATTATGTATGTTTGGCTGGAGAACAGCAGCTTCGCGTGCAGGCTGGAGTCCACTTTCTGCAGCCTGCGATTCACAGGGACACCGTGCTCCCGCCACCGGATGGTGCCTGCTCCCCCTCCAGCCTGCGCCGAGAACTCCATGTTTCCGAGCCCAGCCACTCAGGGTGCTGGATGCGGAAAAGGAGCACGCTCAAATAAGGAGGAGCTGACAATCTCCTGGGCAGGGTGGGAAGGGACACAGAGAGGCAGGGACTCATTCTGCAGCAGAGCTGTCCCCAGACACGGAACTGTGCTGGACCCTACAGGTAACACGGTTGCGGAGGAAGCTGGCGGGGGTCAAGGTGAACTCAACTCTGAGTGGTTCTCCAGGGATGGGAGGATTGGGCTAGTTTCCTCACCAGAGGCTGCCACACAGCAAAACACTAGCCTTCTGCTGTTGTGGCACAAAACATCTGTCACCCCAGAGGGCAAGACTCTTTTCGTCGCTGCCTGGGCTTCTCTGTTGGCCAAGCTGGTCTCCTCCAAGCTTTCCAAACCCACAGTGCCCACCAGCTTCCTGCCTTGGTTGCGGCCCTCCCCTCACGGATGCCGTCAAGTCCCCTCTCTGCAGAAGCTCTGCTCTCACCACCCTCAAAACCTCTCCTCCAGGAAGCCCCCCTGATAACCCCGGCTCCTTGTCATTTCTCTCCTCTCAGGTCTGGAAGCGCCCCACCTCCCTCCACTACCTTTTATTCAGAATGTTCACAGGGCATAGTAGCTAAGATCAGGACCTCTGAAGCCAGCCAGGTTGCCTGAGTTTGAAATATTCTGTCTCTGCCAATTTCCCTGGTCCCATTACTTACACTATCTGTGACTCAGTTTCCTCTGCTGTAAAACGAGGGCAGTAATAGGCCGTAGCTCATTAGATGGGGGTGATGTCTCAAAGAGCTACAGAGTGCCCAGACACTGGATGTGGGTGTACACTCTGCCTGGGCTCTCTTGCCTGTGTCACACCCGCGGCATCTCCCCGCCTGGAGCACAAGCACTCTGAGGGCCAGGGCCTGGCCTTACCCTTCCCAGGGGTCTGTCTGTCCCCCCATCAAGGCTAAGCACATCTCAAACAAGAGACCTCGTAAAACCTTAAGCCTGTGGAAAACAGCCGACCATCTTCCACTTTTCTGCCCAGACACAGTGCAGAGGAGAGAGGTCAAGGCTTAGAGATCATTCTATGGTGACCGCTTTGGTTAAGCTGAGACTCTGGGAGGAGCAGTGATGGGTCCAGTGGGAGCACCCAGCAGCGGCAGGGGTAGGACTGGAAGGCAGGTCTCCTGGCTGTGTCCTGGACCCTTCCACCCCCCTGCACCTCTTGTCCCAAAAGAAAGGTCTCAGCCTATAGAGAGCGGGGAGAAGTGGCAGTCCTGCTCTGTGCCTGTCCCGTCCCATCCCTCTGTGCGGTACCTCCTGTTCCCACCTTGTCCAGCGTCTGTGGCCCTCTCCCCTCTCCCTCAGCCCCAGACTCGCACCCCTGCAATGGCTGGGGAGTAGGGTGGTCTGTAACTTAAAACAGCAACATAAAACATGACCTTTTGCCTCCCTGCCCCTTCCCATGGAGATGACTAATTGCTTAACTTTTAAACTTAGTAAAACATTCCATTGTCGAAGCTAACACAAGCTCTTGCCACCACAGTGTCTGAATGGCAAGCGTCTCTTAAAAAGGAAAACAAGAAGAAGCAGCAACCTTGTTGTGCCACAGCTTCCTGAAAGTTCCAGAAGCCAGGGCCACGGAGATGCAGAGAAATGCCAAGACCCGGCACCTGCCCAGGATGTGGGTAGCCCAGCAGACGTCGGGGCTGCCCCTGCCACAGCCCTTCAGCTGCCCGCTCCACGCTGGCGCTCTTGCACAGCTCACACCCGAATTCTTGGACCTACCTCCTGGGGCGCAGAGCAAAACCCACTAGTTGGTATTGTCACCTGCCGGCAGGCCTTAACTAAACAGCAATATCGTAGCTTCTTAAACACCACCAGAAAACACCCTGCCCCCCCCACTTGCCAGCCTTAGATACAAAGTCCCTTCCAATGTGTGGGTGACTGGGGGGAATCGATGGGTGAGGGGGGTCTATTCACTCCTCACCTGGGATGGGGGCATTCTGCCATCTTTGAACAAACTTCTAACCATTGTTCCTTGCAGCCCACTTTTTAAATATCAAGTCTACAACTTGATACCAAGTCCCCATCACCTCTAGGATGTTTGGAAGGAAAACCAAAATTGGTCAGAAGAACTCACTCTACATTACACTTAAAAAATCACTCGAGGAGCTTGATGCAGAATCCCGAGTTCCAGATTTTTAATTCAGTAGGTCAGGGGCAGGGACCAGGAATCTGCCTTTTAACCCGACTCTGGGACACTTTGAGAAACGGTGGGTGGGAATTTAACAATGTGTACAGCCTTTCACCAACACGCCCCATCCATCATCGTAACCATCCTACAGGCAAGGGAAGAGCATGATGCCGCTGTGATTTCCTGGTTAAGGAACCGAGGCGTGGTGAGGTTGGCTGACCTGTCCTGGGTCATGCCAGGATCCGTGCTGACTGAGCACAGCTGTCCTGGCCCGCTCACCACAGCCTGCCCAGGGACCATGACTATTTCTGAACCTCTCAACTGAAGTGGAAGGGACCATGTGCAATCTCCCTCAAGGGGACAGGAGCTCACGGCAAATGACTAGTGCAAGGCAACACGACCTGGAAACAGGAGAAACCAAACCTTCAATCTTGACTCCTGAGCCCCAGCTTTGACTCTGAAACACACACAGTAAACTCTCGCCATTTTCAGTGTTCATGTTCGGGAAAGTTGCCAGGAACACTGAATTAGCCAACACAACACCATTGCTCTCAAGGAAAATGCCCGGTTAGGTTCCTGTGAGCCTATGTTCACCACATCCGTGTCAAACAATGAATCGGTAACCTTGTTTTATGTGTGTTTCTGAATAAGGACACCTGATTTAATACACCGTTGATTCCTTAGCCCCCCCACCTCCCCGACAGTGCCCTGACTCATGGCCAGCGAATTTTATCTAACAACATATTTGTCCCCATGGGGCACATCCCAGCCTTCTTGCTCTTAGGAACTCGAGACAGCACTTGGGCACTAGGCTTGGGAGCCATTTTAAACAGCAAAACCAACAAAAAGCACAAAAATGCAAACAACGTGACACTGAACACAAACTTTTCACCATGGTGTGTGTGTGTCTGTGAATGACCACAAAAGCACTCTGTGTGTGGGCTTTGGGGTTAACATAAATTTTAGCCAGTAGGCAAATTTGCGTGTGGAACCCGCACATACTAAGGGCCGACTGTGCGGGCTTGTGGGTCCGTGGCGGGGATCACTGAAAGGGTCAGAGAGCCAGCAGCCCCTCTCTGTCTGCTCTGCGGCCTTCGTCCTGTTGGGAGGGTGGAGCCCTTGGGGACCTAGGCAGGAGCCTGCTTCCACACTGGCTCCCTGCCCACTGTCCCCACCGCATACTCCCCGGCCTTTTCTTGGCCCAGGCCCCAGCGCCGTGCTGGAGCCAGGCCGCCCGGCGTTCCCCACACCCACGCTCCGGGGTCTGGAACCGTATCTCCCTTGGGGGTTTAAGCCACCTTGAAAATTTAAAAAAAATTTTTTTTCTAGGTTCTTCCCTTCCTCCCAGCCTGGCTTCTGGGCTCCCTCTTTCCTGTTCAGGAACATGAATAGAATGAACCCGAGCCAAACAGACGCGGAAATGTCGAGCCCCTGCTTGCTGCTGCTGCCATAAGGAGAAATCAGGCAGAAGAGGGCACTTTTCCTTCCATTCCCTGCTCCTTCAAATTGTTTGCACCTCTGGATTCTTTCCAGAACTCATCCCAGCTCATCAGCTAAACCCGCAGCCTGGTGGGACCCTTGGCAATGCCGGGGTTAACACTGTGACCTCCTTAAGCTGCTGAGGAGTCAGGTCTAATTTTATCCTATAACTGGATATGCAGTCCGTTTTTTTTTTTCTGCCCAAGTGCTGAGGTATGTTGGGAAGCCCAGAGCCAGCACTTCTGGGGAGGCAGCAGCCCTGCTTTTTGCTGAATGCAGAAAGCCGGAGCCTGCTTTCCTCTTGGCCCAGAGCCAGGCCCTGGGGGGGTTGAAACGCCAAGAACCTGATTAGTGCGGTGCTGGGGCCACCAGGCTTCCTTGCTTCCCGCCGACTCCCACCCCGACGCATCCTGTACTGAGCTGCCCCGAGCTGGGCACAGTGAACGGCCTCGGGGCAGCTCAGTACAGGATCCCTCAGGGAGGACGGAGGTCAGAGCTGGCCCGCTGAAGCCCCCAGCACTGCGCGGGCCTGCCGGAGAGCCTTCGCGGCGGCGTCTTCAAGGCCCTCCCTCCTTGCAAACCACCGCACACCCCTGCTCCTCAGCCACATGATCCCCGTGCTCCCGCAGGCCATGCACCAAGCCTCGACAACCCTCTAGCTTGCTGGGAGGACGCCATCGGCCCCTCGGGCCTGTTCCCTTCACCCTTTCCTAGAAAGCAGCGGAGCGACCTGTCTCCAGAAACACCGAGGAGAGCGGGTGCCTTGGGTTGATCAGGACTTTCAAAGGGTTCCTGGTTCAAGAGACAGTGCTGTTCTATCACTGTCCCAGCTCTGCCAGGGGGCTTGCGATGACATGGCCCGGCCTACACAGACTCTCTTGTGCTCCCCAAGGCCTGCCCCGCCTCCTCCATCCCCATCACCTGGCTTTCAGGATAATATTATCACTGAGATTGACTGAGTGTTTTCACTCATCAAAGCATCTTCTCAAATTTGTATTTCTGCGCTCCCCGGGAGGTCAATCAGCAGATACTGCTGGCTGTTTACTTGCGGAGGAAGTCAAGACTCGGAGAGACAGTTAGCAGGTTGGGAGAGGACAATCTGTGCCTCGAGGTCACAGCACCCCTGTTCCTCCTGCATCGCGCTGGGGGTGGCGGAGCTGGGAGCTCCCTCGGAGGACGGGGAGACGTGGGGAAGTGAGCAGCCATTCCCAGCATCAGCCACCCCGAGCACCAGGCCATGCAGAAAGGATGCAGAAAGACAGCATTACCTCCAAAGAGGCCATTTGAGGGGAGGGGCTAGAGATCACTGCTTCCCCCTTTTTAGGCTGGCCCGCTTCACTATCTGAGCCCCCTTCCTGCTCTCTATCAGGTCCGGCTGCAGGCTACTCCCTCGCAGCTCCACCTGGAGACAGCAGCAGAAACAGAAGGCAGGACAGATCACACAGAGAGACAGACAAGAGATAGGCAAGACAACGTTCGGAGGCCATGGAAACGCTGCCTGCCAGAGGGCACAGAGGCACAAGGGGGAGACCGGAGGGAGGTGAGCGTGGTGCAGCCTGAAGCCCAGAGTGGGCGGGCGCACAGGTGAGCAGCCGGTAGAGGTGCTGGGCGCCCGGAGGCGTGGGAGCCCCGGGGGGGCTGCAGCCACCGCAGTACCTGCGCGTGTTTCATAAAGGAATCAATATCAGCTTCCATCTCACTGGGGTCCTCCAGGGGCCCCTCAGCAATCACCTCCTCGTGCTCCTGGGTGTCATCGGCACCGGACGAGTCTATCTGCCGAACGACTTTGCGAATGATCTGGAAAAGAGAAGGAAGGGACAGAAGGCCCGTGAAGCCATGGAGACAGAGTTTGAGAAGAGCAGGTCCCTGGCCATGAGATCTGGGGGACAGGCAGCCTTTGTCCTAAGGCGCCCTTCCTCGAGTGGCCAAGAACAGGGACTGGTCTCCCGCCCCCTCCTCATCACGTGGAAAACAAGCTCTCAGAAGGGCTAGAATTTGCAGACCGGTCATCAGTGATCAGGGCTTTGCCTCTTGATAAGGTCCTGCTGTCTCCCCACAGCTCCTTTTCATCTACAGGGGTTCCAAGCAAACATGTTCTTATTCACTCGCCCAAATATCTAACACTGTCTACTCTGCGCCTACCATGTACTTGGACGGGCGATGAAAGCACAAGACACCGTCGCTGCCTGCATGGGGCACACCTTGCAGGAGGCAAGATGGACAGCTGGGGGCTCTTGCTTCACTTCAGTGGGAGCAGCCCCACAGTGGGAGCACATACAAGGTCCCCCTTTGCTCCTCCTTCTCCCTTCTGCCCAGACCTAGCATGGTGCCCCATGCTTGACAAGCAAAATCAGGTCTAGTGAATTAAAATCTGCAACCAGCTCAATGCATTTCCACAGCCTTTTGCTGTCGGAGGCCCGGGGTAGTTCGGGGACCACCACCTGCCGTCTGACAGCTGTTTCCAGGGCTAGACATCGCTGGGCTAGGTTCGGGCTGTTACACGGAGCCTGGTCCTTCTGGAACAAAGTAGCAGGGGCTGAATTCAGGTGGAATCAGGTAAAGAGGCTATGAGGAATGTCAGGCCGGACCTCAGAGGACCAGAGCTCCCAGCACCTGCACCAGCCCTTCCAAGCCGTGCTAACCCTCTACTGGGGCTGCAGTGAGAAGCAAGGAGGTGAGCCCAGCACCTTTCAGCTTCTAGCCCCGCTGCCTCTCCCCAGCTCAGGGGGACTCTGTGCACCCACCTTCTTGGTGACAATGTTGCCCTGCTCATCTGTGAATTGTTCTTCTGTCACCTGCTCGCCTGGAATATTCTGAAACTCACTCCCCTAGAATTGCAGAAAAGGAGAAAACTCAGGATTAGCCAGTGTGTGTCCTGGGCATAAGGTGGAGGACGAGGGGATTAAAGAGCACAGCCAACAGCCACAGTCGGACACATCCCCGCCACGGCAGGAAACTCCAACTCAGCAAGTAGCAGCAGCCAAACCGGTGGCTCCAAGTGTGAGAGGCGCCCCGGGGGGCTGTGGGGCCTGATGACGGGATGGCCCCACGCTTGCAAGAGCCTTGTGTGCCAGACCCCTCAGCAGCACTGGGGAGCAGGCAAAACAGGGGCGGTCACGCAAGTGTCAGGAGGCCCTGAGTGAGGAAGCGAGGCACCTAATTTATCTTCAGACAGCCCTTTGCAGCGTGGAAAGCCCTTCCACAGACACCGGCGCCCTGGGTGTGACCTGCCCGCTTCCTGAAGCCGGCTGGGGCAGGGGCAGGCCAAGGACTGGCCTCCCAAGTCCCAGAGTTGAGCTGCCCGCACCAGCGCCGCATGGCGGTCCCAGCGGGCACTACCGCCGGCTCCAGCTCCCAGGGCAGCAGCCGGCTCCTGACTCGGAGTCCCGTCCCTTCCCCCCAGCTGCTGCCCACGCACGTCGCGGCGCCCTCGGCCCTGCCTCCTGCCTGGCAGTTACCTTCAGGAAAACCCGACGCCGGACCACCCTGGTGGAGATGGCCTCCTCGTCGTCACTCACGCCCTCGCTCTCCCCCAGCTCCTTGTCCAGCTCCTGGTGGATATGTTTCAGCACAAAGCACAGGGAGCCCTTGACAATGTGCATCACGTTCTGACAGCTGACCAGAAAGAAGCCCAGGAGCACCAGGGTGACCAGGAGCTGGGTGATGAAAGTCCACATCCTCACCTCCTCAGCAGCTGGGCCCTCCGGGGACTAGCGGGGCCAGGGCTCCGGCCGCTGGGGGGCCAACCTCTCATTCTCCTCTCGGACTCCCGGGTGCCCCTGGGACCCCTTGCATTCTCTCGGCGGGAGACTGGACGGACCCTCACTAGCACTGCCCGCTGAGTGCCCTCCTGCCGAGCAGCCCCGGGCTCTGCCCTTGTGCCTGGGTGACATCAGGCTTCGATAATTTTAGCTCCCAAACCAGCTGCTGGGGCTGTCCAACTGGGCTAGAAGGGAGCGGGCAGGTGTGTGTGTCCCGGGCACTGAAAGAGCACATCAAAGTCACTCCATGGGTGACGGGCGCCCTGCCCCGTCCTCACCCCCCCACCCCCCAGGCCTGCCCGGCTCTAGACGCACTAGAAGCAGTTCTGCCCACGGAAATGTTCTTTTTCCGGGACTCCAGGAAATAAGGTGTCGGGAGAATGTGGCCACTTGTGTGTGTCTCTGGGCGGTTACTGCCGTGATCAGAATGGAGTTCACCCCCACCCACAGGGATGGGACCGGCTAATACCCTGGAGAGAGAGTTAAGGGTTTATTTTAAAAATAGCCCTGGGATGAGTGATTTGCTCAGGCCTAGCCAAATTAGCTCGGTGGGGTCCAGCACAGGTGGTGGGGCCACCTGGAAGCCCATGCAATTCCCGTCAGCCCCAAGGGCCCTCGGCACACCCCCCTCCCCACTTCCCCCGAGGCCCAGCAACCCTAAACGTAAGCGTGTAACTGGTGTGTCTATTTAAGGCCTGTCCTCAAAGGCTCTTCCCAGGCTGGGCTGTCAGCGCCCACGAGCAGGAACCACGCGCTTGCGGCTCGCCTTTGCAGAGCTGATTCACAAACACAGCCGTGGCAGCTGTGGCCCACAGGAATTTCACTTTCCACATCAGGCTGTGCCGCTCTGAGTCCCCATGGACGAGGGAACAAAGATCTGGGGCACAGCCAGGTGACCTGCAGCTCGCTCCCTGTGGGGGCTGGGGAGCTCTGGGCACCTTCTCTGGGAATCAGGGACGGACTGAGGTGCTCTCCGACCCCATCCGGCGAGGAGCGCAGGTGTGGGGGCACGCTCAGGAGGCAGAGTCAGCACGGGCCTTGCCTAGTGAGCGCTGCTCCGTAAACGTACCAACCCGCTGAAGCCTTCCCACAGCCCTACCGTGCAGGTTCGATGCTTTTTCCATTTTACACAAAGGACATGGAGGCACAGAATCAAAGAGTAAGTAAATGAAAGGGTCTGATTTCCAACTCCGTCACTACACAATACTACCTCATTTCCACAAGGAAGCACCTGGAGAAATAATAGCCCATCGCACACGCAAAGGAGCTGGGCGCTGGAGAGCATTCAGTTTGGGCCCAACCAAGGAGAGTCCAACCTCACATAGTTCCATCTGGGGCCTCAGAGAAGAATGTCTTACTGTCATTTCAGCCTTGCCTCCCTAGCCCCAGATTATAGGGCATCTCTCTCTCTCTCCATCAGTGTTTTCAGAGATTCGCCAGAAATACTAGTCAATGAATGCTCTGCAAACCCCTGCCTTAAGCAGGCCTCATGACCACCCCTGGAGTCCCGTCAGACGATTAGGACGACAGCTCTTCTATGCCAACTAATCCTGTCCCGGGTCTGGAAGGCGTCAGACCTGGTGGCCCTGCACACTCACTCCCTCTGCCTGGGAAGCAGGAGATCCGGACTCTCCCGGCCCTCACACTGGATCGCTGTGTGATCCTGGAGAAGCCCTCAGCCTCTCTGGGGCCTCAGCTTCCTCAGAACCTAGAAGGTTTCTCCCGTGACCCCCTGGAGGGCTCCTGCTTTCTCCCCAGTCCTCCCCTCACCAAAGGCTAACTGAAGAGGGATAAGAAGGCTCCTGGCATCCTTCTCTTTCCCCAGGAATCAGGAATCAGACCCAGTTAAGGGCACTGCGCTCTCGGCCAAGTGCTTGCTATTAGGAATACTACAAGTGCCAAAGAGTAGCCCGCTGGTCAAGAATGCACGGGGTGGTCTGGGGTTAAAAACGGACGCAGCCTCCTGTCCTGTCCAAGGCACGTACTTGGAGGGAAGGAGTCCAAATAAAACCTTATTGGATTCCTAGCAGTTCTTTGCAGCTGGCAGCCCAGGAGTGTCGTGGCGCTAACCTAGTCGTGGGGGCCCCAATGTGCCCACTAGGGCTCGGGTTCAGGTAGGGCAGAGGGAAGAGAGAGTGGCAGAAGGGAGGGGGGAGGAAAAGCTCCCGGATGAGGATGAACCACGAGAGACCAGACGAGAAGCAGAACACATCGTTTATGCACACACTAAACACGCAGGCATGGAACAGCGATGCGCTTCTGAAAAACCGCGTACGGGAAAAAGGCACACCGTAGTACGCTGTCTGGGATTTGTTTCAAAAACATATGTTGGGGGGAGAGAAGAGGGGGGTAGGCATCGATGAAACAGGATCGGCCATAATTGGGTAACTAGCACCTGGGTGGTGCGTGCACGGAAATTAACATGCTGTTCTGTTTTTGTATTTATTTGCGATTTTTCATAATAAAAAAATACTCCCAAACACATTAAAATGGGAATCAGAATGGGGAGTGAAGTTAAAGCGAATAGATAAAGTAAGTACAGCAGGGCAAACCCAGTGTGGGGAGGGAGGTGGGAGAGGGGCAGGGACGGGAGGTCGGGACTGAGGCGGGGCGCCTCTTCTGGTCCACCTGCTCAGCCCCACCCAGAGGGTCCCAGCACTCCTGAGCCAGCGAACCTTGGCAACAATCCATGCGCTCCTCGTTTCCCAGTGAGCAAGCCAAGGTGCCAAGAAGCGAGTGGCTTGTCCGTGGCCACGCGGACCACGGCAGGACCAGAGTTAGCCTAACACCCAGGTCTCTCTGCTCTACGCCCTTCCTAAAACACAACGGAAAAAGAAAACAAAGACTGTGGCTTTGGAATCAGCCCGACCTAACTCCAAAGCCCCCCTCCGATCCTTTGACCTTGGTCAAGCTGCCCAACTGTCCGCTGCCACATGGGAGTAAGCTGAGAGCCGCGGGAGCGCGAGCACGACAGCCACACAGGCCCTGCCTGGGAGATTCGGGGGCTCTGGGGGCTCCGGGGATGGTAGCTCTTCCCTTCCCTCAGCAGAGACCGTGACTTTGTAGGCTTACTTCTTGAGAAAGTGAAGTCAGTGCCACAATTTCTAAAGAAAGGAAGCAGGCTTGGCCTGGGCTGGCCTGAATGAGCTGCGGCCCTGGGCCGTGGGCCCCTCCAGCGCCCCTGCCTCTGCGCGCGCTCACCTCTGCCATCTGGGAGAACGTGCTCTGAGCCTCCTGAACCCACGCTTGGTGGCTCTGTCGTCTCCGTTCCCTGCTCTCAGTTGCAGACACCAGGACCTCCTCAAACTCCTGAGACCCACTGGGTTCCAGCTCTTGGATGGTGGTGACTGTGCTCTGGAAGGAGTGTGTGCTTTGGCTGACCTCCTCTGGCCAGGATCCTTGGGCAGCATCTTGCAGGTAGGAGACAATGGAGCCTTCCTCATCCCAGTCCTGCAGTCTGGGGTCCAGGAAGACAGAAAGGACACCTGATCACCCTTCAGTCTCTGGCTGCTCAGATGGATACCCTCCCTCTCCAGAGCCGGAGGGATGGGAGTGCATGAGCAAATCCCACAGTCAGCACATGGCTGCCTGTCCTGTCCTGTCCAGAGAGGCCCAGATCCCCAGACTGGGAGCGAGCCCATGGGGACCAGTACCACTGGCCGCATCCCTTTAAGTGGATGGCTCTCCACCCTGGGCTCCTGAGGCACTTGGCTCACCCTGGCAGACCCTGACCCGGGTCTCCATGCCCATCACCTCACCTGCCTCCCCTCCAGCCCTCCGGGCCACCTGCACTCCACAGTCTTTATCCCAGAGCTCATCCAATAAGGTGGCCCCCCCTCTCCCCCTGGAAACACGCTCTTCTATGGCTTCCAAGACACCATGTTTGCCTGGTTTCCCCCCACCCTCTCTGGCTACCACTTCTCAGCGTCCTTTGTCAGTTTCTCCTAATTCTCTGACTCCTGAACCTGGGAGCACCCCAAGGCTCAGTTCTCAGGCCTCATCTCTACCTACACCCACTTCCAAAGTGAGCTCGTTCGGTCCACGGTTTGGTCCACACCCCATCTGTGTGTTCCTCGTGCCCAGATGTGCACCCAGCATCTCTTCCTTGACCTACACAGGTGTAGACCCAACTGCCTCCTACACATCTCTGCTTTGGGGGGTCCAACAGGCACCTCAGGGACAGCACGGTCAAGTCCACACTCATGACTTTCCCCCAACCTGTCCTGCCCGGTCTTCCTCACACTTCAGGACAATGTCTTCATCCTCCCGGGGGACAGATCAAGGATACCCGTAAGCTCTGACTTCTCTCGTTCTCTCACACTCCATGTCTTCTTTGTTCAGGAAACCTTCCGGTTCAGCTTTCAAGTATATGTCCTGAGCACAGGCACCTCTGGCTGCCAGCACAGCGACCATTTTGGTTCCCAGCTGCAGCAGCAGCAACCCTTGCCTCCTGCTCCTGTCCCTTCCCTCGAGCCCTGGCCATGTGAGGCTGCCCTCAAGGCAGGTGCCACATCACCTCACTCCTCTGCTCAAAAGCCTCCAGTGGCTCCCCATTCCACCCAGTAAATGCCGAAGTCTTTCATCTTTCTAGAACCTCAAGTCCTGACATGTCTGGCCCCATCACCTCCCTCAGTCACTCTGCTGTGATCAGTGACCGTCTCACTGTTCCTCGACTGTGCCTACTGCAAGGCCTTTGTGCTGGCTGGGCCTTCCACTGGATATCTGCCCTCCGAGACTCACATGGCTCACCCCTTAATTCCTTTTGCTCTTAACTCCAATGTCGCGGTCTCAGGCTTCCCCGGCTACCCTATGCCTCATTTTGGCCATCTCCTCTCCACACACATACATACGACCTACCCACTTCACTCCTTTATTTTCCTTTTTAGCGCCATCACCTAACTTTTCCCTTTTTATGGTGGGGGAGAGGGACAGATGGAGAGGGAGAGAGAGGATCTTAAGCAGGCTCCATGCCCAGCACGGAGCCCAACATGGGGCTCATTCTCACAACCCTAAGATCCTGACCTGAGCCAAGATCAAGAGTAGGATGCTTAACCAACTGAGCCACCCAGGAGCCCCTAACTTTTCCCTTTTAATGATTTTCCACTTCATTGGCTTTATCTCATTTATTGTTGTTGTGTCCCCAGTAGAACATAAACTTCTTGCAGATGAAGACTTTTGTCTGTTCTGCTCAATGCCACCTTCCCAGCACCAAGGCACAGTTTACAGGTGCCTGGCACACAGTAGGCCCTCCATACATACTGTTGGGGGAATGAACGAAATCCACCTGCCCCCACTGGAAGGCTGACCGAGGTCAGAGAACCGAGCTGTACCACACCGAGGCCTAGCGCCACACCTTCCGGTTCCCCCGTGGGCGGCCCAGTGCCCGTGGAGCAGCGGCCAGGCCAGCACGCAGTGTGCACGGCGCGCACCCAGCCAATGCGGCTCAGTGACTGATTGTCGCGGGTTGTTGGGGGATGGCCTCGGCCACAGGGACGCCACCATCTCACTCTGAATCCCCATAGGACCCATCTGTCCAATTCTCCCCCTCATCAAAGGATTCATTTGGGAAACAAAATGAAAGGACGTAAATCCTCGCTGTCTCATCTTGTAAATGGCTTTCTTTTCCCTCCACCTACAGTCTTCAGGCCACACTGGGTAGACCCTGGGGAAGGGCCCAGTCAGCCTGAGCGGCCCGAGGAGCCAGGTGGGTGGGAGGAGGAAATGCGCACAGGTTTCCCGCAGCCCAGCCAGACCTGAGCCGCGGGGCTGTGGTGGGGGTGCACAGCCTTCAGGGAGCACACGGACCATCTCCTTGCTCTAGGGAAACTTGAGGAAGCAACTCGGGGGAAAGGGCCACCCACTGTGGCTCAGTTCCTGTGCCAGTCCAGGAAGGCCAAAGTGGTCCTCCGCACTCCGCCCAGGCATAGTGGGCTCATGGCCACAGACGTGAGTCGGGCCTGAGGCCTGAGACCCTCGGTGTTGGCCGAAAGCCCCCCTGCCTGACTGCCCGCACCGCTGCCTGCTGTAGGCCCAGGAGCAGCCCAGCAGAATGCCCAGTCTCTCCACAGCTGAGAGCCCTGGCCTGCCCCTAACAAGCCCCCCAGCCTCACACTCTCAACGGGGCAAAGCTGAAGGGCACCATTATCAGCTCTGTCACACGCAGGCTGTGTGACTGCCTGAGTCACTCCCCTGGGCCCTGGTGCTTCTAGGTTTCTAAATATGGTCTTCCCCATGAGCACCCAATGGCAACAGGGCCCAGAGCACCTGCTCTCAGCTGCACTCAAGAGAGAGGTTGCTGGACCGAGCCTTATAATCTCTTTCTTCATGGCCTCTCCTGTACCAACCCCATCCCCCCCCCCCCCCCCCCCCCCGCCAAGCCTCTCTCCTGCAGGCCTCACCCAGGGGCATCTTGGGCAAGGACTGGCCTTTACAGATCATGGCTCCACGCACACAGGACAGAGACCTGAGCACCGACTGGGTGACTTCAGCGGCAAGCCAGCGCCAGATGGGGCTGCTTCGCTCCCCGGCAGTTAGAACGCAGCGCTGGGGTGGGCGGCAGCACCGAGCAACTTCCTCTGCGCTCACTTCTCCCCCGAAGCCCAGGAAGACGGAAGGCATCCTGCCATGGCAGCCCAGCCCTTACCTGTCCTGGCTCGTCTCCATCACCCGACTCACGCTGGGGGACTCTGTGATGTGGGCTTGTACCCTCGGCTGGCCTGAAACAAGAGACACTTCATTCTCTGAGGCCTGCCCTGCACCTGCGGAGTCCTCCTGCCTCTCATGACCTGGCAGCTTCTCTTCTGACCTCTGACCTTCTTCCTGGTCAAGCAAATCGATAAGGCCATTTATGGCATCTGAATCCACTGTGTCGTCCTCCACAAGGTCCAGAGAGCCCAGCGTGGGGCCCTGGGGTCCCTCGGAGAGCACCCCCTCCGGCTTCCACTCGTGGCCGGTGGCATCAGAGTCCTCGGCCTTGCTGCACTCCAGAGAGGAGTCCTCAGCAGTGACCAGGGAGGGTGTGAGTCCTGCGGACCACACCTGCATGTCAGACATCTCCAGCATGGCGTCATGCTCCGTGGCCGCCAAGGGGATGGCATCTATGACGGCCACCTCGTTCCAGTACTGGTCTGCACGCAGCGGAGAGGGAAGCGTGTAGTGCAGGGAGGCAGGGGACAGCAGCTCGTCCTGCAGCGAGGAGTAACCTGGATGGGCAGACAGAGGGCAACATGCTCCAGAAGCGATTTTTGTCACACACGCTTACGTGCAAATCCACACACACGCACACGCACACACACACGCAGGCACGGCCACAGATATGCATGCACATTCCGGGTAGGGAGGCTTTCCAAGCTCAGTGTCCAACGCTCAGGCCTGTGGCTGCTGCCCAGGGCTCGGGAGCAGGAGAAACAAGGCTCTGGGATGGGTAGGGGACAGCCAGGAAGTGGAGGCGGAGGAAAGGGTCCTTTGCAGAAGGGCAAAGAGATTGGAATTCTTTCTTATCCAGTTCAGAGCGCTAGATCAGGAAGCCTGGATCTGAAGGATTTGTGCTCCGATCTGTCTCCAACCAGATGAAAGCCCACTTCTTGATGTCTGGGCAGAACGAAATGTTGCTCTTTCTTTGTTCAAAATGTCCCTTTAGCACAGTCCTTGGGGTAACCAGGCCGGGAGGTACCTTCAAGGGAGGGAACAGCCCCCAGATCTGGAGGCAGTAACCAAGCTGCCTTGGAGGGGCCTGATGGGATCCACTGAACACCCACCCTCCACGCCGTCGTCAAACAGGAAAGTGACTCCAGATGGAGTCACTTTTCCTCAAGTTGCAGACTGCTTCTGGAAGCTCTGAGTGATCTAAAGTGGCACGAGTGAGAGTTCTAAGGGTTCAGAATAGGGGGCCGGGTCAGAGGGCAGCAAGAGGCAGCAGGCCCATGGACTGCTGCTTCAGTGCTCTGCCCGGGAGCTCCTGGCCCACAGGCTCTGCACTGTTCATGCCGGTCCTCGGTCAGCAGCGAGCTGCTGGGACTGCGGCCAGCTAGCCCAGGCCCCCTCATGCCTGGCCCGGTGGTCACCGTAGCCTGTTCATACGTCTATTCCTTGCTACTGGCTCAGGTACGCGCGCCTGCTAGTCTTCTGCTTGGCTCTGGCATGGGCTCCCTCATGTTCAGAAGTGACTCGGAGCCTGAGCGTGGGTCACATGTAAGTATTTGAGGAATCTGAGTGCGAGCCGAATGGGCAGTGTTCTGTCAGTTGGCTCCTCCGCTCTCCTCTAGCCAGGAGTGGGGGTACGTGGATAGGGCAAAGAGGGCCTCTGATTCCCCTTCAGAGCTTGTGCCAATCTGTGGGTGGGAGAAAGGCCCAGAAGTGTGACAAGCTTCTCCATTCAGCTCAGCTCAGCTCAGCTCAGCTGGGGAACGGGCCTAAAGACCCAGTGGCACCAACACAGGACCCCTGGGTATGGGTGAGGCCACCCCTACAGTCTCTAGGGACCTTCCTGTGCCCGGAGAGGCCCCTAACCTAGCATCCAGGCTCTTCGTCCTGCCATTCACCCCTCGCCACCCTGCATCCAGCTCTTCCCTGGGCTTGGCCTTCGTCCCACACAAATGGACCCTCGTCATCCTCAGGCTGGAACGCAGCTCCCGCTCTCCCATTTCTTCTCTGCTGGAGACGATACTATCTGCGGCTATCCTCGTTCACACACTTGCTCGACCAAAAGCTACTGAGGGCCACTTACATGTCAGGAGCTGCGCTAAAGGGTTGAGGAGTACAAGTACACAAAAGCACACGAACAAGACAGGTGCTCTTCACCCTCTGTTTTCTTGACGTTTTCCCAGCAGCTTCGGCTTACCCCATTTCCCCCCATCTTTGAAACTGTCCTGTGTTCCCTCGCTAAGCTGGTTCATACATTCTGAGGGCCGGGATGGTGTCTCCCTCTCCCCCTCTCACTTTCCTAGAACAGGATTGGGGCTCCATAGGCCTGGTGACTACTGCAGAACTCTCCAGATGTGTGAGGAGGACACAGGAGCCAGGACAGATGACCTCAGCGACATTTAGTAAAAGGTGCCAGGAAGCATGCTGTATGATTGACATACATCCTCTCTTCATCATCCCAGGAGAGTTTTCTTCCTGACTGATCTCTATATGTCTCTGTGGTTCCAGGGCCCAAGATGAGAAGGAGGAAGAGACCATCAGGTGCTGGGTGGCTGGGAGGGTGGCACTGCGCTCGCAGACTAACAGCTCTGGCCCAAAGGAGGAGGAACAAAGAGGAGGTGGGAGAGTAGGAGAAATGGGTGGGCCAAATCTTCCCGTGTTAAATCCAAGTCACTATATGTGGAACCATGACCTAAGGAATTGGGAAACCAGGGCCAATGGCCTGCAAACCCTCCATGGAAATCTCTGCGGAATATATGCGAGGAGAACATTGAGAGTCAAGTGGTTATTTTTAGAGTCAAGTGATTATTTTTCTTCTTTTTTTTTCAAAGATTTCATTCATTTACTTGAGAGAAAGAGCAGAGTGAGAGAGCGTACAAGCAAAGGGAGGGGCAGAGGGAGAGGGAGAAAGGGGCTCTTTGCTGAGCAGGGAGCCTGATGCAGAACTTGATCCCAGGACCCTGGGATCATGATCTGAGCCAAAGGTAGACGCTTAACTGACTGAGCCATCCAGGCGCCCCTCTTCTTATTCTTGAAAGCATTATTATATTATTTCCATTACTAATTAAGCATCTGTTTTGTAAAAAACAAACAAACCCATACCTAATATGTTATTTTTCGTTGTCACAACAACCCTACAAGGAAAGCAATATTACTCCTACTCTATAGATTAGCAAACTAGAGGTTCAGCAGCTGGCTCGGGGCACCGTTAGTAAGAGTGGTCTTGTCACTAGATTTTGCCAGTAGTATCTTATAAAATTGCTTTATTGAGGTGTAGTTGACATACAGTAAGTGCACATATTTAAAGTAGATAACTGGATAAGTTCCAAGAAACCTTCACCACAACGAAAAGAGGGATAGTCATAGCGCTTGAAAGATGTCCTCACGTTTCTTTGCGATCCTTCCTTCTGCATCCCCTGTTCCCAGGTAACCACTGACCTGCTTCTGTCACTGTACGTTAGGTTGCATTTCCCAGAACTTTCTACAGATGGACTTACACAGTGTACTCTTTTCTGGCTGGTTTCTTTCACTGGGCCTAGTGCTTTGGGTGTCATCCATGCTGCTGAGAGCATCGATGAGTTATCCATTGGTACCACTGAGCTGTGTTCCGTTAGGTGGGTACGTGACAGGTGGTTCATCCATTTACCTGTTAACACACATGTGAGTTGCTTCCAGTTTGGGGCTGTTACAAATAAAGCTGATTGTCCGTGTGAACATATGCTTTTTCTTTTGGGTACACACCTAGGAATCGAGTGGCTGGATCACAGTATGGGTGTATTTTAACTTCTCAAGAAGCAAAGTCTTTTCCAAATTGGTAGTCCCATTTTACATTCACACCAGCGGTGGATGAGACGGCCAGCTCCTCCATATCCTCGTTGACACCTGGTATGATCGGCCTTTTCCATTTTAGCCATTCTTACAGGGGGGTTGTGGGATCTCCTTGTAGTTTTAATTTGTGTTTTCCTAATGACTAACAATATTGGGCATCTTTTTACGTGCTTATTTGCCATCTGTATCTCTTCTGGGCTACCTGTCCGTTCAAATTTTCTGCTCTCCTAAAAATTGGGCTGTTTGTTTTCTTCCTACTGAGTTTTGAGAATTCTTTATATATTCTGGACACAAGTCCTATATCAGATGATTATTTCCAATATTTTCTCCCTATCTGTGGCTTAGTTTTTCATTTTCTTAACAGTGTATTTTGAATAGCAAAAGTTTTTGAATTTGATGAAGCCCAATTTATCACTTTTTTACAGATCGCACTTTTAGTGTCATAGCTAAGAAATCTTTGCCTTACCCAAGATTTCTAAGGTTTTCTTTTATGTTTCCTTCTAGAAGTTTTACAGTTTTATGTTTAGTTCTAGAAGTTTTTATGTTAGGTTTTACATTTAAGCTACCATCCACTTTGAGTTAATTTTTATATATGCTGATGCAAGGTATGAATCCAAGTTCATTTTTGCTTATGAATATCCAATTGTTCCAGCTCCACTTGTAAAAATTCTCCTTTCTCCACTGAATTGCTTTTGCACTTTTGTTGAAAATCAGTTGTTCATATGTATGTGGTTCTATTTCTGGGCTCCATTCTGTTCCACTAATTTCCCCAACTTTTATTGTTGTTGCTATTGTTGTTGTTTTTTTTTAAACCAGGAATGGATATCGGATTTGTTAAATACTTTTTCTGCATCTACTCTGATAATCACATGGTTTTTCTTTTTTAGTTTGTTAATCTGATGAATTACATTGACATATTTGTTATTTCTATTCTTTTAAATTTATTAAGGTGTGTTTTATGGCCCAGAATGTGGTCTATCTTGGTGGATGTTCCACGTGAACTTGAGAAGACTGCATATTCTGCTGCTGTTGGATGGAGTAGGCTATAGACGTCAGTCACATCCAGTTGGTGACGGTGGTGTTGAGTTCAACTGTGTCCTCACCCATTTCCTGCCTGCTCGGTCTGTCCATTTCTGACACAGGGGTACTGGAGTTTCCAACTCTGACAGTGGATTCATCCATTTCTCCTTGCAGTTCTCTCAGTTTTTGCTTCCCACAGTTTGATGCTCTGTTGCTAGGCACATACGCGTTAAGGATTATTATGCCTTCTTGGAGAATGGACCTCTTTATCATTATGTAATGCCCCTCTTTATCCCTGATAACTTTCTTTGCTTTGAAGTCTACTCTGTCTGAAATTAATATAGCTTCTCATGCATTCTGTTGATTAGTGTTAGCATGATATAGTTTTGTCCATCCATTTACTTTTAATCTACAAGTGTCTTTATATTTAAAATGGGTTTCATGTGACAGGACGTGTTTTTTGATGCAATCTGAGTCTTTTAATTGGTACATTTAGACCATTGACACTCAAAGTGATTCTTGATATAGCTGGATTGATATCTATCATATTTGTTACCGTTTTCTATTTGTTGCCCTTGTTCTTTGTGCCTATTTTAATCTTCTACTCTTTTTCTGTCTTTCGTGGTTTTAATTGAGCATTTTATATGATTCCACCTTTTATTAGTTATGGATTCCATCCATATTAGTTATGCTTCTTTAAAAAAAATTTTTTTTAGTGGTTGCCCTGGTGTTTGCAATATACACTTAGACAGTCCACTTTCAAATAACACTACAGCACAGGTACTGCGAGTACCTTATAATAACAAAATAATCTTAATTCCTCCCTCCCATCCCTTCCACCACTGCTGTGTATCACTCATCATTCATTTCACTTATACATAAGCATATATATGTGTGTGTGCGTGTGTACATGCACGAGACACATAAGCACACATAACAGAACACATTATTGCTAGCATCATTTTGAACAAACTGTAGATCAACTAAGGGTAAGAAAATTGAAGATTTTATTTTCACTTAATCTTTGATGTTCCTCCTTACTTCATGTACATCCAGGTTCCTCACCCATACTGGCTTCCTTCTCTCGAAAGAACTTCTTTTAATACTTTTTGCAAGGCAGGTCTGCTGGCAACAAATTCCCTCAATTTTTGGTTGTCTGAGAAGTCTTTATTTCTCTTTCACTTTTGACGAATAAAATTTTGGAGGATATGGAATTCCAGGTTGGTGTTTTTTCCTTCCAACACTTTAAATATTTCACTTCACTTCCTCCTTGTCTGCAGGGCTTCTAAGAGAAGTCAGACGTAATATTATCTTTGTTCCTCTGTAGGTAAGGTGTTTTCTGTTTTTTTTTCAGGATTTTTTTTTTTATCTTTGATTTTCTGTGATTTGAAAACGATATGCCTTGGCGTACTTTTTGGCATTTATCCTACTGTGTTCTCTGAGATTTCTGGATCTGGGGGGTGGTGTCTCACATTAATTTGGGTAAATTCTCAGTCATTATTTTTTTCAAATATTTCTTCTGTTCCTTTCCTTCTTCTCCATCTGGTATTGCCATTATGTGTACTTTATGCCTTCTATAGTCCCTCCACACTCCTTGGATATTCTATTCTGTTTCTTTCCATCTTTGTTTTCTTCACTTTTTTGGTTTTGAAGATTCCTGTTGACATATCCTCAAGCTCAGAGATTCTTTCCTCAGCCGTGTCCAGTGTACTAGTAAGCCCATCAAAGGCATTCTTCGTTTATGGTGTCATCTCTAGTATTTCTTTCTGGCTGTTTCTCAGGGTTTCCATGTCTCTGCTTACATTGCCCATCTGTTCTTGCACGATGCCTACTTTACCCACTAGAACCCTCAGCATACTGATCACAGTTGTTTTAAATTCCCAGTATGATCATTCCAACATCCCTTGCCATGTCTGGTTCTGATGCTTGCTCTGTCTCTTCAAACTGCGTTGTTTGCCTTTTGGGATGTCTTATAAATTTTTCCTGATATCCAGATGTGAGGTCCTGGATAAAAGGAACTGCTGTGAATAGGCCTTTGTTAATTCAGTGGTGAGGTGTGGGGGGAGGAAAAACATTCTCCAGTCCTATGATTAGGTTTCAGTCTTTTAGCGAGCCTCTATGCCTTTGGACTATGAGTTTCACAAGTATTAAAATTTTTTTCCCTCTACCTTAGGTGGGAAAAGATGGCTAGCATGGGCTGGAGTTGGGTATTTCTTTTCTGTCATGTGGCTAACTTTTAAAATTTGAGAATGTTTCTGTTTTCCTATGAGGACATTTCCCCCTCTAAGTACTGTCTTACCAGTGTAGTATAAGCTCTGACCTTTGAGTTTTCTTTTCTTTTTTCTTTTTTTACCTTTTGTAATGCAAGTGACCGACCTAAGCCTTTCCCCCCCAAGATTTCTATTTATTTGAGAGAGAGAGAGAATGAAAGAAAGAGAGAGCATGAGAGGGGGGAGGGTCAGAGGGAGAAGGAGACTCCCTGCTGAGCAGGGAGCCCAATGTGGGACCCAATCCTGGGACTCCAGGATCACGACCTGAGCCAAAGGCAGTTGCTTAACCAACTGAGCCACCCTGACCTAAGCTTTGATTGCCCAGATATCCACTTCAAAGATAGCTATCTCAAATGAACACATTGCCAGGCACATGACTAGGTAAAGGGCCAGGCCACCTGCCCTGACTGAGGCTCCTTTGTTACAGAGATCTTGGTTGATTTCAATAACTGATCATTTGGGCCACTTGATTTTTCTTTTCCCATGCTTTAAATTCCCACTTTTATGTTTTAAATTTACCAATAAAGAGTGAACCCATGAAGGGCGCCTGGGTGGCTTAGTTGGTAAACTGTCTGCCTTGGGCGCAGGTCATGATCTCAGGGTCCTGGAACTGAGCCCCATATCAGGCTCTCTGCTTGGTGGGGAGTCTGCTTCTCCCTCTCCCTCTGCCTGTCCCTCCTGCTTGTTCTCTTTCTCTCTCTCAAATACATAAACTCTTTAAAAAAAAGTGAGCCTATGAAACCTTAAGCCCCTGCTCTCAACCCCTCAAAAAGCAGAACCCCAGCCCCAAGCTTGCTCTCTTTCCTCACAACCTTGCTATGTGGCCCTAAATATGCCATATAAATTTGAAGTTCTATAAGTAATAAAATTCCCCCCCCAAGGCCTCCTGGTGGTTATTGCTAATGGGCATCTTGCAATCATAATAAGAACCACAAGGGCTGGTCCAGCCACAATATTAGTTATTGATAGGCTGAGTCCAACACACAACAACTGGCATCCTATCAATTTTGATGTCTTGTGTTCTTACTTACATTCAACTCAGACTACATTCTAATTTACCTTTTACTCTCTTGTTTGACCCACAGGTTATTTAAGAGTGTATTATTTAGCTCCAAATATTTGAAATTTTCCAGATATCCTGTTTTTGTTTTCTAATTTAGTTTCACTGTAGTCAGAGACCATGCTTTGTATATCTCAAATTCTTCTATATCTGAGGCTTGCTTTATGGTCTAGAATATGGTCCATGTTGGTATAAGTTCCAGATGCAACTGAGAAGACTGTGCATGCTGCTGTTATGGGATGGAATGTTTATAAATGTCAATTAGGTCAAGCTGGAGGATAGTGTTGTTCAAATCTTCTATATGCTTACTGATTTTTCTACTTGTTCGATCAGTTATCAAGACAGGGGTATTGAAATCTCCCACTATAACTGTGGTTTTATCTATTTCTCATTGCAGTTTTCTCAATTCTTGCTTCCTGTATTCTAAAGCTCTATTACTAGGTGCATACACATTTAGGACTGTTATGCCCTCTTGATGAGCTACTTATGCAATTATTTTCCTCATCACTGGTGATATTCTTTGTTCTGAAACCTACTTGTTTGATATTAATATAGCCATGCCAGTTGTCTTTTGATTAGTTTTAGCAGAGTTTGTCTTTTCTCATCCTTTTATTTTTAAGGAACTTATATTTTGATATTTGAGGGTATAGTCAAGATTTACCTATATATTCAGTATGACTATCTCTGCCTTTTAACTGGAGTATTTAGACCATTTACGTTTAATGAGATTGTTTATATGGTTAGGTTTAAATCTATCACTTGCTAATTTCTACTTTTCTATTTATCCCATCTGTTCTTCTCTTTTTCTTCTTTACGTGTCTTCTTTTGGATTAATTAAAATTTCTTATGATTCCATGTGATCTATTTTGATGGGTTATTAGGTATAATTCTTTGTTTTATTTTTTCAGTAGCTGCTTTAAGGCTCATAATATACATCCTTAATCTATCACAGCCTACTTTAAAAAAAAAAAAAGACTTATTTTTTTAGAGAAAGACAGAGAGTGTGGGAGGGGGAGAGGAGAAGCAGACTCCCCGCTGAGTGTAAAGCCTGAGGCAGGGTGATCCCACAACCCTGAGACCATGACCTGAGCAGAAACCAAGAGTCAGATGCCTAACTGAATGAACCACCCAAGTGCCCCTATCACAGTCTACTTTGAAATGAAATTATAACACTTGGTTTTATAGTATAATAAGCACCTTCTAAAAGTACACCTCTGTTTTTCCCTCTCGACTTTTTTGACTTTTCTACTATTGTTGTCATACATTTTATTTTTACATATGTTATAAACCCAACATTACACTGTTATTATGTTTGTTTACACCGTCGATTATCTTTTAAAGAAATTTAAATAGTGAGGAAATAATGTAACTAACTAGAAAATTATGTATTTATTCTTGCAGTTAACATTTTGGGCACTGTTAGTTCCTTCTTGTAGATCCATATTTCTGTCTGGTGTCATTTTACTTTGGCCTGAAAGACTTTTATTTATTTATTTTTTAACATTGCTTGAAGCATGGGTCTCCTGGTGATGAATTCTTTCAGTTTTTGTATGTTGTGAAGTCTTTATTTGCCTTCATTTTGGAAAGCAATTATTGCTAGGTATAGAATTCTATGTTACTTTAGAGGTGTTCTTTAAAGATGTGGTCTACTTTAAAGATGTTGCTCCACTGTCTTCTGACTTGCATTGTTTCCAACAAGAAGTTTGATGTCATCCTTATCTTCGTTCTTTTGTACATAACATGTTCCTTTTTCTTTGGCTACTTTTAAGACTTTCTCTATCACTGGTTTTGACCAGTTTGTTTAAAATACGCCTTGCCATAGTTCTTGCACATGTGGTACACTGAACTTCTTGGATCTGTGTATTTATAGCTTTCATCAAATTTGGACATTTTTCAGCCCTTATTTCTTCAAATGCTTTTTCACCCATTCTCTGTTGGGAACTCTATTTTTACAAATATAAGGTCATCTGAAATTGCCCTATAGCTCTCCGGTGCTTTTTAAAAATGTTATTTTCTTTTGAGTTTTGAAAAGTTTCTATTACTATGTTGCCAAATTCACTAATCTTTTCTTCTGTACTGTCTAATCTCATTCAGTGTATTTTTCATCCTACACATTATAGTTTCCTCTCTAGAAGATTGGCTTGAGTCTTTTAAAATGTTTTCTATGTCTCTACTTAACTTTTTTAACACCTGAAATACAGGTATAATAACCGTTTTACCATGCTTGTCTGCTAATTCTAACATCTGTTTCAGTTAAGAGTCAGTTTTAATTGATTGATTTTTCTCTGTTATGGGTCACATTTTCCTATCTCTTTTTATGTCTGATAATCTTTAACTGGATGTCAGATGTTGTGAATTTTATCTTGGTGGATGCTAGATATTTCTGTATTCCTATGAATACTCTTGAGATTTGTTCTGTTATGCAGTTAAGTAAGTAACTTGGAAGCAATCTGATCCTTTTGAGGTTTGCTTTCAAGGCTGATTAGACAGGACTAGACCATTGATCACCTAGAGTGAGTTTTTTTTTCTATTTCCAGATAAGACCCTTTTTTGTTCCCTATGCAATGTCTCTGAATGATCAGTCTGACTGTTAGGAATCACTGATTAATACTCAACCAAAACTTGTGGGGGACCCTCTGAAGATCTCCAGAATTCTCTAAGCACCTATGTCTCCCCTGGTACTCTATATCTCGGCAACTCTAGTTGCCCCATTCTCTCTCAACAACTTCTCTTCAACCTAGGGAAACTTCTTGGATTTCTCTTCCCTATGTCATGACCTAGAAACTGTCAATTACAGAGTTTTCCTCAATTGTTTCCCATGTCCCATGGATCACTGTCTTTTGTTGACTAATGTCCAAAGTCATGAAAACTGATGTTTCATATATTTGGCCCATTTTGAGGTGTGGGGGGCTATTTTAAGCAGGAGGGTATATTCAGTCCTTATTTATTTACCTCATCTTAAACAGCCCCTCGGTTATAGCCAAGTGAATATTCTGTCGCTTTTGGGAATCTCAGTAAGACCTGATAAAGACGGGAAGAGGGTAGCTCTCCTGGTCACAGAATACCTGAGGCTCATTTGGTTATCCTTGGGGACCTTTCTTCCTTAAAACTTTCATGGTGTTTACTTTAGTGGAATTTCACCCAAATGAAATGTGTCCATGAAGAGAACTCATGCACACCCTCTCCTAGGACCTCCTGCGTTTTCTGGAGCCCCTCCTCTGGTAATAGTGTTTATGGTGTATGCCTCACTGCTCCCTCTCAGGCTCCAGAGGATACCCACTGATCTAGCCACACCCCATAAGCTTAGATCTGAGGCTGCAGGTGGCCATACAAAGTGCCAGTGGGAATTACTATTAAGTCAGAGCCATGCTCCTCAGGCCTGAGCACATCCTCATGAGGATTATCTCACAAAATCTAGGGTGGACCAGACCATAATAAGGTCTGCTGAGTCCCTTCGGTTGAGTTTCAGAAATGCCTGTCTTTCTAACAGTTTCATGTGGCTCTGGCACACCTGAGTCACCAGCCCATCCCTCAGTCTGGAGCTTCCCAATCTGGGGTTGCATTTTGGGGAGATCAGGTAAGAGGCAACTGCAGATACTGCTTTGGGGCACAGCACAGGCCCGCAGCCCCTCCCCAAGTCTCTCCTCTTCTCTGGTTATCCTGCTGGGTCTCTGCTAAGCAAGATGTAATGATCACCCTCAGAGTTCAATGTTAGTAGCAAGCTAGACAAGGAGTGGACAGCCACCCTGGCCTCAGACAAGAGCCACATTAACCAGTTGTATTCAGGAGCTGACAGAAGTGAAACACATTTTATTTCTGAGTGGACATTTCCACAGTCCAACTTACCAAACAAATGGACTGACAAGTGTGGATGGGAGATGTCCATTTTTTCCCTCTTATATGAGAAATCTGATTTGTTTTTAGAAACATGCTTTTCTTTCTTCTTTCTTTCTTTCTTTCTTTCTTTCTTTCTTTCTTCTTTCTTTTTTCTTTCTTTCTTTCTTTTTTTTTGGCTTTATAGGCAATATTTTTCTTCATGTTTATTACACAAGAGCCCAGGCAGTCCCCTCCTGTGGAGGGGAAGAAAACTGGCCTTTGAACTTAAGCCCCCTCCTGCTCCGACCAGGCAGGTGCCTATGGCAAGAGGAGCCAGGACAGAAGGAAAACAGACCTCGAGTTTCTGTTTCCCTGACAGCACAGAGCACCCAAGTCCTGCCCTTCATCCCATCGCTTCATAAGGAGGCTTAGACAAGCAAAGAAGCAAGGTAAAGTGCAAAGGAGGCAAAGTCCAACTGTGACATCTGTGTGGCGGGCTGGGCGGGCAGCAGGACAAGCCATCATGAGCCCCTGCCCAGGGGAGTGCCAGGGGAACCACGGGCGGCTGCTCTCTCCCCATCCTTCTGCCTCTCAGCCCTCCTGCTCCTTCTTTCCAGGCCAGAATGGTACCCAGATATGGGGTGGTCTTCCTGGGACGGGGAAGAGGGCAGGATAAACACACAGAAGCCAATTCTAGTGCCAGAAAGGCAGAGCAGACCGAGCCAGGTGTCTGCTCGTGAGTGTCTGCTTGGGCCATGGTGGGGAGCACCAATCAGGGCACATGGTGTCCATTAGGAGGCCTGCTGGATGAGGGGTGGAATGGGTGACAAGGCTGGACAGGGAAGCCAGGACGCATAGAAGCATTCAGTTTGTGATGGTCTAAGATCGACAAAGCAGGGAGGGGAAGCCTTTGAAAGCTGCAGTTAAATCACGCTACCCTTACGCGCCAGGGCCTCCAGCGGCTCTCTGTCTCGCGCCAGTGAACCCAGTGTCCTCGGGGTAGTCTGTAAGAGCTGGGCCCCTGCTGCCTCTGAGCCCTGCTCCCGCCCTGGCTTCCTCCCTCCCTCTGCTAGTATGGTGTAGCATTCACTTACATATTACGGTGTTTCTCCAAACCGAAGGTAGGCTCCCTGGAGGCAGACTTTTAGGGGATCTTTGTGCATGTCTGTCTGAGAACTGATTTCTCTCTCCTGCTAGACCAGTGCCTGGGATGTGGTGGGTGTTCAAAAGCTATTTGCCAAATGATCAGACCAACTAAAACAGAGCCTTTTCCACCAGTATTTCGAACGCTGTTTAGGCACCAGCCTCCCCAGGCCTGACTGGGCCTGCGAGTCCTGCGGCTGATGGGAGGCTCACAGATGCCTTTTTTTTTTTTAATTTTATTGTGGTAAGAACATGTAACATGGGATCCACCCCCTTAACATAGTTTTAATTGTCGTCCTGCCTTGTTTATGCTCGCGTAATTCTATGTGCCTGCTGGCCTCTAGGTACATAACTGGGACACAAAACAACAAAAGCTTGCTGATCTGACCTGACAGAAACAGCACCAAGTGATCAGATATCACAGAGAAAAGGAGAAGCGCTCTGTCACGTGGATTTCCTGAAGTTTTTAGCATCCCTCAGCGTCCCTCCCTTTCTCTCTCTGCAGAAGGGAGCTGGGCTCCTTAGCAGTCCCTGCCGCGCTCTGGCTTGGTCCCCTGAGGGGTGTGGGAGTGGACCACTGTCTCGGAGCCTTTCAATGCCAGGTATGAAGAGTGAGCAGTGCGCAGTACGCGGCCTCCCCTGGAGCCAGAGACAACTCCCTCCCCCTGCACACACGTGCACACACGCCCTCACGCGCAGCCGTGGGACACGTGGGGAGGAAGGGCTGGAAGTCTTTCACGACATGCATCTGTGGAGGTGGACGGCTCCTGGACACTGGCTGAGGTGGAGACAGTGGAGACAGGCAGTGCGAGAGAATAAGCAGGCTAGAGGCCCAGGTGAGGTCAGAGGCAGAAGAGAAAGACGACAGGACGTGATCAACAGATGAGCCCTGTGGCCAGTGGAGCTAGATGGCGTGTTTCAGGACACACAGGACGCGCGCGAAAGAAACGTGTGGGGGCTCAGCATGCATAGGTTCCACCTGGCAAAAGGAGGCTCCACGCCCAGAGCCACCTAGAACTCACCTGCTGAGGGCATGACCCCGGGCCGCAGGCACCTGTGCAGCCAGCACGGGAGTGCGTGGCCAGGGGCGCCCGAAAACTAGCAGCCTGGGGAGGACAGCGTGGTGCGGCTGCCATTGGTGGCATATTGGGCACCAGAGAAATAAAATGGTTTCTTCAAGGTCTGTAAGGACTCTTAGGAATTGACTCTAACCTGCTGACTTTAAGGAGGAGGAGATAGCCCAGCAGCTCATGGAGTCAGGAGGAAAGAAGGGACCAGAACCCTAGCTTCCTGGCTCCCACCATAGAGCAGGGCCTCTGCTATTTCTGCGCCCAGTGGCTGGAGAGAGGGCAAGTGAGGGAGAGGCCGTGGGGGACCCCAGCCCCTCTCCTTCATGCAGGTGGCTACTTTCACTGCCGCTGTAAGGAAAGAGGTGCATGGGAGGCACCCCCCACCAAGTGGGGGTCCTGGGGGCAAGGGGCAGGGGCCTCCGGGCTTCCTCCCCTTGGGAATGGTCACGCTGGGGGTCTGCGCCATGCTTGAAGCACATTAAAAAGAGGGAGAGGAAAGAGATGGGGTGAGAAAAAAGGGAGAGAGAGAGAGAAGGGGAGACTAGACTCAAAAAAAAGAAGCTCACTTAGCCTCACAGAAGGGTCGCAACAGGACTTTGAAAACACTAGCTGGCTTATCCACATCAGATCTTGGGCCCAAATCTCCATGCCCTTTGCTTCTTTATCACTGACTGTCTTACAGATGGGAACACAAGCCCCAAGAGGGTCCATTCCTGGCACAGAACTAAAGAGAGGGGTGGGGAGTCCAGCCCCTGCCCCGACCCCAGCTCTTCCCTGGACCACACCAGGAGCCTGTCTCCGCAGAGAGCATCAGGGAGCCTCTCTGTCCAGGAGTGCACACCTGTCTGTCTTGCTCGCCTCTGTACCCACCACCACCAGGGAGGGAAGGCGTGGAGGTCCACCTCCCACCAAAGGGAGAGATGGTTTCATGAAGTGTCATGTGCTGGTGCCTGGAAAGTGGCGCCAGGCTCAGCCCCAGCTCCTTCCAGGAGACACTCACCATTCATCTGGGAGGGTGACGAAGAGTAGTCCCGGTCCGCGTGCCGCCGCTCAGGTTTCAGATTGCGGCTTTGTCGGCCGGAGCCTTCCAGCATGTTCACGATCTCACTCCGGTCAATGTTCCGCAGGGCTGCGTACAGATTCTCCACTGCAGGGGGGAGAAGAGAAGGGACGCTCGCTGGGGGATTCTCATCATTGTGGGTGGGGCGGGAATGTGGGGGGGCTCCGAGAACTAGGCAGGCGGGAAGTGGGGGATGGGGGTGATTTATCTTCTCAGAATGTGGAGGCACCCTCTTTTGTCAGAATCAAAGCTACCTGCCGCTTTGGGGGATATTTTGTCATCCTTCCACAGATCTTTTCCAAACCCCTAATGGTGGCCAATTTCAAAGCGTGGGAAGACTGTTGTTTGTCATCTAAGAGGAATTCCACAGGGAATGAGAGTGAGGGAATTGGGTACTGTCCTTTTGAAAACCTTGGTCCTTGCAGTCGATTTGAGATGCAAATGCAGACACTCTGTTTCCTCTCAGTGTTCCTGAGGTTGGGAATTTAGTGGAGGAAGAGCTGAAAAGAGTGAGACAAATCTTCCCTCCAGGTTGGAGGGAAGATACTCCCGCATCAGGCAGGATTTGCTCCCCCTCCCCCGCTCTGTCCTGAGAGGACGGTGCTCATGTGTTTGAGACCCTCCACAGGAAGTCACGCACCCTGCACCTATGTGGTCATCTCAGTCCCCGTGTGACTGTTCTCTTACTCAGCTGGGGAAAGGCTGAGGCCAAGGTTCTCCTGTCTTCTCATGACAGGATTGCCTAGAGGACCGGGACCCTGAGAGGTGTGTGTGAGGGAGACAGAGAGACAGAGACAGAGTGCAAAAGGGACTGGTTCCAAAGGCAAGGATCACAACCGGAATGGGAAGGAAGAATCGCTTGGATGAAGAGGCACGGGCTTTGGAAAGAGAAGGCTTCCCTAGCTTAATGGTACTGACTGTTTGTGCTTTTGCCTTCACGGATGACCCAGAGGTTCAACAAGGCCACACTCTGTTCCAACAAGGAGTTGGGGTTTTCCACGCGGATCCTGTTGATGTCCTCCACGCTGAACTGCAGCTCCCGAGCCAACTCTGCAAGCAAAGACCGGAGGCCGGCGGTGAGCCACGCCAGAGCCAGGCTCCGGCCCCCAGGGGGCGCCGCGGAGGGGGGCATCTGGCGGGGAGTACCAGGCATTAAAGGACAGTCTCCCCGTGGATTTGGTAGTCCTTCTTACCCAGAAGTATCTAGTGAAACAGAGATTCCCGCATCTTTGTATCTCCAAAAAGTGGGGCAGGAAGAGGAGTGCTCAAAAAGTAAGTAGTGAATGAATGAACGAATGAATGTCCTTTCTTGCTTTCATCACTTCAAATATGAGATGACAACACTGAGCCTCTCAGCACGGCCAGCGCTCATCAAGGTCACAGAACAAGCCGATGCCAGAGCCGGGCGTAGGCTGAGCTGGCGGATGCCCACTCCAGGGCTGTCCGAATGACACCAGGATGCCACTCACTTTCCACCAAGAAGCAATTAGAGTGGAAATGCATTTCTGTACTTAGGTTGCTTCAGGGAAAGGCATTATTTACATTTAAAATGAAAATACGAGTTCCCATCTAAATGCAAGGCAGTAACACAGAATGTTTGCTTTTCCCTCCCATTGTTTTTATTGTTATTTCTCACAGGTGCTTTGGAAGGGAGAACAGCCTCACAGTCCAATTTCAAGGATGAGGGAGACCAGAGGGACAGTGGTAGTAAGAATCACAATGTACACGTCCCCCCCGCCCCCACAAAGCAGCAGACGTTCTTTTCTGGCTTAAGAATGAATAGTCCCTGAGCTTCTGTTGTAAATTTTTGTCACAGAGTCTTTCAGCAAGTTATTGCTAAGGTTTCTGAGTTTGTCTGAAGCCCTCTCTGCAGGGCGGCTGAGTGAAGGAAGTCCATTCATTTGAAAGCTAACAAAAAAGTGGGGATGGATTAAGTTATAGGGCCGGTGACTGAGTAAAACACGTTTTGAGCTTTCTTTTTCTTTTTCTTTTTGTACTATACAGTGGCTAACTGAACACAATAAAAAAAACGAAAACCATTTTGAGCTTTCACTGTATTTTTCCCCCCACACAGCCTCACTTCAAATGAGATCTGCCCTTTCTGTTGATGGGACTTCTGGTAGACCTTCAGCAACAGTCAGAGATTATAAGAGAAAAATTTTGACTCCTCCTTTTCTTCCTTTCTTTCCGTCAACAAAGCCATCCTTTGAGGAAGGGCAATGTGACTACAAGGAGCAGTGGCAGGCGGTCAGGAGACGTAGTTTTTGTCTCTGTGTTTTTTATCTGTTTGATGGTTTTCCAGAGTTCTCTCACTAACTAGCTACAAAACTAGAGCCACTCTATTTAGCTGGACCTCAGTCTTCCCATCTGTAAGATGAAGAGATTCAGATCTATTCTAAGGTCTCTTGTAACTTCAAAAGTTACTTCTTTCTGGGGCACCTGGGTGGCTCAGTTGACTGAGCGTCCAACTCTTGGTTTCAGCTCGGGTCATGGGATCAAGCCCTGCATTGGGCTTAGCACTTAGTGTGGAATCTGCTTCAGATTCTCTTTCCCTCCTGCTCATTCTCTCTCTTTCTCTCAAATAAATAAAATCTTAAAAAAAAAAGTTAATTCTTTCTTATAAAGAAAAACCAGGCAGAAAATGGAGGAGGGAGGGAGCTCACTTTGCACTGGCACCCAAAGGCATTGCTGGGGCAACAGACTCATCCAAGACAATCACACATCGGATGGTGAAAGGAGGTTGCTCAGGAGGGGGAAGGAGTTGTAGGGGTATGTGTAGCCTGGCAAAGTGCATTTCTGCCCCCAATTCCCCAACTCACCCGCCCAGCTGAGGCCAAGGTGTTCTGATATAATAGCCATCTTCATATCTGCTCGGTCTGTCCCACTGAGGGAACCTGGGGAGAAGCATTGGGTTGCAGTCAGTAGTCTTGGCAGGACACACCATCTGCAGGTGGGAGTAAATGACCTCAGACGGAGGCTCAGTTCAAGGGCAGACCTCAGTGTCCGCTGGCCTGATGGCTAAGCCTGTGAGGGGTAGGTGCAGACCCGGGCCCAAGCCTCCATGTGCTGTGCTCAGGCTAAGCAAAGAGCGTCAACGCAAAGCTCTCATAGGAGCGAGGGGGAGCGGTGTCACCTACAACCCTCTGGAAAGGCAGCGAGCACACATGGCAAAGAGGTTTATACCCAGTGAGGATTCGCTGAGAATGCCGTATCTCAGGGCCAGCGGCGTCAGAGTCCTTCTCCTCTCATCAGCACTGCTCACCTGCCGAGGAAAGACAAAGAAAGGGTACTTTGGGTCTGGGGCTTCCCCCTTCTTGGAGCTGCTTCAAGCCCGTGGGCTGCGGGGTGGGGCGTGACGCCCGTCCTGGCAAACTGTGAGCAGCTCTGCTTCTCTGGAGCCGTGACCCAAAGACCAGATGTGTGCGAGGAGGTCGGGGTGACGGGGAGTGACGAGATTCACAGACTTCATTAAAAATAACAAGGGGCGCCTGGGTGGCTCAGTCGGTTAAGCATCTGCCTTTGACTCAGGTCATGATCCCAGGGCCCTGAGATCGAGCCCCACATCGGGCTCCCTGCTCAGAGGGGAGCCTGCTTCTCCCTCTGCCTCTGCCTGCTGCTCCCCCTGCTTGTGCTCTCTCTCTCTCTGTGTCAGCAAATAAATACAATCTTGAAAAAAAGAAAAAAGAGTAACAATAATGGCAAGCTCGTGTGGCCCTTACCAGGTGCCAGACCCTGTCTGGCACTCACAATAGCCTCCGGGTAGGTACTAGTACCCTCCCATCTCATGGACGAGGGTACTGAGGCATAGAGGGGTTAAATAACTCTGCAGAGAAGCACCCAGATGCTTGCTCAAGGGTGCAGGAAATACTCTTTTGAAAGAAACGTTGTTGACGCTCTCCTCGGACAGTAAAGAGAAACTGAGCCACGGACATATGGACAGAGCCTTGCTTTCCCTAGTTGGGCGTGGAGGGCTGACTGTTCCCAGTAGCAGCAAAAGAACAAGAACACGGAGAGGCATGAGCCCTCCAAAGTCCCTGCAGTGGTGGTGACGCTGATGCTCTCACAGGGATGGATAAATCAACATACTTGGTCAGGACGCCTTTGCTGCGCTCAAAACTCTGGGTGTTTCCGGTGCCTGAGACCCCAGGGCGCCCTTCTCTGAGGGCCTGGCACCCTGGTGAAGATAAGCAAGTACATGAAAAAGAGGCTTGAAAAAACCCTCAAAAACAGCCAGTAACCTTGAGCAATTCAACACCCGGTTTTAAATCTCAGAGGCCTCAGACGAGGGGTGCCAAGGCGGATGCCTGTGGGGCTCCTTCTAACCTTTGAGAAAGAACATCCTAGAGGGCTCAAGGCCCACAGTGAGAACACGC
The DNA here is from genome assembly GCF_024610735.1 of Ursus americanus. Classification (NCBI taxonomy): domain Eukaryota; kingdom Metazoa; phylum Chordata; class Mammalia; order Carnivora; family Ursidae; genus Ursus; species Ursus americanus. Next base: position 6,021,962 of record NC_142153.1, on the reverse strand, counting down.
ATACCGCCGTCTGACACTGGCATTTGCTCCTAGCGTGTGGGAGGGGCCGGGGCGTGCTCCCCTGCCAGGCCACACTCAACTGTCCAGAGGACAGCCAAGAGCCTTCCTGGACCTCAGGGAATTCAAAGGCAGCGTTTCAACAAGAAGTTGTCCTTCAGAGGAACCTGACCTTGAGTCTGTGCGGGGACCCCCTCTGGCAAGGGCCCTCATCAGGCGGCAGCTCACCTTGGTGCAGGGGGGCATGGTGATGTTCAAGTGGCAGAGAATGTGCTGGGCGTCCTCATACTTCATGGCCTTGCGCAGAAATGACAAGGACCCTGCTGGTTCTCGACTGCTGTCCCTCACCTAAATCCAAGCACACGAAAGCAAGACTCGGGGGGCTGTTCCAGAGACTTAGCGCTTTCTGCCTCCCGAACCTAGACCCGGAGCGTGCATCTGAACCTTCACAGGTATGGCCAGACGGTTCTCCCGAAACGACTGGAACTGGAAACTCCGCTGCTGGGCAGCTTTTCTGACGGGGACCAGGTTCCCAAAGAGCTCTGCGAAGAGAGGCATTCCTTCCAGAACCTGCAGGAGGAGAAAAGCAAATACAGCTTGTCCGGGAGATACGACTGCAAGTCCCGTCCTGCCTCTAGCTCTGGTCTTGCCTTCACCAGCTCACACCCCGTCTACCGCATGAGACGCTGCGCCGTGCTCCAGGAATCCCACCCTTTGTTTTGAAAAAGGTTTTTTTTCTGAGGTTATAATGAGTGAGGCATGCTTTCCCACTTCAAGGGATTTTAGACTAGGCAGGCATCTTTGTATATCCCTGGGCGGTTGATCAGGATTGCCGTCTGAGTGGTCTAGAACTCCACTAAAGGATCATAGGGCTTCCCCGGGAGAGCTGGATCTTTTTTTACACCTGCCCAGAAAGGTTCAGTTTCTGAGAAGTGCTAAAAGGACCACGTTATATTGGAATCTCACCCATGCATATAGGAATCCCTACTGTGCACATAATGCTTTCGACTGAGAAGTTACCATCGAACCCATCTGACAGCTGAGGAATTTGAGGCCCAAAGAGAAGCAATACTTTGTCTAGTTCGTTCCCGAATCGGGACTAGAGGTAGGGCTCCAGAGTGCCAGCCCTGTGCCCTCAGCCCCCCAGGAAGCCTCAGAACAGACTCTGAGGCCAGACGTTTGGAAAGATCCTGGCTCCTTGCATGTCTTGACACGACGCGTCTCCTGGGGTCAGCAATAGGTTCAAATCCAGTCCCCGTTCCTTTCTCCTCACATCATTTGTCCAGCCGTCCTCCCTGCCTCATCGGGGCACTACCAGAACCCTGACAGAGCAGGTAAGCTCGTGCGCTCTGGGCTCAGACTACTTGGACAAATCCTTTCTCTACCTTTTCCTTAGTTGCGTGAAGTCAGGGTGACTTCACCTCTCTGGGCCCCGGTGCCCTGGACCGCAGACGGGGGATCATAGGAGCAGGCCCGGCGGTGAGGATCAGGGGAGACGATGCCGGCACAGCACAGCCAGGCATGGTACCTCTATGTCCCTGCTCCGAGCCACCTCGACGAAGTTCTCGTGCTGCTCCAGGGTCTTGTCCACTTTATCATCTGTCATGCAGTAGCAGCGCAGACGCCCTTCGCGGGGGTCATTCATCTTGGCAAAAATGACAAACTTGGCCATGTAGGGCACCGCGGTGAGCTCCTTGTACAGCAGAGTGGCGAAGTTCACAGCTTCGGCAGTCCGGGGACAGTCGGACAGCCAGAACCTAGAAGGAGGGGGCTAATCAGAAGCATGCTCCGGCACCCGATGGAGAGCTTCATCTCCGTGCGGACAGAAGGAGCTGTGCGCCACGGGGGTGGCCGCTCTGACACGTCTGCCGGTCAGCGCGTGGCCTCTGTGTGCCAAGGGGCAGCAGAAGGCCCTCCCTCGGGTTCAAGCGTGGGATGGGCGGGTCGGGGTGTGAGGATGGGGCGTGAGCGGGCGCGGCGCTGACCCCCCTCAGTGCAGGGGCTGCGGCTCACCTGGCAGAGACGTTGGTGGTGAAGGCAGCGCACTCGTTGGCGTACACAAGCTTGGTTGTCCCGGTTATATCCTCCCACTGGGCTTGGTCTGTTCCTCCTGCAACGGGAGCAGAGATGGGCTGGGGGCAGCGTTCAGACGGAAGACACAGAGCGTGGCAAAATGCTAAGGGCGGAGCGCGGAAGGACAGAGATGCGCACATCTGCGTGGCCCTGAGCACACCTTTGCTCTCACACTCTCCTCCTCCAGGCGACCCCTCCTCTAGGGGTCACAGGGCTACTCCATGGAGGGAGCACATCCCCTAGGGAAGCCAAAGCAAGCTGATGGCTGGCTTCCCCTTTTCCCGTCTCCTGTGAACGCCGCCACAAGGAGCTGCTGCTGTCGGGAAGATGAAACAGAGGCGAAGGGGCCCCTCTCACCAGTGACACTGCAGAGCAGACGCAGGCTGGTGGTGTCCCCCTCCCCGCTGTCCCTCGGGTTGTCCATCCAGGAAGGAGGGAGCGGGATCCGAAGCCCAATGGGGCGGTAGAACTTCCGGCGCCGTGGCTCCACGGTGACAATGGGGCTGAACGTGGCCTGGTTGCCCAGGAGTTTGGTGACCAGCTCATCTGGCACAGGCTGGGCCTGCGAGGCATCAAAGGTGGACCCTCAGCCTCGAGGAGCAGAGGCGCTTGTTCACGAGGGGCAGCGCACCCCCAAAGGGAGAGCAGGCTGTTTATGCAGAAGGCTAAGGCTCCTGGGGGCATGGGGGGGGCTCCACTGTTGTACCAGGCAGATCTGTTTTGCTGAGCACAAGGCCTGTCTCAGGGCTGATGTCACTTCTCAGCTGTCTTTCCGAGCCCTTTCTCCCCCTTTCCCTCCCGCTCCTCATTCCCAGGATGTCACCACCCTTGCTCTGTGTTAGTTAGCTCCCCAGGAAGCCCTGTGGAATCCCCCGGGGCTGAATGCACTATCGGGAGCTTTCTGCAACTTCACAGGGAGCGCCTGTCTTTTCCTACCCACCCGACTCGCTTTTGACTTTTAAGGTCACACCTCTAACTGGAATTTTAAGGCACTAGACAAAAGTGAGGGGATGTCCTGGGGAAGAGGGTCGTCCTCCTGGAGGTCTTGCATTCCTCCCACCTTCCATAAACTCTGAGTTGGTGGGGTGGGGGGCAAGGAGGAAGACTGTGTCACCTGCAGGGCCAGCTTCACTCTCTTGATGACAGCATTTTCTGGGAACGTTGCCATCACCAGCGGGACCAGCTTGCTCTTCAGGAGGCCCCCTTCAGGGCCAATGGTGTCATAGTCCTGGCAGAGCCGTGACATGATCACGAAGTACAAGGGGAAGTCCGTGGTGATGATGCGGCAGACCCTCTTCTTCTCCAGCTCCTCCAGGCTCCCCAGCTCTGGAATCACACAGCACAGTGCCACCCACCCTGGTCACACTGGGCACAGGCTCCACCACCGTGTCCCCAGGACCTCCTCATCCCTGGCTCCTGAGGTCCGCCCCCTCCCCAGGCACCGAGCAGTGGGGTTGGGCACCCCCTCAGGTGTCCCAGGGACCCGGAACTGGACCTCATGGGGCCATCCTTGCTCTCCCACCTTCCCAAACTCCAGGCGGCCCCAACAACCCACCCCAAATGTGCAAGCTCAAATATCACCTTCTGGAAGGGGGGTGTCCTGGGGCTGTTACCTTCGTCCATCCCATTGAGGAGCTGATCCACATCCAGGTCACTCTCTTCGTAGCGGCTCCTGTGTTCCTTCCACACGGAGCCGTTTTCACTGCGCAGCACCACAAGCTCACGGTCCCCACGGCCGTGGGAGGCAAAGTGGGGGATCTCCACGATCACGGGGCTGAGGGGACAGAGCAGATGGGGGACAAGGGGTATGGATATGGGTGTGCACGCCTGCGGGCAGGCGGCTGGGCATGGGGAGGAAAGGACAGGAGAAGGGGGAGGGTCCCCTCCCCTGCAGCCAGAGCGAGGCCCACCTTGGGGCAGGCCCGGACAGGGGAACAGATCTGCCTTGGGTTCCTGACTTGCTCCAAGGGCCCCTCACTTACTGCCAGGCCCCCGAGTAACGGCGAGCACAGGATTCTAGCCCGTTTCACAGGGGGCCCTCCTGCCACGGCCACCCAGGGGAGGCTCGCCCATTCACCCAGACCTTGGACCTGATGCCAAGAACCCACCAGACATCTCTAGATGTCCCCAGACGGGGGACTAAATCTTTCCTAGCCTCAGCTGCCTTCTCTATCCACCAAGCTTCCACCCACCACTTCTAAAGTCGCCTGCAGAGTGCTTTCATGTTGATTTTCACTTTTCGATGTAGTCATTGAAGCCTCCATCTGAGGGAAATGTTGATGACATTGGTGACGGGGACAGCAGTGGACAAAGACGGGCAGGCAGGGCCTCCCTGCAAGACCTGCCCCAACATTACCATCCGTGGTGTCTGACGGACAACAGGGGTCAAGTAGAACCCACACTTGGCTTCAGAAAAGGAAGGGAAGAGGCCTCAGAAGCCCATTAACCTTGTCCTTGGGGGCAAGGCTGGAGGACTGTCTTCTAGAAATACCATTTTAGAGCTTAAAGAACTAAACCCTTGGGGCCCCAAAGTAGCCCTGTCCTCTCAGTCCCCTTCTCTAGTGTCCTACAAGGTCTGAGAGGAGTAGGCGCCCCCGGGCTATGGACTGCTCGGTGTATCTGGAAGAAGGGGAGGCCACGCCTGGTTCTGCTCCTCTGTCAGGACAGAGTGGTAAGATGGCGTGGGGCTCCGGGGCTCGCCGCTCCCCTGCCCTGCAGCTGGGCTGGGTCTGGGTGGTTGCTGCTGAGGCCGCGGCCACGGACCGGCAGGGCGGGGATGGGTTAGGGGCACGTGTTGTGCACACGCACGTCCAGCGCGAGCGACCGCTCACCTTAAGAACTGGGCCCCCGTGGGCCCCAGCGCGATGATCCTGCTGGCCAGGCCCTCGTCCTCAGCCAGCGGGGGCGGCGTGCTCAGTTTCTGGGGCTTGACCAGGCGGCAGGTGATTCGAGTGGGTGCGGCGCACGTCCGGGGCGGGATCACCACCCGCAGGCCATTGTGACGACTCCCCCGCATGGAGCCTCCGCGGGCGTCCACCATGAAGCTCACCAGAAACCTAGGGCACAGGCAGGTCCGCGTCGGGCTTCTCCGCACTCTCTCTGAGACGGGGAGAGGGAGGGCCAGAACCCGCGAGACACCGTCACAGGAGTCACTCACCCTGTGTGGACGGGGCTGGCCACAGGGCTGATGTTGTCTGAGGTCTCTGTGGCCGGGCTGCTGGGGATGAGTGAGTCTTCGTCATACTCCTTAGACGCCTGAGGAGAAGAGAAAGGCCAATCGTCCCATCAATTTCTGGGCCAGGGGGCTAGTCCCGCCCAGCTGGTGGTGTTCCGTGTGGGGGAGGCTCGGGAGCATCTCCTTGCCAGAAAGCAAGTGACCCAACGGAGGAAATATTCCCACACACTCACCGTTGACCCTTTTGGGACGAGGCTTCCCTGGAGTTGAACAGGAAGCCCAGATTTCTTCCTACCATCGTGGCTTCTCCTTGGCTCCTTTTAGGTCCTACATCTACTGCACAAATTGCAGCCCCACCCACTCTTTCCTCCAGCCACACCCCAGTGTGAAACCCCTGTTCTAGGGAGCTCAGTTTTCGCAGACTTGCCACTGGAGTCAAGCACCATCACCTACCAGCTACTTAGCTCGGGCAAGGGACTCGTCCCACAGGCATCTGAGGTACGGGAGGTGACCAGAGCAGACCCTACCCTTGGGGGGCTTCCCATGGCCTCATCGGCAAACAGGACGGTTCCTGTCCCTCAGTGATGCTGCAGGGGCAGAGACACGGGGCTGCCACGCACGGGGCCTTGCATAACACAAGGACTCAAGAAAGCCAGCAGGGTCTGCATCTGGCCCTCATCCCTTCCAGGTTTATTCCCAACTCTGCTCTCGCTCCCAGGGGCCCGACGCCCTTGCCCCTCAACTTCGCTGGCCCTGTCTACCCACCCTTGCACCTTGCCTCCTACACGAAGCTTTCCCATGACTCCGAGATTCTTCCTGCCATCTGGGTTAACTAGCTTCAAGTATCTGAGCCCACCCACCCTTCCCAGCTGGCCCATCTGCTCCTAGGGGGCAGGCTTGGGTCTCACAGCTCTCTTATGTCAAGCCCAGAACAGGGCTCAGAGTAATCCAGGAATACCCACTGGCTTGAGTTCCTCACTTCAGCAAGGAGAATGGGTTTGTTCATGGAACAACAGAACACAGGTCGACTCGGTGACTTTCTTGTCTTTGGCGGAATCCAGGGAATTGGCCAGAGCTGTGCCAGGGCCATAGCTGACCCTATCTCCCAAATGCCTGCCCGTGAGTGACACCAGTGTCCCAGCACTATGACATACCCTAGCATGGAACGACTGATCAGACAGCTTCATAGCTGCCTTGTCCCTGCATGCCACTTTGTCCGGGGCTATGGCTGCTGTTGTCAGACACGCAGCCCTGGGGCGGCACAGGCCAAGAGTGGCTGTGGCTGGACGACGGGCCATGCCTAGCTCAGTTACCAGGCCTCAGGGCAATCGTCTCCAACCTCCAAACACCAACCACACTGCTTTTTATCCTAGAAAACCCCCTTGCCGTGGAGGGGGGGAAAAAAGGCGCCAAATAGCATACAGTTAAATCAAGGGAAATTAAATTGTTTGAAACCTCCCCACTGTTTTCTGGGACAAATTCAGGTGTCCTCCAGGGAAGCCACAAAGTAGGGACTGTGATGACTGACAGTCCCCTGGGAGCAGTCTCTGACACTCCTTCCTGTCTGTATTGGTCTTTTCAGCTCCCAATAATCCCTTGAGGAAGGGGAGGCAGAAACTGTCCCCCTTTCTAACGGATTGAAAAAAAGGAGGCCCATGACTCTGCGCGAGGCTCAGCCTCAGCTGCCTCTCCAGCACCATGACCCGCTGCCCTGGGGGTACCGAGCCTGTGCAGGGTGGGGGGTGGGGGCTGCTGTGACCAGGGCAACATGGGCTTCGGAGCCAGAATTTCTGGCGTCAGGCCTCAGCCTCGCTCGTGACTGTTCAAGCATGTTTCGCACACTCTTGGGCTCTCGGAGGCTCCTATCATTCATATCTGGGTTAGGAAGAACTCAGGCAGCACAGGGGTTGGCAAGGGACGCGTGGAAGCAAGGATCTAAGGGCCTGGGAAGTGCCACAGGCTTTGGGATTCGTAGTTTCTATCGTACTTCAGGTCCTCTCAAAACCGTCACTGTCCCGGGTACTCGCTCTCTGCAGATGTGGAAAAAAGAGAAAAGGTGCTTCTTACCTGTTCTGGCTCTTCCGATCTGATCAGCACTGTCTCAGGTGTGACACAAGGGATCCTGGGGATGGCTGGGGATTCGACCCTATATGCCCAGAACATTGGAAAATCAAAGGGATGATCTTCTAAGTGGCCCCTATCTGCATGGGAGGCCTAACAAAACAGCTCTGTACCCCCGTAATAACCCCTCCCACCTGCCCCTTGCTGCACCCCGAAGCACCCACCACACAGGCAATGCTACTCAGCTGCACGCACGGCCCAGCCTCTTCCCTCGCCTCAGAGCCTTTCCCCGGGGCCCAGCCGTCCTCCACAAGCCCGGGAAGGGGCTGCCTCCTGCACGAAGCCTTCCGTCACACTTATCCCCTGCTTCTCAGCCTCAGCCCTTGTTGGTAGGGTCCTCGCTCTGGCCCTCACATCTCATTCTCTGGGTGGGCGTGCTGCAATCCCAGCACATAAGGAGGTCATTCTTTCCAAAGGACCAAGTCTCGTATTTCTTCCAAGCTGATGTGCAGTAAATACTAATGATGCTGAGTTTTGAGATTCATATTTTATCCAGTAAATACTAATTGATGAACTCTCCTGGGGCTTTCACTTCCCGCTGGCCCACTGCCCTGTTTAGTAGAAGCCATGGGACTAAGCCGGCACACGTCTATCTTTTCAGAAAGCACCAAGGACTCGGTGTTTCTATGGGGTTGCTGCTTTTAGATTTATTCGCCCAACCTCCCTGTGTGCCGATGGACTCACATGGGAGTAACTCCCAGCACCCCAGGGCAGGGGGTGTGTTCCAGGAGGACACAAACCCTCCGTGGGTCTCCCTAAGGCGCTGTGCTGACAGAGGGACGTGGTCGGCATATGAGCTTAGCTTGGCCACCACTGTGAATGTGAATCTTCCTCAGAGGACCTTTCTGGTGAGAAACTGGGAGTGCAGGAGAGGGAGGGGCTGTGAACAGGAGACCGAGAGAGGAGGCAGAAAGTTGGGAGCAGGGGCATGGAAGAGCAAGGGAGGTACTGCTGGACAGCATGCTGTAAGCGGGGGGGTGGGGGGGGTGGGGGGGGGTGAGGTGGGGGCGCGGGACACAACTCTATGTCCCCGGCGGTCGAGGTGCAGAGCTCACTGATCGTAAGGAGCTGGACCCACGGTCCGACCACCCGGCATCCCATCCCCATCAGTGGCACATGTGGGGCCTGGCCTTCTGTCAGAAGTCCCTCTCCTCTGTGTCCCAGGGCTGGACCTGCGTGTCCACGGTATGCCCACTCCTTACACTTGGTCCAGCTTCGGCACGAAATCCAGCAGCTCCTTTTCTTCATCTATATCCCTGGAATCCTGCCTCTCAGCCTTGGAGATGAGTTCTTCCCCTGAAACCACACAAGCGGACGTGAGGGACAAGAAGGAGAACTCCTCTTTCTTTTTAAAAAGTGCTCTCCCGCTCCTCCTCTCAGTGCTGGCTCCCGAGGAGTGGAGCAAGGTCCCTGCTGCTCCAAGGGGACCACTAACAGTGTCTTCGGCCAGTCCTGCTCCTCCTGCCCCGGTGCACAGAGCAAGGCAGCCAGCTCCTAACAGCTTAGTCTACCGCAGGCTTTGTAGAAGACAAAAAATACAGTCCAGAAAGGACTTCCTTGGCTTGGCAAGCTGCACCTCAAAACAGCCCTTGCAGGGTACACAGACACAAGGAAAGAGTTGATTCTGTCCTTTGCCACACGGCACACTGCAGAAGGATCAACTACAATGGACTGAACCCATTCATTCCGAAGGGCTCTAGGGTTTTTGGCAATCACGGCAGCCGAAACCTCATTACTTCCTAAGTCCCTTCCAAAGAGGTTCAAACTACGTGTGCAAGCCAGACTGCCTCTTTGTTCCTCTCTCCTTGCCTGGACTGGAGTGGGAGCCCTCGACCTTGCAGTGTCATTTACTGTCACTTAGCGGGGAGTGGCCTGGCTCTGTGATCTGGAGCTGACAGAATGGAAGAACGGCTCATGCAGTTATGATCACGAACACGGTGGCATGGGCACAGACACGGAAATGGACAGGCGGGAGCCACCCGCCTGGGCATGGATCTTACAGGTGTACATCTCCTGTTAGAGTCAAGCTCCCGGCTCCAGACTGTTAGCCATGAGAGGAGGGTGGAAAGCGGGAATGCATTAGTGAGAGCGGGGACTGCTTAGGGTGGAATGCACTCGTGAGAAAGGGCCACAGGGAACAGAAAGTGTTTCATACCCATTATAGTTATATGAGCGGTTCCTGGAAAGCAAAGAAGAGCCAAGTTTAAGAAAGGACAGGATTGAAGTCAGTTAAAGCAAGAGGCATATCATTAAATGGGACACAAAAGGAGCTTTAATCATCTTGCCAACACAGTTATACCACCAGGGGCTGGAGGGAGAATCCAGATCAACCCCACCACTTTACATCACAAGGGGTCCCCTCAGACTTCCCTGACGAGATGGGCTTATGTGGGGCAAGAAAAAATACTGCAAGCACTCTGTGGGTCACAGAAGCTGAAACGCTAGTCATTTCATAATAATGGATACACTCCAAAACTTACTGACCCACTATGGGGACAGAAGCGTAGCTTATTAAGAAAGATTCTTACAGAATTTAAATGAATAGCTTGTTATTTGTTCAAAGCACAAGGAAAATCTCAGGCTAAGTTTTATTGCAGTTCTTTACGGTCTGAGAGTTGATCTGAGTAGAATCATACTCCATGTATTATATATGTAAACACTCAAATATTTAGGAAACTTCACAGAATTTTATATTTTAATCTCCGACATGTCAATTTTTCCTTCTCCTAAAATTACACTAAAGGAGTATTTTTGATAACAAGATGACATCATTAAGCGGTTCCCTCTGGCTTCAATACAGACCGGTGGACCGAGGGTGTGCAGTATGGCAGGTAGCCAGGAGACCACAGCAAGGGGGGGTGCTCACTGCCCCCTGTGCTCCCTTCATCCTGACTTGCCCCCCTCTTTTTGTTAATCCTAGACTTTACCTTCATCTTCAGAGACATCCAAGATCTCATCTACCGTCTCAGGGAAACTCAGCCGGTGCTTGTCACTGGTTAGCTAAATTGAGAAAAAGAAGAGAATTCAACCCAAGTAGAACAGTGGGCCCTTTCACCGATCCAGCAGTTACCTGGTTATGACTGTGGAGACAGGAAGGAGGTGGGAAAGGAGGTTTGTCCTTGCCCTCGGCCTGAGAGCTGATGCCTGGCAAGGGCGTGAGCAGGCCACACCAGCTTCCTCCTGCCTCGTCTCTGCCCCCACCCCTTCTTGCTGTTTGCCCCCTTAGCTCTGCGCACAGCCCTAACTCTTCTCGCCACTAGGTGGCAGTACAACTCCGCGCGATGGAGAACACTCCCCTGCGGGCCCCAGCCCCGCCTTGGCCGGGTGCTTCCTACCCCGGCCCCAGAATGCGCTCTTCTTCCCAGAATAACCCACGGGGCGCCCTGTCAGGCTGTGTGTGTCTGGGGTGGCGGGTGCAGGGGAGGAGCCGACATACCACAAAACTGGGTTCATCCGTGACAACCTTGAGCACGTCGGTGACAGAAATGTAGCCCAAGCGCTTGGCTATTGCCAGAGGTGTGGTTCCATTCTGGGGAAAACAGCAGAGAGAGCGGGATCACACAAGGAACGGACTCTGGGGGGAAAGCACCGCCCCTTTCACACAGACCAAGCTCCCGCAGACACGCTGCCCCTCGGAGCCCAGAGCAAGGTGTGCGCATGTGTGAGCCCAGACGGGGGTTAGCAACGATGATCGCCAAGACCGGGTGCTGGGGAGAGGCGGGCACGGAGACTCTAAATCCGTAGCGCGGGAGTTTCGAAGTGAGAACAGGGGAAATCTTGCCAGCACATGCCAAGAACTGCCAAGAGGGAACCAAACCAACCGGAGGGAATGGGTCCAGAAGGCACCATATGCAATTTTGGAACACGAAAGCGAAGAGCAATGCTGCTCGCTGCTCCCAACCCCGGTTCTTTGGGTGTCCGTTACCCAGCGTCGAAATAGTTACAATAATCCATATACACGTCAATGAACTAGCTAAGCCAGTCGGAAATCACGGTCACCAGAGCCAGGGGCGGGGTATATTTCTACTCTGATTTGAAGAAGCAGAGCTACGTGGAAGTAAGTAGATGTGGAGGCTCTCTTCGTCTTTTGAGTCCTCCAGTCCCAGGATGTGCCCTGGGCCCCGTGCAGATTCAGCTCCAACCACAGTTATAAGCTTTGCAGCCACATCTCCAGTCAAAGGGCCACACGCTTCCAGAGCTGGATGGAGAAGGTCTAGGAAAGCCTTCACGTCGTCGGATGGGGAGGCCCCACTCAACCATGATCAACGATGCCAAACACAACCCCAGAGCCCCGAAACGGCAGGAAACACCCAAGACGTTTGTTGTGCTCGCTTGTACTATACTGACAGCAGCTTTGCATCATATAGAAACAGTTTCAAAGGTGATATTTAAATAAAGGTAAAAAGGGGAGGGTAAATGGTACTTAAAATGGTAACCTACAGGGGCCCCTGGGCGGCTCAGCTGGTTAAGCATCTGCCTTCGGCTCAGGTCACGATCCCAGGGTCCTCAGATCAAGTCTGCTTCTCCCTCTCCCTCTGCCCCCCACTCATGCTCGTGCGTGCTCTCTCTTTCCCAAATAAATAAAGTTTTTTAAAAAAAGGGATAACCTACAGTCACCAGAACCTACAGTCACTGCAGCCTGCCCATGCCCCAGACGGGCAGAAGGGATAGGTACCGAGCTTCTGTGGTTTATAGGGGTCTTACAGAGCTGCCCGTGAGAACAGCTTTCCGAAATCAGGAAACTGGTGGGTACTTACCGAGCTGACCTCGTTTGGGGAAGCACCATTTTTGAGAAGCAGTGTCACGATGTCTGTATGTCCTTGTTGGGCCGCCTGGTGCAAGGGACTGTATCCTTGCTGTAAAATCAAGGTGACATTTTGGCAGGATTAACTAGCTATAAGAGAAAGAACTGCCCACATACTACAGAGCCTGTCTTCTAAATGAAACCCACAAAAAATGCATTTTCCTCATTTCCTCCTCCAGGGTCAAGGCTTAACATTGTAGCAGAGCCCCAGGCACACCCAGAGTAACTCTGTATCCTAATTTGGCACTTAAGAAGTATAGAGATTAGCTCTCCAGTGTTCTCGTACCTTAGTCTTGGCATTGACGTCTGCCTGGTGCTGTAGCAGAAACTTCACCAGCTTGATATTTCCATAATGACTGGCCACGTGGAGTGGAGTATAACCCATCTGAAAAGCAAGAGGTGAGAATGAATGAGCAGGAGGGCTGACAGGCATCCCCGGAGCCATTGTGGCTGGGCATTACCGCAATCCTTAGCAGGGCTGCTTAAAAAGGATGACGGCCAGGGAAGCCCTTTGGAAGGCTGGCAGCTGCCACGGGGTGCCAGCTGTCCTGCCACTGCTACTGGACGCCACTGGCCTGGGAAGGAACAGTGTTTGGTTTCGGACAAATCAAGTTTGAGGTGTCTGCGAGCGCCAAGTGGATATGCCAAGTAGGCGACTAGAAAACGGACACTGAACCCCATGAAGAGGTCTAGGCGAGGAGACGCCTATGCGAGGTGAAAGTCCTGCAGACGAGAACGAGTGTAGAGAGAAACAGTGGGGCCCCCATTCCGAGGCAGCACATAGAGGGAGAGACAGAAAAGAGGAGGTGGGAGGAAGCAGCAGCGAAGCAGGGAAGTCACAGGTAACAGAAGCTGGGGGAGATCAGTCCAGAGGGAAAGAGCTGCCATTGGGCTGTCTGCTGGGAAGGGGGCTCCAACGGGGATACACAGTTGCATGGAGGTTGCTGCCGACCTGGGACAAGAACATACTTATTTCCACTAGAAAGGTGAAATCCCACTGTCCAAAAACCCCACGAAGGCTATCGAGTTTAATGGAATGGAATTTATAGGAACTGGTCATTGCTTGAAACAACCAGGCCTGGAGTATTTACTGACTGATTGGAGCTTAGGCTGCAAAGGAGCTCATTTTCTTTTTTTTTTTTTCAAAGACTTTATTTATTTATTCAACAGAGATAGAGACAGCCAGCGAGAGAGGGAACACAAGCAGGAGTGGGAGAGGAAGAAGCAGGCTCATAGCAGAGGAGCCTGATGTGGGGCTCGATCCCATAACGCCAGGATCACGCCCTGAGCCGAAGGCAGACGCTTAACCGCTGTGCCACCCAGGTGCCCCAGGAGCTCATTTTCAAGGAATCTGTTCTGCTGAACAGTTGGGTGCTTCCTTAAAGGCTGACAAGCCAAGGTTCCCCGAGCCCTTTGGTTCTAAGTGTCCCCAGGGAGCTGGTACCAGATCCCAGAAACCATCTTGAAACCCTGCAGGCTGGACCTCAAGCAATTGTATGGCTTTGGGACCCCCAATTCTAACTCACAGTATAGGGTCTCTCCTGTAGGACCCCAAAAGACCTAAGTGGGCCCAGAAAAGCCTCAAAGATCCAGAACATTGTTGGGCTTTAAGCAGATTCCTGGTGAAGCTGCAGACAGCTGGTGATCAAACAGTTGCTAAATTTTTCTCAAAGAGACTTCAACATCACATGGTTGACCGGAGGTCCCCCCCTCCAACCTCCTACCATCGTCCCCTCCACACTGGACTGCAAGTCCTCCAGGCAGGGTCCCCCCTGTGTGCTGTGCACCCTGTTATCCTCAACTACCCCACAGAGCTCCTCGCACACAGAAGTTGTTCACAGAAAGTTGAACAGAATGTAACTAATTGCTGGAATAAAAGGGCTGAATTTCCAAGCGAGGCCTGACATCTTGACACACTGCTCATCTAGGAAAGGCATCGAATCATGATGAAACATTCCTCTTCATTTCTCACTATAGAGGTTCAAAGGTCTAGGAACATTTCAAAGTTCCCCACCAGAAAGTAAGGACATTAGGGTCAGTGTCTTCACACTCCACTGTCATCCCAAGAAGTGGCAGAGAAGAACATGCTGCTGAGTCCTTGGGGTGTCAAAGCTCTGTGAACAGCTGCCTCTGAAGTGGGGGTGGGGGAGGCCAGCACCGGGCAGGACAAGGGGCACACACCGGGGAGAAGGGAGGCCAAGCCCACGCGGAAGTGCCTGCCTTACCCGGGTGGTGGCGTCCACAGTGACACCGTGTTTGATGAGCACGTCCGCCACTGGAACGTGGCCTTCTTGTGCTACCAGATGGAGGGGGGTGAGTCCGCTCTGGAAAGAAAAAGAAGTTCATCACCTTGTGTCCGGTAGAGAATCCCGGGCCACCGTGAAAGAGCACGGAGGCTTAGGAGCCCAATCTGTCTGTGCAGCCACCACACAGCTGTGTGACCTTGGACGAAGCTCTTCCAGCTCTGGGCCTCTACATCCTTACCTAAAAAATGAGGTGGTTTAGCGAAATTAGAGGTCAGCAACGTTTTCTGCTAAGAGCCAGATGGTCAATATTCTAGGCGCATGTCTCTGTCACAAGTACCCAACTCTGTCAGTTACAGTGAGAAAGCAGCTATGGCCAACATGGAAACAAACAGGCATGGCTATGTTCTGATAAAACTTTATTTACACAAACAAGTGGTGGGCTGGTTTTGGCCCATGGGCCCTAGGTTGCTGACCTCTGAACTAGATAAACTTTATGGAACTTTCCATTTATAACATTCCCTATTTTCCTGATTTGAGATAAGCCTCAGACCCTGCTCTCCTTATCTAGAAAATAGAGGTGATCACTGACCATCTAAGAAAACACAGATGAAACACACTGGAAAGCACAACGTGCCACTTAAACGTAGCACGTGACTACACGTCACAGTCCATGCCTCACTGTCAAAGGATGGACAGTCCTATTGGCACTGAAAATACCACATTCTTGGGAGTTCTCAGGACACCTTTCTCAGGAGGAGAAGGGGGCCCCGGAGATGTGATCTGATACGTGTATGTGTACTCTCACACCAAAATGTCAGGAAAGTCTTCTCTCCCCCATACCCTACAGAATACGCTCCCCTAACTATGGGACAAACGGACCTATGATGCCTCTGTAGTCAGAAGCGGGGGCAGGGCCTGTCCGGAGCTTTCCTGCCAGCTGACCAGAGGCCCATAAGCAGTAACGCTCCGCAGCCGAGGCCAGAGCAGGCAGAACAGTCCTAGCTCAGTCACAAGTCTCTGGGCGCCTTGCCTGATCCTTGGGATAACACGGTAATTCACCCGTGAGGTGGCGTGTGGATGACTGAGGATGTCTCCAGTATAGAGACTCACCATCGCCCTCGTGGCCCCTCACAAAGCCTGCGTGAAATGGCACGGCACAAGCAAGAAACCAAGCATCCAATCCAATATAATGGTCCTGCCCTCACAGTGCCCTCCTGGGGGTCGCCTGTCCAAGCCTGTGCCAAAAGAACCAATGGGTTTTAACAGATCGGCATGTCCTTAAAACGCTTGCCTTTCTGAAACTGTTCCCTTACCATCTAAGGAAGTGGCTCTTTCTAATGGTTCCATGATATGAAATGTCCAAAATAGGCCAATTCGAAGAGGTAATAGCTTAGTGGTTGATGGGGACTGAGAGGTTTGGGGAAAATGGGGGTGTGGCTGCCAATGAGGCTTCTTTGTGGGGTGATGAAAATGTCCTGGAATTAGACAGTGGTGATGGTGGCCCGATTCTGAAATATACTAAAAACCACCGATAAGACAGTTCAAAGCGATGAATTTTATTGTACTTAAATTATATTTCAGTAAAACTATTATTTAAGAATATATATATGGTTTCACTCATCTATGGAACATAAGAAGTAGGAAGATCGGTAGGAGAAGAAAGGGAAGAAGAAAGGGGGGTAAACAGAAGGGGGAATGAACCATGAGAGACTATGGACTCTGGGAAACAAACTGAGGGCTTCGGAGGGGAGAGGGTGGGGGAATGGGATAGGCTGGTGATGGGCAGTAAGGAGGGCACGTATTGCATGGTGCACTGGGTGTTATACGCAAGTAATGAATCATGGAACTTTACATCAGAAACCAGGGATGTACTGTATGGTAACTAACATAATATAATAAAAATATTATTATAAAAAAATAATAAAAAAATAAAAAAACAAGTGATTCTTAGTCTTTCTTGGGTCGTGCATTCCTTTGAGAAGCTGAGAAAAACTATGAAGACCTCACCTAGAAAAATGCTCACGTGCCCATCCTCCCACAATGCTGTGTAGTCTTGGACGGACCCGTACTCCTCCATCATAGTCCCTGGGTTGGTAACTGCTAGTTTAGTGTATTGATGGGCATTTAAAAATATTCTCCCACAGAAAAAGAATATTTAGTACCAAATTACTTACCACATTCCTGAAGGTAGACACTGGCCTATATTTGAGAAAGTGTATTATGGATTTTAGTATTATCTTTTTGCAGATCCTTGAGTCAATCTAATTAGAAAAGGTTCTGGCATCAGGTAGGCTCAGGGTCATGCAACCTGGGGTGTGAGCAACCTTTCTGACCCTGTTTATTCATCTATAAAACTCAGATAAAGCCTACACGGGGCTGTTATAGGATCACACACACACACACACACACACACTCACACACTCACACCACTGAACTCAGAACCTGAGCACACAGTAGGTGCTCAATATTCAGACAGAATATCTAGTTAGCTACTAAGAAAACATTTACCGAGATGACAGGGCAGATCTGGGAAGCCGTGTTTACCTTGTTCCCCAGATTGCCATTGGCTTGTTTGGAAAGCAGCAGAGCCACCATCTCCGCGTGACCCTCTTGGGCAGCCAGGTGAAGGGGGGTCACACCTTGCACCGACTCGGCATTCGCTGACCCCCCGTACTGCAGCAGACTGCGGGCCACCTCCATCTGGTTCTGCTTGGCAGCGATGTGCAAAGGGGTGTAGCCATTCTGAAACAGAAGCAGCCCGGGAGCCTGGTTACAGGAGTGCTGAGTGGACAAGCACACGCCTCAAACGTCCGACCCTCGGAGGGAGGACACGGCCTGCTTCCTGGCCTGCTGCACGCCCCCTGAGCACAGCTGGTGTGTCACCAAGGACAGCAATTAAAGTCAACAAACCAGCCAACCAAATCCCTCTGATTTGGAGACGGCTCTCAAGGATCCGCACGTCCCCCACATCCCAGCCGGCAACTGTCCTGTGCCTCTCCTCACCCCCTATTTTCTGTGCTCATGCTCTGAGCAGGACGTGCTCGGCCACCGCAAAAGCTAGCAGTCAAGCAGACAGCTCACGGAAGAACTGGAAGCCCGGTAAGTAAATGAAAGGCTCCTGTCTGCAAGAACACCCCCCCCCCGCCCCAGCATTTCATGAAAGAAAAGGATCAGAGAGCCCTCTTCTTTCCTGTGCAATGGGCCCTGGGCTCCCCCTGGGCTAGCGGGCTGGGGCTGCTGGTCTCAGAGAGACTGGTGTCCCCGGCGAGGAACCGGGGACCTGGAGTCAGTCCTCCTTCCACATTAACTAGCCGGGTGACTGGAGAGTCCGTGTCCTCTAGACACCCTTCTGTATTTTTAAAAGGCATTTAAATAGGATAATGACATCCAACTTGTTCTTTTCTGGCAGCTGTTGGATGGATAAAATATGATAATATATGTGAAGGTGTTTTCCAAAATAAAGATACAAAAGTAATAAACCTGCATACGGTTTGTCAGTGCACTGGTTTAACAAGATGTTTGAGGCCATGACAAGACGACGGCGCCTGGCCAAAATGTGACACCATATACTGTTTATTCAGCTGGTCTCTCTCTCTCTGGTAGGAAGGCTTTTCCAGGGAAGGAAGCAGCTCATGGGTTTACGTTCCAGAGTGAGCTCCTCGTCCTGCTGCAGACAGATGAAGTCTGCTTTGGCCCTCACTGTCAGAAACCCCTTCTACTTCCATGGTCCCCTGTACAGCAAGTCAGGCAGGCATTTTTATTATTATTTCATTTTGTGGCTAAAGAAGTCAGCTCTCGGCGAGGTTAAGTGCCTTATCTAATGTCACCTAGTAAAGAAACAACAGGAGACCCACGCCGGCCTGCAGACCCCAGAGCTGAGGTTCTTTCGGCTGGAAGAGTGCTTCTCAAACCACAATGTGCACACAAAACACTCAGGATCTTGCTCAAATGTAGACTTGACTTAGAAGTTCTAGGGAGGCCCCAAATTCTGCGTTTCTCACAAGTTTCCAGGTGATGCTGAGGCTGCCGGCCCAGGGACCACACTTTGTCGTGAGGCCCCCTGCACGTTCAGGGCTAGAAGAGAGACCGGGCCTGAGGACCTCTGAGCAGGACCCATGACTTTCAAAGCACATGCACACTAGTCCCAGAGCGCATGGAATGAGATGTTGGTTTCCCCACCTTCACCAGCATTCTTCCGGCTACCCGCAAGAACTGAACCTCCCTGCCCGTCTCTGACTGTGCAAACCATTCTGCCAGGACCACTGTTCACAAAAAGGAAAGAGGACAAAGGGGATCTGACAGTATAGTAACATTCCCGTTTTATAGCATTGGAGGACAGGGAAAGAGCCACTTGGAAAGTGGATTTTGTGGGAAAATGAGAACTTGTAATTTACCCAA
This sequence comes from Ursus americanus, assembly GCF_024610735.1. Taxonomy (NCBI): domain Eukaryota; kingdom Metazoa; phylum Chordata; class Mammalia; order Carnivora; family Ursidae; genus Ursus; species Ursus americanus. The sequence goes on along the minus strand of NC_142153.1, from coordinate 6,003,148 downwards.
AGAATGCTATTGAATTAAAAAAATCATTTCCTCTGAATAATTACGTAAGATAATTCATTTGAGTGTTCCTTTCTAAAAAAAAAAAAGAGAATACATTCTTTTTAGGCTGTGTTCCCATAATGAGATCAACATTTTGATTATAATATTAACTAAACAAAATAATGTTTGGATCATACCAACAGAAGGCAAAGAAAGAGGTGCGGCTCACTGGGTGAAGCCTGAGATTCGAGCCGTCCCCAAAGGGGATCTCTCTGTGAGGGGAGCACCAGAGAACGCCGACTTCTCCGCGCCGTCACAGGAGGAACTGGGATGAGGTTGCTGAAGCCCTAAACAGAGCCCAATCCCTAGCAAATATCCACAGCATGAAAGCAACGATTATTAGGACTCTTTTTCACAGACGAGGGGCAGGAACTGGAGCGAAAGCTGCAGTATCTTCATGGTAGTATAATCAGGAGTCCAGGTCACTTGAGCAGCTGTGGGGGTCCACACTGGCAAAAGTAGCACCCTGTCCTGGCAAAGGGCACCCTTTTGTTGGAGGCAGCTCAGGCCAGGTGACCCCTGGTTAAAACCGACAGCTGGTGGTCTCAGAACACAGACTGCCCCTCTGCGCTTCCCAAAAAGCAGCATTAGAGGGAATGAATGACCTTCTGTAGGTGACAAGGACAAGGGGCGGCTAGGTAGAGAGGTTAGGGACGGCTGTGTGCCCCCAAAAGGTCTTCTTCCCCAAGGAAATGAGCTCATCCGAAAGAAAGCTCGTGCTGGCAAGAGATCTGCCTAAATGTTAAAACAACATTAGCATCAAAATTAGAAGGGGGAGGGTTTGGTTTGGGTGCAGAGAGATTTGCATGTGAAATTCTACAAAATTGCCAGACTACTTGGGAAACTATTTTTTGCCATGGAAACAAACCCCATCTGTACAAGGTCTGTACTTGGATAAGGCTCTCTTTAAATACCATCAACCTGGCTCCAAGTTCTTTTATATCAGGAGGGGAGTGAGGAGGCGGGAGTCCAGCTCTTTATTTTTAGAGGCAGGAGTAAGTCACATCTTAGCAGGGCCGCATGCTCCGTCTACACAGTGACGTGGGCTTGCTACAACAGCGGGGACAGGAGCCCAAGGAGACAGAGGTGTCTGGGAGACGCTGTGTCTCCGGCAAAGTGATGCTGGAAAATTCAGATGAGCATCTAATCTGAGGAGGGAAGACAAACTGAAGCCCGCACCGATTTTCCCTGACTCTGGGCTCTGTTCCCACTGAAGTCAGCAGGTGTCAGCTGTCATCACACACCACCCCCCCTCCCCGTGGCTCCCCCTGCCACATGGCTGAGCACTGGGATGTGCTCTCCCCGAAATTACCCGGTTTTCTGAGTCTTGGCTGCCCTGTAGTGAGCTCCCGGGGCAGGGATCATGGGTGAACCCTTTGTGTCAGAGCCCTGCCCCCTCCCTCCCCTTCCTCCCCTGAATGGCCATCAGCCCCCTCCCCTCACAGACAAACACCACACACCCTCTGGTCCCACACAAGGCAGCCTGTCCCCAAAAATGATCCTCGTGTCCAGCTTTATCCCTTCACCTTGTTCTGGCTCCCCGCCACCCCCCCCCCACCAAGTCTGATCTTACATAAGCAAGCCCAGTCAACTCCCTTTACCTGCTTCCCCCGAGAGGCAATGAGCCTGCTACTCTTCAGGGGCTGACACACCGGCCTTGTGTCCACCACGTAATACAGGTGGGTGTGCCTTATTAAAAACACCGTGATTTAAAATCTGAACTCATACGGGAAATACATTTGGGGCTGACTATTCACACTTGAAATAGCCCCCTTCAAGGTTACGGCAGGTTCCCCTGAAACCCTCGATCTTTCTCAAAGTGGGGACACTGTGCCGCCAGCACCAAATGGAGTCAGAATCTGAGACCAGGGTTCACCGCCCCCCCCCCCCCCGAGATTCCTGGACAAACTGACCTTTGGCAGCCAGCTGACAAAACGCAGCTGGCAGAACTCCGTTGACACGCTGTAGTTTGGGGAACCCATTTGTTGTGTAACACGAAGCCCAGCTCTGCGAGGTAACCTGTTGCTGAGAAGTGTTACCCATTTCCCACCCCACTCCTGGTCTCCAAATAGCAGCAATTACTGCAGGTAACATTTGTGTGAGTGAGGCGACATCTCTGAGGTAAAAATAAAAGCAAAACACAAAAACCCTCCAGCTGCTCCCGGAACAGCTGTGCCCGACGGGGTGGCCCCGGGCCTGCCTTGCAGGGGCTGAGGCCCTGAGCAGGTCTGGGGCTGGAGCCCCCGGTATGCGGACCTGGGGCGGACTTACCCAAGCGGGGCTGTGCGGGGAGCCGCCCCGGGGAAGCAGCAGCCGGACGATGTCCAGGTGGTTGTGATGGACGGCCACGTGCAGGGGAGTCAAGCCATTCTGCAGGGGACAAGACGACAGAGACGATAGCCTTCACTCAGCTGGCTTTCCACCAGTGATCCCTTCAGCTATGGGCAGCACCGTTGGGGGCTCTGTATCATTTCTTTCATACATGGTACGATCTGGTTAAAAGTCCTCCCAAATCCAGTCTTGATCTGAAGTCACTCAAGAGCATAACCCGCCAGACCCGGGACCACCTCCTTGTTCTGAGACCCCGGGGGGGGGGGGCAGCACAATCAACACACTCGCTCGGAGAAGGCCCCCAGGTTTTCTAAGAGCACGGGGCCTTTGTCAGAAAGGCAGTCTTGCCAGAGCCCCTTCCCCCTAGGTGGCCGCCCATTCAAAAGATGGACACAAGAGGCACTAGCAGGGAAGTGTATCCTTGGCTCTGGCCTGGAGCCGAGAGAGGGAGGGAAGTTCAAACTCACTTTTCCCGCAGCATTTGGGTGCGCGTCCCGTTCCAGCAGCAGCTCCGCCACTCTAACCTTCCCATACTTAGCCGCCACATGGAGAGGGGTAAATCCTTTCTGAGGAGAGACACAGGCTGTCAGAACCGTGGGGTGCCAGAGCCGTCTGCCCCAGAGCAAGAGCCCACGGCAAAGGAGGCGTCCCACCGTCGCCGGCATGGAGACGCCAATCATGTAAAGGACACAACAATGTCTGATCCCTCCAAGAGGCCGAGGCCCCAGGAATCAGCGGGTTTCCTGTCCCACTTGCCACCTGCACCCCTGGTGATGGCACGTAACCATCTTGTGTTGTTATCCCACTACCAGCTAGTCGAGAGCAAGGGTTGTCTTAGTCCTTCTTGTATTCCAGAACCTGATTTGACTAGAGCTAATAGCTAGACCATGATAAGGGATAAAGTTTAGGTGGGGGGACGAGAAACTACAGTTTCACCACCTTTCTGGGCAAGGATGACACATCGGGCTCACAGATGGTGGCCGGTCTGGGGGTGCTGGCCCCCTATCTACTTTCAGCATCATCCAGGCAATGCAGAGGACCAGGTGGGAATGCCCGTCCCACACCCCAGGACCAGCGGTGACAACCCAGTTGCCTCTTGAGAACGGGAGGAAGAAGGCTGTACCTTGGTCATGCATGCCTGGGATGCTTCCTTTTCCAGAAGGGCCAGGGCCGTCTCCACATGGCCTTCTCGGGCCGCAATGTGCAGGGGGGTGTGCCCGGCAGTGGTGGCCAGGTTGGGATTGGCATTATTTTCCAGCAGGAGCTTCACCATGTTCATGTGGCCGATGCGAGCCGCGCAGTGCAGCGGGGTCTGGTCATCCTGGAACCCAAAGTGAAGACAAGCAACAGGGAATACTAAGGTTTCTTAATCCAACCCCTCACTTTACAAAGAAGAAAGGTGAGGCCCAGAGAGGCCAAGTGACTTTCTTTTTTTTTTTTTTTTTAAAGACTTTTTTTATTTATTCGACAGAGATAGAGACAGCCAGTGAGAGAGGGAACACAAGCAGGGGGAGTGGGAGAGTAAGAAGCAGGCTCATAGCGGAGGAGCCTGATGTGGGGCTCGATCCTATAATGCTGGGATCACGCCCTGAGCCGAAGGCAGACGCTTAACCGCTGTGCCACCCAGGCGCCCCACCAAGTGACTTTCTTAAGGTCACACAGCTAGTAAGATGAGGAGCTGGGATTCAAATCAAGTCTCTGAGTTATAGAAACAAATACGTTCTCTCACTTAATCCTCACAACTATCCTTCCAGTTAGCTGTTATTTGTACTGAATTGCCTAAAGGCTCAGCCTTCCATCTGTAAAATGGGAACAATAATCTACCTCATAGGGCTCTGGTTAGGATCAAGCAGGTGGTGTACATAAAATGTTTCACACAGTGTAACTGGAGCTCTTCCTGTCTCCCAAGTCACGTCTGAGCGGATACCTGCCTCTCTGCTTAAATGGGGTCATGGGAAAGTCTAAACTGCTGAAGGGGAAAGATGGCTTTTTCCTCTCACCCTTGCTCCTCCTCCCCCCGATACTGAAGGGGTTCAGGGGTAGGTTCTCGGTGCTGTTGGGCCCAGCTGGGGGCCTCGGGCATGGCCCAAACACAAACCACAGTTCTAAGTCTAAACTGAGCCCCTGTCATCGGCAGAGAAGGAAAACCCAATGTTGGTCAGAGCCAACTGCCTTGCAAATTCAGCAGCAATTTGTACTGTTCACTTGCCCAACCCTCGAGAATACTTTTTACAGTCGGGGCATCTTCCTTTTTTAGATCAAGTAATTCCTGACTGGTTTTCACTGGTAACACGTTCTCCAAAAAGTTGCTTCTCCTCTTACCCCATGACTGTGACCACCATGAAACCCTTTCAGCCCCCGAGCCGTGCAGGCCAGCCATGCTCTTTGGGCTTTCATAACCTAATGAACAGACAGCTCTGACGCAAACCTATCTCCAGCCTTCTCAGAACCCTGCACAGCAGAGTCTCAGCGTTCAGGACAACCACCGTGGGAACGACGAGGAACCTCTGTGCCACACGCACTGCTGCCGGGCCTCTCATAAGGGTGGGTTTCTCCTCGTTGCCCTTGAATTGCTTACATCCCAGGCTCCTTCCCGCCTCCAGAACTCACCTTGGCCTTGGCATTGACTTTGGCTTTGTTCTGGAGCAAATATTTGGCCACTTCCGTGTGTCCTGCTCTGGCTGCCATGTGCAGCGGGGTCTCCACTTTCTGTGAAACAGCAGAATTGTAGACATGTTCATGCATGCCGAGTTCCCAAAATGACACACGCAGAGTTCCAAAGTGCCAGCCTGGAGTAACTTGGTGGGTTTGTGTCCAAGAGATGGAGTCGTCCCAGCACGCGGTTATGACACCTGGTACGTGCGTGCGTGCGCGTGTGCGTGCGTGCGTGCGCGTGCGTGTTCTCGGTATACTTAAAAGTAAACTTCAGAGCTGACGAATGTTAAAAACTGTACATGTATTCCCCGACAACACTTACAGAAGTTCCCAAATTATTGCCTAAAGAAAACCCCTAGGACTGACAGATGTGTGACGAATTTAACGGGGAAAGGCACACACATATTCTCCCCAAACCCGAAGTCTCTCCTATTGTGAGATTTCTCGCTCTAGCCCCAGAGAGGAGACCTTAGCATCAGTATCTGATCTCCCGTCTGAGCTCTCCGTCCGGAGGACAGAGTCCTTGCTCTCCCCACGGCCTTACCACGTTGGAGACGTTGGGTGACGCCCCTCGCTGCAGAAGGTTCTTCACGATGGGCAGGTGCCCCATGAAGGAGGCCACGTGGAGAGGTGTCAAGCCAGACTGGAACACACAAGAGAGGAATGAGAACAGAGGAGCCTTTCCTGCTCCTACAAAGAAGAGACAGCCGGATGAATCTAGTGCTTTCTTGTTTCTAGGGGCTGCAAAATGGTTTTCCAAGCAAAGGGAGTTAAATGAGATGGGTTTGCTCCCAGGAAAATGGTTGGAGGGGAAAAAAGTCACTGCAGGGTGACTCTGTGTGCTTCACAACTCAAAATCCTGCACCTGATCTTGGAAAGCTCCCTGAAACTCGACACACGTTCCCTTGTCTAGGTCACCCAATTTATCCCTTCCAGTAGTCAGGACTTGCACACACACACGCAGTCCTGCAGCCCCATGTAGCTAAGAGGAAGAACTCTCCAGAAAGCCTTTGGAAGAAGACCACGGGCTCATGTGCCCATCTGCGGAGCTCTCCTACCTCAGTGACGGCGTCAAAGGAGGCCCCGGTCTTCAGTAGCAGCTCCATGACACGGGTGTGGTTCTTCTTGCAGGCGATATGCAAGGGGGTAAAGCCATTCTGCAGCCCCCCCCAGGGAGAAGACAAGCAGGAACTTACAACTCTAGCCCAAGGGGCCCCCAGCCCCCCCGCTGATGAAGAGGCAGCCTCTGCCCACTGCCTGGACTGTCCGCTACTGCCAGTCCCCTGAGAGGCAGGGGGCTCTCCCTTTAATGCACCAAGCACGTTTCTGAACACATTGTTTATAAACCTTTTAAAAAAATTTAATCATATTTTGGATGCACAAAAAGGGCCCGCTGTTTTAAGTTTCCTTCAGGGGAAACTGACAATAAAGAGCACTTTTGTGAAGCAAATCGTGTTCCCTCTCCCCTGAAATCACCGATCACTTTTAGTAAAGTGGATTTTGGGACAGCAGCTCTGCTGTGTATGTCAACTCCACAAGGGCGGGGAGTTTTATTTGTTTGTTTTTGTGTTTGTTTTCCCGGGGTTTTACTCAGGGAGGCAGTGGTTCTCCGTGGGGAGGGGGGGGATTTTGTCCCACCCCATCCCTTGGGACATTTGGCAATGTCTGGAGACACTGATGATTGTCACAACCAGGGGAGGAAGATATCAGAACTGGGGGGGGGGCAAGGACGCTGCTAAGCCAGCCCCCCCATAACAAGGAACATCAGACCCAAAATGTCCATAGTGCTGAGGTTGAGAAATGCCCCAGCTACCCCAGAATAGTCCCTGGAATGTGGCAAGGGCTCAGTGAAAGCTTTCTGAATGAATGAAGGAGCCATCCTTGCGAACCCGGTAGCTCCCCTGCCTTCTCAATTCTCCCCTGCGGGAGTGGGCAGAGAGGAGATGGTGGTCAAGGACATGTGCTGTGCAGAGCTCTGGCCCCACCAGATCCCCGACACTGCCCTAGGAATGCCTGGCCTGGGGCAAGAGGGAGAGGAACCATAGTCCCTGGAGGGAACTGGTTTTAGGCGAGAACTCACTTTTACACCAGCACTAGGAAAACTCTAAGCCCATGAGCAGAGGAAGGATGCTTAACTCAGCCCATTTCACTCACCCCCCCCCAAGCAGATAAAAAAGCCAGGCAGCCTATAAGGAATCACTGTTCGTCAGCTCCAGGCTGGCTCAGATGGAGTGGCACCCCCAACCCACACACGTACCACGGACACTGCTTCTTAGTGAGGTCTCCTGGGCCCAATTCCCCTCCCCCCTGACCTCGGCCTGTCATCAGGGTGCCGAACGGGGAGTGTGAAGGTCACCAGCCCGCCTGCGTGCTACCTTGCCTTCTGGGCCCCAGCTGGCACTGCCATGTTCCAGGCCCCGAGTCTTGGGGGTACCTCCAGGCACCGAATGGTGCACTTCCCACCAGGCTCAGCCACGCAGCTCTGGTCCTGCTTCCCTTAGCCTTTGCCCTTCTGGCACCTTCTCTTGTGGCCTCCCACTCACCAGGGCTCTGGAATTTGGTTTGGCTCCTTTATCCAAAAGGACCTTGGCTACTCTGTGGTGGCCGCAGTGCGCTGCCACATGGAGTGGGGTCAGATGGTCCAGGGTGATGTCGTCTATCTCAGCGTTGTATTGCAACAGAAGTCGGACACAGTCAAGGTGGTCTCCCTGAGCCGCCATGTGAATGGGGGATAAGCCATTCTGGGAGAAGAGGGAGAAACAAGCAGTTGCAAAGAAAATGAACACGGGAATTCAAGGCGATGATTCCAACCTCACTTCCTACTTCTTCCCTCCATGATGCTTCCACATGACTCCTGAGTGAGCTTGGTTCACTCTGGCCCTCGTGCTCCTGCTGCTCTCTGACTACACTCTCCTTTCCACCTCATCAAATCCTCCAAGCCAGCTCCAGCCAGGCTGACCTCTTCGGGATGCCTTCCCTGACCACCCTAGACTTCTGTGGGCTTTTCTTCATCAGTCCCACTCACTCGGACCTTCCTCATAGAGTTGCTGAATTAACTGGTCGGGTGTGTGTCTCTGTACTTACCAGCCTCTTAAGATCAGTGACTGTGCCTCTTATCTCTCATATGCCCCACAATCTCCTTACGAGCACGGCACACACACAGTGGTCCTTCAGTCATGTGCTTTTGAATGAATGAATGACCACAACATGGAACTTGGATCTAAATCCCTCTGTTTTTGGCCACTAACACACACACATCACTTAACCAACTTCGTTAAGGACTCTCACTGTTTCTTAGGTAGCAATCTCTTAAAAAAAAAAAAAACACATTAAAAACAGAGGAGACTCTTCACTCAATCCTTCACCCAGTAATTCAACAAATATTTATTAAGTGATTAATGAGCACCAGGTTATGGGATAAACTCTGGGGAAACAAAAGAGAACAGACATAATCCTTGGCAGAAGGAAGCTTGTGGACCCACAGGCAAAAGAGGTGGAAACAGATACATTGTTGCCACGCAGTGTGGGACCATCAGGGAAGGCAAGATCAAAGCACAGAGGTCCCTTGAGGGTAGAGTTTCCAGGAGGGAGGATGGGGAGTGAAGGCTTTCAGGAGGAGGTGGCCTGGAGCTACGACTTCTCTAGGAAGACAGAAGGGGAAGAACCTCCCAGTGAAGGGAGCTCTGTGTGCTGTACCAGAGGCAGCGATCCTTCGGGAACTCGGGGAGCCCTAGCTATGCGGTGCAAGCTGCAGGAGGGCCGAGTGTGATGGGGGCGCGGAGCTGAGCTCCAGGCAGGCAGGAGGGGCTTCATGACAGTCCGTGAACTCAGGGACTGGGGTCACCAGTTTTTAGCTTTCAGAAAGGGACTATGGAAACATTTTCAGCAAGGGAGGCACACAGTCAAGCTGCATGACAGCTGGTATCCGTGTCACCTCAAAATTCACAGGTTCAAGTCCTAACCCCAGGAGCTCAGAACGTGACCTTATTTGGAAATCAGGTCACTGCAGATGTGGTTAGTTACGATGAGGTCCTTAGAGGGGGCCTAGCCCAATATGACTGCTGTCGTCATAAAAAGGGGAAGTTTGGACACAGACACTCACACACAGAGACCACGCTGTGTGAGCACGAAGGCAGAGGTCAGGGTGATGCCAAAGGAATGCCAAAGATTGCAAGCAACCACCGGACGCCAGGAGAGAGGCCTGGAACAGATTCCCCCTCACAGCCTCTGAAGGTACCAACCCTGCTGACTCTGATCTCAGATTTCCAGCCTCTAGGACTGTGGGACGATGGGCCGCTGCGGTTCAAGCCCCCCAGTGTGAGGCACTTGGCTACCGCAGCCCTAGCAAGCTAATAGTTGCCACTCAGAGAATGTCACAAAGGTCATACCATGCTTCCCAACTGAAAACTGAGAAGTTCTCAGTGAAGAATCTGGCCCGCTGCCTATATTTGTAAATAAAGTTTTATTGGAACACGACTGCTAGTTTGCATATCATCCATAGCTGCTTTCCTACTACAACGGCAGAGTGGAATCGTTGCAACAGAGAGCATTGCTTGCGAAGTCTAAAAATATTGACTCTCTGGCCCTTTAGAGAAAAAGTGGGCCATGCCTGATGTAGCTGATAATTAGAGCTATACCGAGTGTCTCCCGTGTGACAGGCATTGGGGTACACATCACACTGGTTCAGTTAGGAGTATTAGCATCTCTCTTTTTCAGAGATGGGATTTGATCCTGAGTTGGCCAGACCTGAAGCCCTGCCGAAAGGATGCTCCTCATGGGAGGGACGCACGAACCTTGGTTTTGGCTTGGATGGGTGCCCCGTGGTCCAGCAGGATCTCTGAGATTCGCACGTGCCCATTCCGAGCTGCACAGTGGAGAGGTGTCAATTCATCCTTTAAAAGACAGAGTCCAAAAGAGAAAGCCCCAAAGGCACCTATCAGAGCCACTGGAGGGAAGACTGCCCGCGGTATCACTGCAGCCACAGAAGCGAGGATGCTTCCTCAAGGACCAGCTCAACTCCGACACATCTCGCTGTGTCTCCTGCTGCCTCCTGGCTCCTGCTGCGGGCTGTTCCAGGATGCTGGAGGCCCATCACTAGCTGGTCGCGGAGAGCCCACCACCCCAGCGGGGGCTCTGGAAGGCAGAACTCCCTCCCCCCGCCCTGCCGCGGAGCTCACTGGCACCCACCTTGGTCCTCGTTTCTATCTGGGCCCCACGGTCCAGCAGGAGCCGCACCATGATCACGTTCCCCCTGCGGGAGGCGATGTGCAGTGGCGTGATGCCGTTCTGGAAGGGGAGGAACAGGAACCAGTCAGGCTGTGGCATCCTCCTCTCGAATGCAGCTGCTCTGCACCCCATGCCCCTGTCCCCCTCCCTGCCCCCGCCCTACAGTGGCAGCAATGCAAGAAGCCACTTTTAGCCTACTGTTAGGACACTTCTCACCTAGGAACGATCTCAAAACCTATGAGGATGTGACAGCATCGTGGGTAATCGCAGCAATCTGGCCAAGGCCTGTCTCTCAGTGTCATCACAACAGACCAGAAGAAAGCCCTGCCCTCCAGGCTTCCCACCTCGAGAATGGGCAAATGGAAACTGATGGGCAGATCATCAGACACCCATCAAGGAGAAGCCTTAAGAGACACCAGGGCTGTCTCACCCGAGGGCACTCATGCCGTAAAGAGGAAATCTGTGGTGTCACAGTGAGGGGAAGACAAGCTCAGGGCCCTGGCCCAGGAGCGGGGCCTGCCAGAGGGCCTTACCTGGGGCGTGAAGTTGACGCTGGCACCCCTGTTGAGGAGTAACTGGGCCACGTTGAGGTTCTCGTAGTGAGCTGCGATGTGGAGGGGGGTGAATCCCGTCTGGGGCACAACAGAGGGGGACAACTTGTCACAAGCCACGCTCCGCCATTTCCACCTCAGAATAAGGACAGGGATTCTGGAAATGTCGGCAGGGCCCGAGGACCCAAGACGGAAGGGTTTGCTGAAGGGGTTGAGAAATGCTTTGTGGCAAGTCATATTCAAAGCTGGGTCTCACCTCTGAGGGACCCCCATTCTTTGTTTTGCGGTTCCTGTGGACAAACCACGGACTAGCATTACCTCAAACTCTTCAGGGCCCACTCATGTGAACGGTTACTTATGAAGAGATGTTAATTAATGAATGACAAGTGCCATGCGGGCCATGATCTTCTCTCTAGAGATTGTTTCAGCTCCCTAAAAGGGCATGGTGACTCAGGGGGCTGGCCAAAGGCGGCCCTTTGGACTCCTTGGCAGGTCATTGTCATCATTCTGTCCCATAAGCCCAAAACCGTGCCTAATCCAGTCAGCAGCCTTCCAGACAAAACCCAGTGACCCTGGGGTGGAGGGACCATGTGACTAGCTCAGTGCGACCCACTCCCACTATAGAGAAGTTGTCAACAGCCCCAACTTACAGAGAATGCATCAGCAGTGCCTCAAAACATCAGACAGCTAGCAGTCCAGGCCCCTGCGGAGCCCTCCCCGTTCTCATCTCCCCACGTAGGGACACCTCCCTTCCTCCACCAGGGGCCAGCCAGGAAAAGAGGGGGATAAATTCTAGAACACCACCTGCCAGATCCCAAAGTTTCACTCTGGCCGGAGAGCCAGCCTGCCCTGGATACTTTTCTGGATGACCGGGGGCAGCAAGAACCTTTCCTGATCCACACGAGGCACATCTTCCTGGGTGTTTGTTCGCTAGGGGGTTTAGCGCGGGGCTGTCCCCTGGCGCTCTCCAGGGCACTAGCGGGAATCCGGAGGCACCATGGCAGCTGGTGGCGCTCTGTGCACAGGGCGAGTGCCCTCTCTGGTCTCGGCGCGTTCTCGGGGAGTGGCTACGCGGCCCAGGGCCTGGCCCTCACCTTGGAGAGCACGTCTGGGTTGGGGTCATTCTGCAGCAGCACCGCAGCCGTCCGGGTGTCGTCGTTGCGTGCCGCGATGTGCAGGGCGGGCAGGCGCACCTTCCCTTTCGTCCCGTAGTTGATGAGGTGGGCCACCACGTTCTCGTGGCCCTGCTGCAGAGCCACCGCTAGAGGAGTGAAGCCGTCCTGGCCACAGGAAAGGAGGAGAGATCCATTCGCTCTGACCCCACCCGACCACTTCCTGTCTTCCAGGCAGGACGCGTGCTCTCACACCTCCGGGCTCTTGCTCATGAGGGGCCCTCCGTGGGAAATGACCTTCTTACCATTCAGAGCCCTCTTCATCTGTCAAGCTCAGTTTAAACGCCATCTCCTCCCTAAAGCCTTTCTTGGACCCACTTTCTTTCTCCGCAATTTCCCAGAGCCGAGAGCCACTCATTTTTCTTTATAACTTGTTCCCAGTCTGACTGAGCGCTCTGAGGGCTTCTACTACCCTGTTTCCTTGCCTACCCTCCCTCTCACCCTTCAACATGGCAGAGGACCATTCATTTCTTCACTGTTTCCTTGCCTACCCTCCCTCTCACCCTTCAACATGGCAGAGGACCATTCATTTCTTCACTGCGCGAGTATTAGTAACACCTACCAAATGCTAGAAACTATGCCAGGCACTGAGGATTGGATGGTGAGCTACTGTGATTAATCTCCTCGGTTGTGTGCCGAGGGGCACAGGACCCCATGAACTGGGGAAGCGGAACGAGCACAAGGTCACCTAACTGTTGAGGGTTACAATGTTAGGAGCCAAGAGAAACTTCGGGCTATCTAGTTCAATTTCATCCTTTCTTCAATGACAAAACTCAGGACCAGAGCTGAAGTGACTCATGGTTTATGGCAGGATCCTTTCTCATCAGGGTCCAGCCTTCAGCCGTGCTTAGTGTGGGAAGGACAAGCTTGAGTCTGATGTCATGTCTCTGGTATGTGCCTGGGCATTCCTCAAGACCCATGACTCTGTTTCTTCCTCCCTCGCAGAGCCGGGCAACACCCAGGATTAGTGCCGTGATCCGAAGGGAAAGAGCACACAACGACACTCCACACTGATTGCAACAAAGGAAGCTCTCAAGGCATGTCCCAGGAATGCACACCCCCAATGGTGTCCTACTCCCGGGGTGTTCAGCAGGGAGGCCATTTGCCCAAGGTACTTACTTCTGTGGCTACATTCTGATTAGCTCCATTTTCCAGTAAAAACTTAACCACTTCCAAGTGATTCTCTTGTGCTGCCATGTAGAGGGGTGTAAAGCCTTTCTGTAGACCAAGAGCAAAGTCATTAACATTCACCCACAAGATGAGAGATGCCAAACCCAGTGCAAAATCCTCACAACTTCAGGACAACTCTCTCTTCTTCCTATTTTCACCTAGCCCACTGGGCCACGTCCCCACCTGTGTCTCTTGGTGGAAAAACTCAGGCTTTGAAATGGCTTAGTGGGATTATTACAAAAGGCCACCAGGTGGGGGCGACACTCCATGGAAATCAGCCTCTTGCACACACATCCCCTCTATTTTCACTCCCTTCCTTGCGAACCCCCCGTGTCCCACGCACCCCTAAACATGCTTTCTCTCCCCAGGTAAACCGTAGTTAGACATATTGTTTGGCTGGTTACCTGAACAGAGGTAGACACACATTGCTGATTAATCTAGACCACGTGCCCACAGTACAACAGAAATGCAAGCGGAGAAGAAGGGCAATGCCTTCTGGCCCGGGACCCCACAGGGCCATTACCTGTGACTGGGCGTTGACATTGGCGCCATAGTTGACCAGCTCCCGGACCACCTCATCCTGACCAGCGAGGGCGGCGATGTGCAGAGCCGTGTTCCCTTTCTGAAACACACGGGGGAGAGGAAGCAGAGGAGGTTTCCCACCCAGCTGTCCACAGTACCGTGACGGTCAAAGGTAAAGTCACCACTAAGGGTACACTAACAAGGGTGTGGGTTGGGGTGGAGGACAGTGGACTTTCTTTACAGCCAAAAGGGATAGAGAGCACGCAGTGTGCCCAACCCTTTATACACCTTGAAACAGTACTGAAAGCCTAAGGAGGAAAACCCTTCCCGTTCTCCACACAGAAAAAATCACGCTAAAGAATAAAGAAGCCACTTCTCAACACCTGGTCTGCTGCCCGCAGACGCAGCGTTCTGTCAGCGGCTGACAGACCGTCGGCCTTCCTCAGGACGCACGCTGAAAGGCGTGCCAGGCAAGCCGGCCTTCTGTGGACGTCCAGCTCCTCACGAGCTGTGACTCTGCAGGGTGACACAGAGCCCCACGAGGCCCGGAGCTCCGGGGAAGGAGGCCGCAGAGGCTGCGGGCTCGGCGCCCTTCACCCGAAGCTGGGCCAAGGGGGACAGAGGAATGAGAGGTGAAGAGAAGGAAGGGCAGAAATATGTAAAGGGACTGAGGGTAATAAAATGAACTCCATAATGCATGTAGGGAAGGGAAGAAAAATATGGACGTAGATGGGGGAAATAGGGAAATCTTGCCGAGGAAGTGACAAAAAAACACTATTTGAAATATCAATCAATAAAATACATATAATGAGCAAGGCCTTTCCCAAATAAGAGAGGAGACAAAAGCCAGAGAGAATAAACACTAGAAGAAAAGGCAGTACACAAGTGTTTTAAAGTAAATATTTGAGGGGCACCTGGGTGGTGCAGTCAGTTAAGCTTCCGACTCTTGGCTTCTTCGGCTCAGGTCATGATCTTGGGGTTGTGAGATCAAGCCCCGTGTCAGGCCCCGTGCTGGGCATGAAGCCTGCTTAAGATTCTCTGTCTCCCTCTCCCTCTGCCCCTCCCCCACCTATAAATAAATAAATAAATAAATAAATAAATAAATAAATAAATAAATAAAGTACGTAAGTAAGTAAACTTTTAAAAAGCTAAAACCCTTTATAGGGACTAAGAAAGCAGGCAGGTGGGGCGCCTAAGTGGCTCAGTCATTAAGCATCTGCCTTCAGCCCAGGGTCCTGGGTTCGATCCCCATATCGGGCTCCTCTGCTGGGAGCCTGCTTCTTCCTCTCCCACTCCCCCTGCTGTGTTCCCTCTCTCACTGGTGTCTCTCTCTCTGTCAAATAAATACATAAAATCTTAAAAAAAAAAATAAAGAGAAAGAAAGAAGGCAGGTTCTGAGCAGGTGGCTGGAACACTCAGATTTTCTTGTCCGGATCCGTTCTGGGTATTTAACCATTGCTGGGTGGGGTTCAGCTCTGGCAGGCTGCGTGTGATCAGGAATGCCAGCCTTCCTGCCGGTCTCCCTCCTGCCTCCCGGAGGTCCTGGGGCTGGAATACAGGCACGCTCTCCACTGGCACCCCTGCTCAGTGAGAGGCAGGCAGGACGGGCCCCCCCACAGCTTCTGTCCACAGGGCAGGCAGGAGAAACAGGACCTGTCTGGGCCCATCTGTCCCTCTGCTATTTAAGGAGCAGAGATCCCAAACGAACTCATGTTTTCGTAGTTCAGATGGTATATAATTTACCTAAACTACATAAACACTTGCTAAGCCATCTTAGGCAACTCAAGCCCCGACAAGTAGGGACTTCAAACTCAGTCCACACACGGGGGCCATCTGTCACTGGGAGAAAAGTGTCCTCACCTGGGGGAACAGAGCAGCACGGGCACCAAGCCTTGTGGCCCCCCGGCCACTGCTGCCCCAGGCCCCCGCAGGTGGGAGAGACAGCCCACTGCAGGCACCTGGGGCCTGGAGGGGGCTCAGCTCTTTGTTTCTAAACAAAGTGTGGCCTGTATCAGGCAGGAGAGTCCTGCTTGTCGCCTCCCAAAGTTGTCTTTTTGACTTCTCCTTAATTCCATTTGATAAACCAAAGGTTCTTCCCAAATATCTGTCAGAGAGTAAGTGCCAGAAATGAAGGTATGGATGCTAATTAATCATTTTTCATGGAAGCAAAGAGCTTACATTTAGAGGCCTTGGCACCTGGGTCCGACTCACTCACTGTACCAAGTGGGACACGGCTTTTGGCACCAGAACCTTCTCTAGAAATCAGGACTCAGAACTCCAAGTCTCCCCATTTAGAAGGAAGTGTGCTGTGCCCATTCATGCGTCTGCTACACAGCGAGCACATGCGTGTTATGCGTTGGTCCAGGCGTGGGAGTATCGAGATGGCAGACACTCAGGCTCCTTGCCCTCAAGAAGCAATGTCAGATGTTGCTTTCCATCTGCCCCTCTCTGCCTGAAATCACACGACAGCAGAGCTCTTCCCATAGAAACCCATGGGGGTGGGGGTGGGGGTGGGGGCAGATGGGCCCTCGTGGAACCCTCGCTGTGGATCCTGGCCCACCTTCTGGATCTGGGCTGAGGGCATCATGGGTGATGGGTAAGAGCAAAGGGGGGACTGTGGGAAACAGACCCCCCAACTACAGACACGTGCACACAGTGCAAGGTGCAAGAGGGCCCCTGGCCTGGGATGAGGGTCACAGGGCAAGGAGTTGGGGCCCCTGTTTTCTCCATCCCTCCCTCTGCATGAAGGAACATGCCCTCGAAGGAGCAAAAAAAAAAAAAATTTCTTAGCTACATGTGATCCACAAAGCCCCCTTTGTCCCCTGGTAGGGAGTCCCGGATCCTGGAAGGGAGGTGGCTGGGGCAGGTGCCAGGTAGCCGTGAGCAGGGAGATGCGGGCTTTCTCCCCCACCACCAGCCTAGAGGCTGAGCACAGGCCTCTGAGAGCCAGAGACGGGAGGATGGGGACAAGAATGCTTTTGTTTTGTGCTTTTAAAATTTCTAAGCACAGTTTAGGAAACTATATCGGTTTTGGCTTTTTTACTCTTTTCTTTTTTTAATCTTTCTCATGCTTGCGAGACCCATTAGAGTTCCCCAATCTGCTAGACTCAGGCTCAGCCCACGGTTTCTGCTTCACCTTTTTTCCTCCCTCTGTGCGGCATTCAGAAACCACGTTGGCTGACAAAATGTCTATAAATAACAAAGACACACCAAGCGTTCGCTTGCAAAATAACAATCAAAGGGGGAAATTCAGCGAGAGCGAAAGCACTGGAGCACGCTGTTGGCGCAGCTCCTGGGGCCGCGCCAGGGGAAGAGGAGCCCGCAGATGGCGCGCTGCTGGCAGCCAGGTACGGGGGAGCGCCAGAAGGAGAACGAACTGCATCCCCTTCGTCCACAGAAGGAGGGTGAAAACAACTGGTACTTGTCAGGAAAAAAAAAAAACAAACCACACAGACATCCAGAAAGAACAAGTCTTGTCTATTTCACCGGCACGATCTCTTCACCTTCGGGAAATGACATGAAAATTACAGAATTTTACTGCCAGGGATGACTGTACCTTCATAATATTTGGGTGATGCACTTCATAACTATTATATCTGGCGTCTACGTACTGTTCTTCCGGTTCTGTGCTGGAGAGAACCGCCCAGAACTGAAATTGAGGCTGGGTGTGAGACCACGGATAAGGAACAGCAAATGGAAAGAGGCTGGCGGCCCAAAGCCAAGAGGAAAAAGGCGGGAAGTAACTGGGAAGAAAGAGGAGAGGAAGCAGTACTCAAGTCAGCAGAGAGAGGTGAGTTTTTGGTGTCGATTTGTTTTCAAGTGCCGGTGGCAGCCTCTTGCTTGCTAAGCAAACGGGATGGATGGATGTAAGAAATAAGACCGATTTTGCAAGCTGTAGATGCATAATTTTGTGACTGTGGTTTCTGGGCTTCTGTCACTGGGGCTACGGGGAAGAGCATGTTGGTGTGGGGGCTGTGACGTCAGCCTTTGCCCAGTGCCTCCTAATAGGAGAAGAGAAGGCTGTTCAGGGCAATCAGGGAGGGGAGGAAGTCAGTGTGGAGCTGACCAAGGAGACTGCTGGAGAAGAATAACTGCGAGGCTCTGGCCCTCTTCTCCCTGCCGCAGTAGCAACACAGCCACCAGTATTTGCTGATGCCTGTTTGTTTGTCATCTGAATCCTGAAACCAAGAATTATCATCCCCATTTTACAGATGAGGGAGTTGAGACTTCTCACTAGCTAACAAGTCACAGAGTATGAAGGATCTCTGCTGGGATTTGGACCCCAGGCACCTGACAGTGGGGTTTCCAGCGCTCTTAGCCCCCTGGAGGAGTCAAAGACCCCAAGAAAACAGAAAGCCATGAAAAGGGCTCTATTTCTAGGTTTATAATCTAGTGAGGAGGATAAAGTAAAAGCCCACTGACTCTTTGTGGAAATAGGGTCCTGTGCTTTTCAGGCGACTTCAGGGATGCCTAGAACTGGGAAGCGATGGGAAGGACAAGAGAAATTCAGAAGCCCGTTTGGGTTTCTGTCAAGTTTGGGGCAATACATGAGGGACCCCCACACTTGAATTATCAATGAAAAGCTCCCGCTCCTTAAGAGACATACCTTGGTTGTCGTTTCTAGAATGATTTCTTTGTGCAGAAGTTCAACCACCATCTTCACGTGGCCTTCTTTAGAGGCCAGGTGCAAGCCGTTCAGCCCATTCTGTAAAGAGCAGAGAGGCAGGAAGAGTGTGGTTAGGGGACTCTGCATTCTGTTCCAGCGGCTGGGATGAGGCCACTTCCCTGTGAAGAGATGTGTGACGGACCAGAAGGGAAGAACGGGAGGGGCCCTGGTGGCGCTGGCCCAGCCTCTCCGAGCTCTTTTCCGCAGAAGCACCAGATAATAGGAACGCAGGGCAATAACAAGACCACCACTCCCTGGACTCATCTCCATCAGAAGTGTGGGGAAGCTCTCACTAAGGCAGTGGGTAACCCTGAAATTCAGATCTTGGCCAGGCTTTTGGCGATCACGTCATGGAAGTTCTATAGCTTTAACCCCTGGTTAATTTTCATGGCAGCAAGCAGTAAAAGCAAGGGGCAACACCAGTGTATCCCAAACATTTGTAGACATAAATGCATATTTAGTAAAAAAAAAAAAATTCTGAAATAAGGTCTTTTGAGAATTAAATACCACCAACCACCCAGCTATAAGACTTCCTCGACAGAAGAATCGGTATTAAAATGGTCCCTTGGCCACTTTGCCATTTCAAATGCGGTCAATCTTGTCTGACAGTTCAATTGTGGGGTGCGGGTGGGGAGAACCAACACTGTCCGTGCCCAACTGGCAGTCCACAGGAGCAGAACTCTCCCTGACCGCAGAAAGGTCCAGCTGTACGTGCTGAGGGTTGAGAGAAGGTTTTACTTGGCACTCTCGCATGTCCCACCTTCTGATCCTTGCACTTAAGATGCCTGGAAACTTCCTGGCAAAAGCTGACTTCAAAGAGTGCAACTTAGAGCCACACATAATTCCAACAATATGATGAAACTCATCTCGCTTCCAGTGATGAGCAGATCTTGGCTCCATATGGAAGAGGATTTTAGTCAATCAGCACTCCCTGTGCTCTACTGCTGTGTTTTCTTCCTCCGCCTCCTCCTTGCCCACCAGCCATTCCCCTTTCTTCTCCCATTCCTTCCTGTCTCCTGTTTCAGTCAACGCTGTTCTAGCACATTGCCTTTCAGGGGATGCCCCGCAGCCACTGCAGGCTCTGGCTAACAAAAAAGACCCTCACCACCACAGTGGAAGGACTTCGCTCCTGACGGTGTGACTCGGGGAGCCCCACCACGTGCCCCTGAAATCCCCACTCTCCCTTTGTGTCTGAGCATTCAGGACCAACGAATGCTCGTGGCAAGCGACGGCCCTGCCTACGGGAGCGCCAAACCCCAGCAGTCAGCTTCAGGAGATTCCTGTTAAAACACAAATATTCTATCTGGGAGTGGCAGTGCATTAATCCCTAACAGGTGAGTCCTGTTGCTTTGCTAATACTGGCAGAGGAAGTAATGAGGAAACACTGAAATAAGGAGAGAGAGGACAGGTACCTCAGGATGGGAGAATGGAAGGTATCTAAAACTCTCTTTACATTGGGGCCTTGAACAGGGAAAATACAACAGGTGCCTGGGGTGTCAGAAAAAGGAGGAAGTGGGCTCTGAAGGGAACTTCACTGCATTTCCATTCAATTAGGCCCTCCCCGCACCCCCAAACATGCAGAGTGCAGTGGACCAAATCTTTGCATGTCAGCACAGCCAGCTTGGCCGGGTGTGTGTGGGGGTTGGGGGGCGATGGGAGGGTCCTCTCACGCAACATTCCCTCATGCAAATGCCTAGAAATCACCGTGAGATGTTCTCCTCTTGCAGACTGCATACACCATTAAATGCAGCGTACAAGCAGTGTGAATTATTCACACCCCAGTGTGAGCGGGCTTATCCGATAAAGGCTGGGCCCTGTCAGGTTTGATAACAGAAAGGGAGACATCGGATCTGTGAGAACAGGAATCTGGGGGAGGGAGAAGAACACTGGGTGGCAGTAAACCAGTTCCCCTCCAATCAATTTGCAAAACACAAATTCGCTGAAAAGCAATCCGTCCAGGGACTGGGGCTCTGGAAGCCTGGAGCCCCTCCCTGCAGCTTCAGGCCCTCAGCTCTACCCCAGGGCAGGTCTGCACAGGAGCCCCTCCTCCCTCACTGTGCTTTGCCATCCCCTCTGGAAACCCAGCAGTGTTCTGGAAGGTTCCCTGCAATTGCTCAGGACTCTGGCTGGTGTCTGCGGCTGCCGCAGTGTGCTTCCCACAGGGGACTCAGCTGTGGCGGCAGGGAGAGTGGCATGGTGCTGACGGCTGTGGTTTTAGTGCTAGCTCGGGCAGCACGGTCCCCTCCCATGAGCAGTCGCGGCTCCCGAACGCCTCAAAGCTGGGGAGCTGGCAAGTCAACAAGGAAAACACCTAAGTTGACTGCTAATGCTCCAGGGTGTCTTGTTCCTGCTCTTTGGAGCCCGTGTCAGCATCTCCATCCAGAGGGATTCTAGACGTCCTGTGTGCCCAGGGAATGGAGTGGAATGAGATGTCAGGATCCCTGAACACTGAAGAAATCAAGGTCTGGGGTAGTCAAACGACCAGCCAAGGTCACACATCCTTTCTAGGGCACAGCCACATACAAAATAAATCTGGATTTCCCAAGAAAAAAAGGGCTTGGGGTTTTTTTGTTGGTGGTGGTTTTTGTTGTTGTTTTTGCCCTTAGGAAGTAGTATGTTTCCATCAGAGGATAAAAGCCCATTTCTCCTTGTTTTGCTCACCAGGCAGCTCAGCACGAACCCTCAGTCACAATCACTCATACGGGTCTGTCACGGCCACTATAGCTTGATATCCAGAATTTTCTTTGCCCTGATCCACAGAAAGTCCCTCTCTTTCCCTCCCTGCATCACAGGCCTCCCTCTGAAAGCTACACTCTTGGCAGAAGGCGCCACACAAAAGGGACCATCTGAACGGATCTGTGTCTTAAATTGTGTAACTCAGCTTCCATCCCAGATCCTGGATCAATGTTCTCTTTCTTCTTTATGACTTTGTATTTTTCTGACTCTATTTTTAATTTGTTTGTTTGCTCTCAGCATAGTCACCCGAAGTCACTTTCCAGTCTATCACTGTGGTGATCTGAATCCAATGCCCTCCTCAGAGCCACAGAACCACGCTCCATCTGGCATAGCTGTCACATGCAAGATGCCTATGACATGCATAGGAGATACGCGAGAAGGCCCGGAACTCACCGCAGAACAAGATCACCTATGGAACACGGCAGGACCGAACACTTGTCTCAGCCACACTTGGAGTCATAGAGTTACCTAACGCGAGCATTTCCTTACTCCAGTTCAGACAGAACTTACTGAGAACCTAGTCCGTGCCTGGCACCACACTAGAGATGAATAAGACACAGACCTTTATCCTTGAAGATCTCAATTTAGTAGAGGCAACAGATGCATTAAAAATAAGTGCAAGATAATGTGAAAATGCCCAAAATGGCATGCACAAGATTAGAAGCAGCACGGAGAAGAAAGGAGCTGCTCTGACAAGAGGGTCAGGGAATCTTCCCGGAGGCCTTTTCAAGGCAACCTGGGCACAGGCAGGGTACAAGTTCATTAACGATGGCAAGATGAGAAGCTGTTTCTGAGTTTAAATTCTAATCCCATGAGCTAAAATTGCAGAGACAATGCTCCCAGCCCTTCTCACCTAGTGCCCTCCCCTTCTATCCAGGAAGCATCCTAATTCAAGAGAGGCACAAACACCCAGACCCCCAGCAGCAAGTTTTCTCTAGCAACTGGCCTCAGCAGGCGGACAGCTGGTCACCCTCCAGCAGCTAAAGTCGCTGAATGCCTGAAAACTAATTTACGGCACATATACAGTAAGGAACTTGTACAACTGTCTTATTAAATGCATTACTAGAGGGGCCTGGGTGGCTCAGTCAGTTAAGTGTCTGACTCAGGGTCTCAGGGCTGTGAGATCGAGCCCCATGTCCAGCTCCATGTGGAGTCTGCTTAAGATTCTTTCCATCTCCCTCTCCCTCCCCCTCCTCTTCTTCCCCTGCTCTCTCTCTCTCAAGTAAATATAAATAAAATCTTCAAAAAGATGCATTACTAGCCAATACAAGAGATCACTTCCAGTATTTCAAAGATGAAATGAACCACAGAGATGAACCATAAATGCCATCTCTTCAAAACCAGGATCCGTGTGTTTTATTTTAGTTAACTCAAATTTACGTTGTTTACTGAAAGGAAAAAGTAAGCCGCTGAAACTTGCCCTGCATTTTTTCGCCACTCGAGCTACCTTACCCAGCCCCTCCTCTTGATGTTGAACAGCAGACAGACTGCTGAGGGGGATGATGGGGAAAGTCACGTATTTCATATCTCAAGTAACTGGGTATAGAAGGTAAGCAACAAGGAGGTGGAGGAGTATGAGAGTAAATGCTTCAGTTAAATGAGAAGCTGGGGAGCAAAGCATTAACTACTTGTGGCCATTTTTTAACCATATGCCTTCCTTGGGAAAACACCAGCTTGCTAGATTCCTCTTCCTAGAGATTCCTCCTTCGGAGTCTCTAATTGCATGTATATTCGGTTAACTGACATTGTCCCACAGCTCTTGGCTGCTCAGTTCTGTTTTCTCTTTGCCTATTCTTTTTTCTCTGTTGTGTCAATTTTGATCATTTCTATGGATTTATCTTCAAGTTCTTTGATGCCTTCCTCATCTGTGACCAATCTACTGATGAGCCTATTAAAGAAATCCCTCATTGCCAAAAAACTGGTTTTTTTAATTTCTAGCATTTCACTTGATTCTTTTTCCATCTTTCTGCTGAAATTCTTCATCTGTCCATGAATATTGTCCACCTTTTCTACTAGATCCTTTACCACATTAATCACAGTTATTGTAAAGACCATCTGATAGTTCCAACATCCAGGTCATCTCTGAGTCTCCTTCTATTGATTGCTTTGCCTCCTGACAACGGCTTTGTTTTTCTCTTATGTGCATGCGTGCATGTGTGTTGACTTAGGTTAGTTGACTTAGGCTTGAGTTTTGTTACCTTCAGTGCACTAAAGCTTTCAAATTCCTCTAGATGGAGGCTGCTGCTACCTTAAGCTTAGAGTAGGAGCCACGGTGCTGGAGGGATTCCTGCACTGCTGATCTCCCCTCAGCTATCAGCCAGCCCTGCATGCCTGTACCTCAGCTGGGGTCTTTCTCCATGCTTCTGTCCCCTTCCCAGCAGTAACATGCTCTGCCTTTTCGTGGGGCAGGAGGGCAACAGGGAAGCACTCCTTTGTCTTGGCCCAGACTTAGTCTTACAAACAATACCACAAAAGGTCTTGCACCTGGACCTCAAAGGGGGGATTCTTGTTTTAAGCATTCTTTCCCCTTGTCTCTGTGGCAGCAAGACCTACCTTGTCTTTATACTTGGTCTTGGGTGGGAGTTTCTTGCTCCTCTCCAGCAGAAGCAGACCTCTGTTCATTATTGGTACAAGACCATGTTGGGGCCAGGCCAGTCTCCTGCCCTCCTCCAGGTGAACCAGGGTTTTGCCTCTACCTTCCCTGCAGCACCGCTGGGTCTTTGCTGTGTCCTAGGGCGGAGGTAGTTTGTTTCTATTCCTCCCCCGAACAATGGATTTTTGCCTATGGTCTGAAGGTGAGAGGGTTTGTTTTTCCTTCACATGAGGGAAGAATCTGGGGAAGCAGGCAAGGCTTTTTCTGTTCCTGCCTCTACCTCTTCCTCCAAAGCCACCAAGTAACTCCTGTATTCCCCTGCCCTCCTGAGGGACTCTCTCTGGTCTTCTGACTTATCCTAATATGTCTCACGAACGCCCACCGGAGGCCTATGGTTTCAGACACACTGCAGTCCACACTGACCTTTAAGAATTTGTTAAAGATTTTGGCTTGCATAATAGCTGCTTCTTTCTCCCGTACTCTGCCACAGCCACTCTTTGGAGGGGCTTACTGCCCTTCGGAATTCAGTTAACTTGGTTGCACAATGTGATCTCAGCCCTCTGAAGGGCTCAGGACAAATTATAATTTTGTAAATTGTCCAGGCCTTTCTTATTGTTAGGGTAGGAACAATGTTCTTAGAAGCTCTTTACATCCTACGTATTCCCTATACTAAGCCTCTAAAGACGCCTGACCTCATATGATATCATTTCACATGGCCCTAATAGGGCAGACAACCTTTTTATGATCTTGTTTGGCAAATGTGTTCAAGCCAAGCACACATACCTAGAGTTTTTCATCTGCCTCTGCTCTTTTTCAGGTAAAATGTCAACTTAGAGGATTTTTCTGAGAAGCAATCTGTCCAACAGGAGGGGGAGAAGTTCTCAGCCAGGCGGTGTTTCTTTTAACATTTTTAAGAAGGAAAAAAAAAGTCACATTCAGCCTGAATGATTTAATTTGGAGTATTTTCTTGTACCAACTGTGAGAAATTCCATTGGCAAAATACACAATTCCAGACATTTGTTCTCAGTAAATTGTTCCTCTGTTTAGCATCTCTGATTGCCCCAATTACACTAATTGATTTCTAAATGTACAAATACAGTAGACATGTCACAAGGAATTTAACTCTTCTCCTGTCCAATGCAGAGAATGGTTTCAGATTGAAAAGCTATGGAGTCCTGAAATGCGAGATCTCTTTGAAAACTGCAAGAACATCTCGAAAGCTGCTGCTTACCTTCCCATGTGTATACGCACTCTTCCACCTCCTTTTCTCACAGCTGTTTATTTTACCCACTAACATGGCTGGCCCCCACGCCCACAGAGCAGGCAGCCCCAGGTTGTGTCCTGAGGACCTTGAGGCCCACCTCCTCCTTCCACCTCCACCACATGTTCTGAAACTTATTATTTCAGTCCCCCATTCTCTTTATTTGAGCCAAGCAGCGTGTTTCTAGAGGACTTAAGCTAATATGCTAATGTGGTATCCAGGAAGCATGACTTTTTTTATTCATGAACAACTTCTGGTTCGACTCATCAGATTAGTTAGTTGTCATCCGGCCAGGCCCAGAGGCAATGGAGCACTGGCCAGGGGAAGTTTTGATGGGGACGGAAAGGACTGGGATCTTGGTAAGAATAAGCCCAGAGCAGTGGCAGAGAAAGGCAAGAAGTCTGAGGACCCGAGAATGAACAAAAAGAGGGGTGGGGGAGAGGGGCTTCTAAGTAACACTGCCTTCATGCAACACTCCCTTTACTCATAGGGTCAGTAAAGGTTAATGGTTAATTGATCAATTGGTCAATTGGTTAATCAGAAGATCTTGCCCATAATAAGGATAAGGATGTAGACAGAGAGGGTCATACACCTTGGTTTTTATACTTACTGTCCCACTTTCCTATTCAATCTGGCTTCCCTGTTAGTTTGTTCTATCTGTCCAGAGAAGATCAGGATTCGACTCTACGTTACAGAAGTTTAATTTTCCAAATAGCACCCAGCCTGTACACCTGTGACTTCGAACTGCTGTATTATCAATCCTTTTGTGGAGCAAAATCACTGACATTATATATTTGGAAGTCTGCAGCCCTGAAACAGAACAGGAAATAAGAATCTAAACAGGGTTTGTGGAGAGAAAAAAAGGATTGCCATTCCTACTCCAAATCCTGAGACTGATGAGAAAGAAAGAGAAAGGGAAGAAAGAAAGGCAGACTCTGGAAACCAGAGGCAGAGAGGGTGAGGACCAAACGAAGTGGTAGAAAAGGAAAGAGAGGGTGGCTATCACTACAGTCTGACTACATGAGGGAGTGAATGAAGATGCTGGCCAAAAAATCACTGGAACACTATAAATTTTTATTCCTTTCTCCAAATTGCCTGCATTAAATTTTCAGCCAAAACAGAAATGAGATAAAAAATGAACGGGAGTTTTCCCACCTTCCCTTCTGTTGCTTTTGCCTTCCCTCCCGTCCCAGCTCAGAGATGTCAGCGTCTGAGGCAGCAGGGCAGGGAACCAGAAGGGGGGCCCTGCAGAGCTGCAGGCAGCAGTGTGTCAGCTCTGAGAAAGAGCAGAGGGCTGCTTCAGTGCTTGGGAGATTGTTACACTGAGCAAACAAGTCAATACACCGAGGAAGATGAATGTCAGTGGGAGTCAGGATCCTCACTGTCTGAAGGGACTTACAAACGTGAAAGAGGAAGACCTAGAAAGAACTCTGAGGTGTTGGACTAGACCTGGAAGTATTGACATGATCTCATGGATTTAAAAAATATACATACATACATAGATGCAGAACTCGATGTAGATGTATGGACACACACACGACAACCAGTAGCAATGAGCACATCAAGTGACCAGATTGTGGTGTCTAAATACCACCCACCACTCAAAGGAACCTTGGAAAAATGGCTGATCCAAAAGTACAAAACCACCTTGGGACAACAGGTTCCAGAAAGGAAGGAAATGCTCAAAGAACGATGAGGGCGTGCTGAAGAACAAAGAAGCCAGACTACTGAGTGCTTCCACTAGCCTCATTTAGACTTGAACATCAAAATAAATCATGAGAGCATTGGTTTATAACCTATCAAATAAAGTAGGAGCCCACGAGTCTAAACAGGTATAAACAAAGAATGAAAAAAAAAATCAATGAGGGAGGAGGAAAAGCCAGCTAATAAATGTAGTAGGAATGACAGAGATGGAGAATCACTCTCTGGAACCATCACAGTGGCAGCTGATAAGGCAGAAGGTGTCAAAGTATGCCAAGGTTGGTGGCTGGAACTTTGATGAAGAACAGGACATTGGCATTATATCAGAATATCCCCCCCCCACACACAAAATACTGATCAGTGACAAAGGGAAAAATCAATGACACCAACAGATAACCAAGGCTAACATCAGCAGGGGTGGAAAGGGGGCAGATTTCTGGGGTATTCCTACTAAGGCTGCGCTACCTTGGTCTGGCCATAAGGAAACATCAGCAGACACACAGTTGAGGTTCCAACTACAAAATGGAAACTGTTGGAAACATGCAAGACAGGCAAAGACTTGAGGAGGCATTCCAGACTGAAGGAGACTGATGAGAAATGACAACTAAATACAGTCTGGAGAGACCCTAAGAACAGAGGAAGAGAGAGAACTGAGGAGCTTGGGAGCAGGCAGGAAGGGAAGGAGAGAGGGGGAAGACTGGGGGAGAGGCAGGGAGGTAGGGTGGAGGAGCAAAAAGGGAGGGAAGGAAGGAGAGGGAGAGCAACTTCTCATTATCTGGACAGTTGGCAACATTTTAATGGGGTCTGTAGATGGTTGTGTTGCATCAATGCTGATTTCCTGCTTTGGAGGCCTGCAGGGTAGTTATGTGGGAAAGTGCCCTTACTTTTGGGTGGTACACACTGGAATGTCTAGGGGTGATGGGGAATGACATCATACATAGAACATATTATAGATAAACAGGCAGGAAGAGCAAATGCAGTAAAATGATAACAGTCTAGGCGACAGAGATGTGAGAATTCTTTGTATTATTCTCACAACTTTTTTTTACACATTCAAAAGTATTTACAATTTTAGCAAAGACAGCGGGAGGTAGGAGGAAGTAGTGGTAGATGAGAAGAGGCTGTGGGGGGAGCAACCACTGTGGTGAGGAACTCTGGGCTCTGGCTGTGGTGGGAGAGGGTGGGGGGCCTTTAGGTTCCTGCGTGCCTATGGACTCAGAGCCAGAAATGAGTTGAGCACACAGACCCTCCTGCTTCTGAAGGACCCGTGAGGCAGGAGTCTTACTGGAGGTCTGAGATTAATCCACAATGGAAGACCCAGAGTCACCCCACCGGACCGCCCGGCATGGAAACCAGCGGATGGGGAAGCCTCTTCCGGCGGCCAGGTGTCACCTCCCACAGGGCCATCCCCCCTGCTGCCTCTGTCTCACCCAGCTAGCCGATGGCTCCCCAGAGACCGCTTGGTGGGAAAGGTCTGCTAAAAATATAGGATCCTGAAGTCCAATCAACCAGAAGCCAGGCAGAGCTGAAGCAATGACCATAATCCTGGTGGAAAATCACCCCGATCTTCTTTGTCAGCTCGTCCTTGTCCCGGGACCGACCAGAGTGGTAGAAGAGGAACAGAAATTTCGAGATGGCGCACGCTCAGCAGCGGGTGGCGCCGATGGAAACGAGCAAGACCAGCTCCGGGCGCTTGGCCCTCCTCCGCTTCATTCCAACCTAGATTTAGCTCTCCTACCCACGCAGCTAAGATCCAGTGTACTAGGTATTCACGAAGAGGGAAAACACTTGAATGGTTTTCATTATCTTAAAAAAAAAAAATGGGGAAGAAAAAAAAGAAACCCACGCTAGTCAGAGCCCTGAGAGGAGATGAGTCAACCCGCATCACCTTCTCTCTACGCCGGGGACACAAGGTGCACACACCCCCCACCCCCGCACTGAGCAGCTCCGTGGCAGATCCATCCGCTGCAGGGGCTGAAGGCCTCCCGGGAGCCTGGAGCAGGAAGTGTGAGCTCAAGTTAATGAGAGACAGGGACGCTGAAAATCAGCTCAGCAGCTAAGAATATCTCCTGTGGACTAGAAAGAGTTTCCATGTCCGAGACCTTGGCATTCCTTTAAAAAGATAACAAGAGCCAGACCTTCAGAAGAAGGGCAGTGGGGGGGGGGGGGTCAAAGGACAGAGCACTGGAGAAGGAGGTGAGGCCTCTAAGCTGTCCCGATGTGTGCCCTCACCTCTAGGGCCTCAGTCTCTGTATTTTCAAAATGACAGAATTGCCCTAATCCTCTGGCTTCCCCCTAATTCCACAGTAAAACAATTCAACAGCTCTTAGAAAACAGTTAAGATGTGCGTGCAGAGAGGCACAGAAGAAGGTATGAGAAGAGTCACACCTCATTATTTACAGTGATTTTGGGGAGTGGGGGCATACAGGGAAACTTACAGAAAACTTACATATTTTCATATGGTGTAAATTTTTATTTTTTAAAAAGATTTTATTTATTTATTTGAGAGAGAGTGAGTGAGGGAAGGAGCAGGGGGAGGGGCAGAGGGAGAGGGAGAAGCAGACTCGTCCCTGAGCAGGGAACCCAAGCCGGGCTCAATCCCGGGACTCCGGGATCATGACCCGAGCTGAAGGCAGACGCTTAACCCAGAGTAACCCAGGTGTCCCAGTGTAAATTTTTAAACAACTATCATGAAGTCATTTTGTTGCTAAATTAAAAATCACAAAACAGTTAAAATCAGGACACAGGTGTCAAAAACATCTATAGCAAAAAATTCATAATCAAATGAGAATAATCCCAGGCAAATTCACATGCATCGTCTATTTCAATGAGAAAGAATTGGAATTGTTAATTGTGTTTAGCATTTCCTATAATACCCAGAGAAGCAAATCTTCCTTTGAGGCCCAGATCGAATGTCATTTTTCTCTGGGACTTTTCCTGTCCCTTTTTCTTTGCCACACCGCGCCCTGTTTCCAGCTTCTCAAAAGTGAATTGCTCTCTCAACCATGTCCCCAAGGCACCCGGGGATAATCTTTCAAGGCCCTCATCCCGTGAAATTGCTTTTATCTGCTCCCGTGTCTGTGTCTCTCAAAGTAGGACTTTCTTCGGTTCCTATGTGTTCCTCACCTTCGGATGGTAGGTCCTACCATGGGGCCTGGCCCAGGGCGCGCGCTCCACAAGGATTCGTGCCTTCGAATGCACCCTCGTGTACCCTGACACACGCACAGAGTTATCTTGTTTTCTCAGTCTCTTTAGACTACGCGTATCACATCTGTTCTTCATACTGTAAATCCATAGCAATCGAAGCCTAAAGTGGAGCGTGGAGGATGCACGCTCCTTAAAATATCTTCTAGATCATTCTTTTTTTTTTTTTTAAGATTTTATTTATTTATTCGACAGAGATAGAGACAGCCAACGAGAGAGGGAACACAAGCAGGGGGAGTTGGAGAGGAAGAAGCAGGCCCATAGCGGAGGAGCCTGATGTGGGGCTCGATCCCAGAATGCCGGGATCACGCCCTGAGCCGAAGGCAGACGCTTAACCGCTGTGCCACCCAGGCGCCCCTCTTCTAGATCATTCTTAACGAAGCCATTCACCCTTTTCCTGGTCCCTAGGATTCCAGAGACGTCCCTGGTCATGTCACTGAACTGGTGAGTCAAGTCTTCCTTAACCGAGAAGGAATGCAAACTGAAAATGAAAGCAGCTCAGGGAGGGCCTCCCAGAGGAGTAACGGGCCCTGCTGCCCGGCTCAGCTCTGCAGCTGACACACAGGACAGAGACCTGGGCTGGGAGCTGGGAGCCCCGGCCCTTGTTCTGGAAGACTCTTGCCCTCTTTGCCTCTCTCAAGGGTGAAGTGAGGTCATGCTGGGGAACGGCTGGGGAAAGCAGAGACACTGCGGAGCTGGGATCTGTGATTATTAAACACCGTGGGTCACTCTGACTCATGACAAGTCATCAACGCACTTTAAAACTACAAATTAGTTATGACAATCACCCAGATGAACATCGAATAGTTTATTTCGGCTGAGATGCAAAAGCAATTTACCTATTTAAATTAATTCAGGGGATGGGGGTGTTCAGTCCCAACTTTTTCACTAAATGCCTTTTCTAGGAGGAACCAAAACTTCCGAAGAACCCGTAGTACCGGGCCCAGGGGAATCTGGTTGCTTCTCTTGTTTGCGCACGGCAGAGCGCCCCTGTCCCACGTGGGGGCTGCAGTCTACACTCTCTCCCTCCCTTCAATGCTATCCCAGAGCTGCACCATGGTAGCAAGTTTTAAGAGGCTCGATGTTCCCATACTATCCTATGGGGAGGCTTTCTGTGTGAGTTGGGGGTGGTGACAAGCAGAGTCAGGGGACTGAGTGCCATCTCTGTCTGTCAACAGTTCCTAAGAAAAAGATGACAGAGAAAAGTAACAGACTCCATATCCACACTGACCTAGCGGTAACCTCCTTGGTTGACCACCATCTTCACCTTCTTTTTTTTTTCTTAGATTTTATTTATTTACTTGTTGTAGAGAGGGAGCGAGCACAAGCAGGGGGAGCAGCAGGTAGAGGGAGAAGCAGGCTCCCTGACGAGCAGGGAGCCCGATGCGGGACTTGATCCTAGGACCCTAGAATCATGACCTGAGCTGAAGGCCGACGCTTAACCGACTGAGCCGCCCAGGCGCTCCGCATCCTCACCTTCTTTGACTTCCTTTATCCCAACAGCACCGATCTCCCTGCTGCCCGTGTCCCCCACCACTCCTGCCTTTGCGTGGTTCTTCCTTCCCACTGCAACTCCACGTTCCCGTTTGTCTACCTGGCAAACTCCTATTCTTCCTTCAAAGCCTCTCTGACTCCTTGGCATTTTAGCCACTCCCCAGACGAGCAGCAATGTGGGAGTAGGCACCCGGATTTACTCTGCTCTGAGTAGCCTGCTCCTACTGGAGCTCCTACTGGAGCAGCTCAACAGACGTTTGTTCAGTGAATGCGTCACTGATGGAAACATCCTGAGCCCGTCCTGGCTGGCACTTGTGACCCTCAACTATAACCTTCTATGTACAAGCTGGACTTGCTTTCCCAACCTCTGAGTTCTTCAAGAGAAGGGGATGAATGAAGTTAGTCTCTTGCAAGGAGCTCGGGTCATTCCTTAGAAGTGCTCGATCCACGCTTGCGGAATAAATGAAGTTGCAGAGAAACAAGACGGTCTTCTTACCACCAGCTCATGGAATCCAAACTCATAAAGCTCGGAAGATATTCCAGGTAACCTCCAGACCTCAGCTTTCTGAGTTATAAAGTGAGAGTCGAACGTCATGACCTCCTCTTGGCTCTAAGGCTCTTTAATTTAGAAAGGTAGCAATCGTCACAATCGCCAGAGCCCAACAAATCCTGATGAAAAGACCTGGCATGCGGCCACTGTGGAGAAGATTCCTCTCGAGCAGAAACTCTTGGTACAGGTGCTCCATTTATAGAAATGCCTAAAACCCTTTACCTTCAAGATAAACCAGTACCCGGCAGCGATGGGCTTCATGTGGAAGGCGCATGTGGAAACTTAGAGAACATCGATGGAACGTGCATGGTTTCCCACGCCCTTGTTGGTTGTGCGTTACACTGGAAATCCCTTGTGTTTGCATGATCATTCTGCTGCTCGAGCTTCTGATACTTCAGCAACTATGGCCGCATACTTGACTGCTGGGGCTGGTGCCAGCGTTGGAACCACCAGCATGCAAGAGAGTCATTGTCCCTAAGAACGACTATTTCACCATGCTCTTAGAAGTGACAGCACTCAGGGGTGTCTGGGTGGCTAAGTTGGTTAAGCGTCCGACTCTCGGTTTCAGCTCAGGTCATGATCTCAGGCGCTGTGCTGAGCATGGAGCCTGCTTAAGATTCTCTTTCTCTCTCTCTTTCCCCTTCTCAAAAAAAATTTTTAATTTCATTAAAAAAAAAAAAACGACAGCACTCAGATGGGCTAAGTGTCAAATACATAGCTTGAATCGGTGGGTACAATAGGCTTAGCAGCTGCTGGTTGAATTTATAGAGCACATACTGTATACCATGCAGAATCCTGATTAGAAGCACCACATAAAACAAAGTCCTCCTACATTTTAGTGAAGGAGACAAGGACAAATGAAGAGACACAGAGAGGCATAGTAAGTCTCATGGTACTCAGCACTGTGGAGATAAATAAGACAGGTCAAGGGGACAGAGGATGCTTGCGATGTTCCAGGAAACCTCTCTTCTACTCTCTGCCTTATGACAGTACTGTAGACATCGAGGCTTCTCTTTTGGGCGTGAAATTTTCTCCTGGGGTCACAAGTAACTTTCTTTCCTATCAGGAAGGCCAGCTGAGCCAGGGTTTGTTAGAGTTATAAGAATAGAAGAATGGGGCACCTGGGTGGCTCATTGGTTAAGCGTCTGACTCTTGATATCGGCTCAGGTCCTGATCTCAGGGTCGTGGGATCAAGCCCCACATGGGGCTCCGTGCTCCCCAGAGAGTTAACTTCTTACTCTCTGTCCCTCCCTCTGCTCCCTGTCTCTCAAACAAATAAATAAAATCTTTCTTAACATTTAAAAAAAAAGGAATAGAAGAGAAAGCTAAAACAGTGAGGGTGTTTGCCAATGGACTTACAGCTTGTGGTTCCCAGTGGAGCATCTGTGTTCCTGTGTTTACCCGACAGTTCTAGGAATTCAGGAAAACAGAGCCTCTGACTTGCTCTCCTCTTCTTTTCTTTTAATTTGGCTAACTGGCAAATATGTAAAGTCAATTGGATCCTCCCAGAAAATATGTGGTTTTTTACTGCTATGGCTCCATAATAAAATATTTTGAGTTGACATAAGTAATAATTCTGGAAATTGGCCATACAGAGCTGGTATTGGTATGCGACACAGCCTGGGCTGAGCAGGTGGACCCCGGCTCCTACACGTCCCTGTGTGGTGTGTGCTGAGACCGCAAATTAGCAGGACGACACTCCAAAGGGCTAGGGAGGCAAGTCATCTGGCTTCACCACCTCTGCTATCTGCCCATTATTCCAAGCCTCCGCGTGGCTCTACCTGGTGCATTGCCTCAGCCTCCTAACCAGTCCCCCTGCTTTGGTCTCTGTGCCTCAAGCAACTCTCCACCCAGCAGCCAGGGCTGGCGATCATTTAAAAACTTAAACTGATGCGGCGCCTGGTGGCTCAGTCGTTAAGCGTCTGCCTTCTGCTCACAGCATGATCCCAGGGTCCTGGGATCGAGCCCCGCATCGGTCTCCCTGCTCTGCTGGGAGCCTGCTTCTCCTTCTCTCACTCCCCCTGCTTGTGTTCCCTCTCTCGCTGGCTGTCTCTCTCTCTCTCCGTTAAATAAATAAATAAAATCTTTAAAGAAAAAAAACAAACTTAAATTGAATGGAGCATCTCCCGTGTAATATCTTTCAATGGCTTCTCAACATCTTTGGAGTCAAACCTGAGTCCTCACCATGGCCTGCGAGCCTTTGATTTGGCCTCGGCAACTTCAACCACCTCCGCTTTGATCATCCCACTGCAGCTACACTGTCCTTCTTGCTGTTCCACAAACACCAAGCTTACTCTTGACCCCAGGGCCTTTGCACCTATTTACCCCTCTTCCAGGATTGCTCTTCCCCAGAAACCATGTGGTTCTCCCTTACTTCTTTTGAGTCTCTCAAAAGTCATCTCCTAGAGAGGCCTTCCTTACCTACCCCATCTGCAACAGGCACCTTTACTTTTCTCCTCCATGCTGCCTCTCATTTGCTGACATTATACATTTGCTCATTTTCTTGGTTATGGACTATCTTTTCTACCAGCATATAAATGCCACAAGAGCACAGGCTTTGTCTGTTTTGTCTATCTTGTTTGGTGCCTAGAATAGCAGCTGGCACAAAGTAGGTGTTTAATAAATACACGTGGACCAATCCCCACAAAGACACTGGTGGGATTACATTCCACATGTCTCTCATCCCTGTTTTCACCAGCCAACGCCAGCATCTGACTTCCTCGAATGCTGAGTGATTTCCAGATATCTATCTTTGGGTTGGACCTCTTATCTGAGTGACAGGCTTAACTATCCCATTGCTCATTATGTAGCTGCACTTAGATTCCTGAAAGACTCCTTAGCAGGATGTCTGCGCAGCCCCGATCTCGTGTCCTCCCCCTTCCACCCCGAGTCCTCCCCAGCGCTC
Organism: Ursus americanus; assembly: GCF_024610735.1. Lineage (NCBI taxonomy): Eukaryota > Metazoa > Chordata > Mammalia > Carnivora > Ursidae > Ursus > Ursus americanus. Next base: position 5,968,372 of record NC_142153.1, on the reverse strand, counting down.
CTCGTCTCAGTGAGCGGTGCCACCCTCCACCCCCTGCACAAGGCAGACATCTGAGGGTCATTCTCAAAGTCTCCTTCCCTACTTTCCCCCATGCCATTCACACCCAGGCCTGTTCACCTTGTTCCATCTCCACAGCCACGACCCTCATCCCAGCTACCGCCATTTCTCTCCCAGGATGACGTGACTGTCTGCAACTGGCCTCCGCTATCTAGCCCTGGGCCCTTCCATCTGTCTTCTACGCAGTGGCCAGCGTGATCCTTCAAAGCACACCTCTGATCACGTCACTCCTGAGCTTGAGTCTGTGGCCCGCTTCCCTCTGCTCTGGGGCTAAAGATCGGGATCCTTAACATGCTTCCATAAGCAGGGTGGATATTCCAGGACACGCAGAAACAGCTGTACCGGCTGCTCAAAGCTGAACTGCCTCCATTCCTCCGAGACACCTGGAATACCTCCGAGAGCCATTGCGTCAAGTGCCCCCCACCCCTGCTGCTCTGGCCACTCTGTCCCTTCCCCCAGATTCTTCCCCTCAGTTAGCAACTGCAGCGAGGCGCAGCAGGTGAACAGCCCCCCCGCCACGCAATGTGGCCCTGGGACACGCTATCCCAGCTGACTGTGGTGACGATCACCCCTGCCTATAGGGCCCAGCAAAATCCCAAATTCTCTGCAGCCTCATCTAGAGCCTCTTGCCTCTGCACTGCAGCCACTCTGGCCTTCCTTAAACTTTCTGTGCTTTTTCCTGCCTCAGGGACTTTGCACAGGCTGTTCTCCACGATTGGATTTTTTTCAAGATTTATTTATTTATTTGCGAGAGAGAAAGAGAGCACGCATGCACGAGAACAGGAGGAGGGACAGAGGGAGAGAATCTTCCAGCAAACTCCCGGCTGAGCACCGAGCCCATGGGACTCAATCTCATGACTTGAGATCATGACCTGAGCCCAAATCAGGAGTCAGATGCCTAACCGCCTGAGTCATCCAGGTGCCCCTATGATGGGAATGTTCTTCCCTTCCTTCACATCATTAACTTCTACTTGTCCCTTACCTCAACTATTTCTTCCTCATGACAGCCTTCTCTGACTTCCAACTTTAGGGCAAGTCTCATATATGCTCAAAAAATCCTATGCCTCTCCTCCACAGTTCTGAACACACTTCGGTTTGCCTACAATTTATGTGATTATTTAATGAATAGCTCTCACTACCAGTAGACTACAGTTCAGAGAAGATGAGGACTGGGACTTTTCTTTGTGCTATCAAATCCCCGAGGCCTAGCACTCCATCCACGTGTGGAGATAGATGGGAAGACACTGGCTACGTGGGTCTAAAGCCTGCCTATGGCTTGGCTCAATGAAAACGTCAGGCATTCACAGAAAGACACCGGTGCATGCACGTGCGTATATGCGTCTTTATGTGTGAATTTGTTCTTTTCTATAAATATAATAATGACGACGATCAAAATTAGTAGACATAATCCATGCATTAAGGAGGCTGCCCTGAATATTCAGATGTCTCTTACATAAGTCAAGAGTTCCTCTTTTCACACTGCTTAGCGTAATTACTTCCTATTATGGCGAGACACACTTACTCTTTCCACCAAACATACTATTTGAAAGTGTGTTACTTATATAAGGATTAGCATTTGCTGTGTTACTGCTATCACAGGCCACTAGCTCAAAAGATTGAAGCCAAAGCATCCCCTCAACCCACGGCCCCGGGCAGGAGCCTGCTTTTAGTCTCAAAACAATGAAGGCATGTTCTGAGAAGCTAGGGCCAGGCCCCTCATGACGCCAGCCCTGTGAACGCTGTAAGGCACCGGCTCTGTCCCCACGGCAGCACTAATGTGTTTAATGAGGGCGCTGGCTAGGCTCCTATGGCCCCTCCCCCGCCCATTCTTCACTCCGGAGCACAAGGCCAACGGCCCTCCAGGGCCCGCATGAAGCCTGGCGGCGTGGGCTCTTCCCAGGGCCTCCGTCGGCCGCTTCTGCCTCTGCACAGCCACAGAGCAGGAGACTTGAACGCCCCAAGATCCCGGGAGCCAGGCAAGGGGCCCTGGGCATAAGCCAGCCCCGAGGGGCTTTGCAGGACCCCGAATCCTTCCCTTTTCTCCACCCTGACATTCATGTCCGTGCTTGCAGCCGTGTCCTCTCAGAAAGGAGGCCGGGTTTAGCCAGGACCGCAGACACCTTTCTGGGACCAGAGCATCCCTTTGGTGCTTGCAGGGCTCAGCAGTACCTGTCCTTGGCACTGAGCCCACTGGAAATAGTGTCATAAAGTGCAAAAATGCTCGCCGTGTCAAGATGAACCCCAGAGGTGCCCCGAGGAGAGACGCCAGGGGGTCGAGCCAGTGACACCCGGGGCCTCACCAACAGGAGACCAATCAGGACAAAGCCATTTCCCCAGCGTCATCAAAATCTTCCAATTTCACACCGAAAATAAGCCCTGGCTCAAGGCTTATGAGCATTCAGTTGTCCCCATTTCTGCTAAATGGATTCCTCTGAGAGCTGGCATCTTAACCCTTGGAAGGCCTGTGAAGGTTCGGTGCTCCTTGGGCAGAACGACACTGCGGAGAAGCCCTCCTCTGTGTTTCTGCTGCGGAAGCCTCGGAACCTTCCAGGCGGACAGAGAGAGCCATCCCCTTGCCTCTGGGGGGCTGGGACGACACAACTACAGCTGTTTGCGGGGTGCGGTGTTGAAGCCAGGAGCCCCTCTCCTGAGCCGCTCCGATACCAGGACTTGCTCCCTGTCCCATACTTTGCTCCCACATTCTCTTCCCTTGAAAGAAATGGGTTCGCAGGTCCAATCTTTTCCAGAGGCCACGCCTGGGCTCTGTGTGTTTGGTGAGAGTGGCCGCAGATGTCCTCACTGTGTGTCGGTACACTTGGGTGGAGGGCTGGGAGGAAGGGAGGAGGGCTTGCCACCCCTACCCCTCCACAGACTCAAGGCCAGGGCACGTGCTTGTCTCCCCTCTGAAGTTCACTGCCATGGGCTGAACATCACACCTGCTTTTACTTCCTACCTAACACAGCACCTGTTCCGAACTCTCTGATCTTTGAGCTATGAATTTACACCACAGAGGACCAACTGAATCCAAATGGGGTCCTGTCCTAAGATAAAGAGCAAGTGGTATGTTGCATTTTAAGCAGGGTGGAGGGGACAGCGAGGGGACAGGTGGTGAGAAGGCAGGGGGACAGAGGCACATTGCCTTCCGGGAATTTGCCCCTGCCGGCTTGTAAAAGCAATCTAGTGCAGTACGACACGATGAGCCTCGAAGACGCTACACTACATGAAAAGGACAAACACTGTGTCATTGCACCTACAGAAGGGACCTAGACCGTCGGATTCGTAGAGACAGAATGTAGTTGTGGTGGCCAGGGGCGGGGGGCGGCTGGAGTGGGGAGTTAGCGCCTAACAGAGTTTCAGTGCTGCACGACAGACAGCGTTCTGAAGATGGATGGTGGTCATGGTTATAGCACAACATGAATGTACTTTATCCCACTGAGCTGGACACTTAAAAACGGTTAAGATGGTAAATTCCATGATCGTGTATTTCATCACAATTAAAAATAATTTAATGGTTAAAATGGTAAAAAAAAAAAAAGGTATGATTGGTAAATGTATTCTAAATTAGAAACTGATTTAGCACATGTACCCCAACAACTTAATTGGCTGGCCAAACCAAACAAACCAAACCAAGGTCATCCAATCCACGAGCCCAAGCTACACCCCTGTTCTCTTTCTAGATGATAGTTTCCTCTCTGTTCAGTCAATTCCTAGACCTTCGCCCCAAACCTGACTCTTTGCCCTCCGATCTGACCTGAACACACGAAGTCTCCTTACCACCCCCACCTGACACCAAACCCACCACTTAGCACCGGGAACCTCCAGGGAAGCCGCTCAAGCCACGGCGGCTCTCAGCCTGAGCCAGACTCGCTTTCGTCCACACCTGACAGAGCAAGGGAGCTGTCATCACGACTTCCTTCTCAGCACAGCGAGAACCCACAAAGGCTGCTAGTGGACAAAGGAGATTTAATGTCACCACTGACACACATCCTTCAAAGGCCCTTCCTCCTGCCCCGTTTCAAAGGCCACATATTCTAAGACCACAGCAGGAACCAAGGCAACTTCTGAGGGAAGAGGCAGCAGGGGATGGAGCCTGGGCTTGGCCCACACTGTGCGGGCATCAGTCCTTCTCCATGGGGCCCTGGACCGCGTCTGGGATGTGAACACCAAGGTTAGGGCCTTCAGCAGGCAGAAACCCTAGGGGATTTTTGAGGTCACTGGGAAAAGGTGAACAGAGGCAGATTAAAGCTGTCAGGAAATAGCAGTGGGCAAGAGCCTCTCTTCAGAGACCATATGCCTGTCCCCATCCCACGTACCTGGTTACAGGTGTTAATGTCTACGCCATTCCGCAGGTGATCCAAAGCTTTGTCCAAGTTTCCTGATCTTGCTGCCCTCAGAAAGCTGGTAGCAGCATCGGCCTGTGAGGAGAAATGGCAGGCTGTGAGTGTGCTCTGTGGTGATGACTTCAAGATCCAATTCAAGCCCTGGGCTGCGAAAAAGGGCCAAAGTCTTGGCCGCAGCCCCTACGCCCTCCTGTTACAGCACTCCGGAGCCCCACCCCCTGCCCGGTGCCCACCGTGGCACCCAGGTGTCGGACGGGCCTAGAGTCCCTGACTAGACCGTTCTCAGGTCTGTAAAGTGAGGCTGCTTTGAGCCCACCCTCCTTTCTTCTTGGTATCTTTATAAAGATACCAAGCAAACCCTCTTGGCTAGGGCCCTGGATGGACCAGTCTTTGAGAGGGACCCCGTTTCAACCACAATCGTTCAGCACTGCCTGGTGTCTTACTGCTTCAGTGTTTCCAAGGGCTCCTCGTTCTTACAGAAGAGCCTATAGCACGTAGCCCCTGACTCTAGGGAGGTGGGGATACAGGCATCATAGGAACCTAACAGGTGTATCTGGGCGCTATTCTGTGGTTTGATTTTTTAACTACACAGCACATAGCACTTACTTACTCTGCACTAAGAACCATTATCAGCACTTCACATTTACTATCTGTTCACATACCCGCAGAGATATGCATTTAATACTCATTTTTGAAAACCCCAAGAAGTAAGTAGTATTGTGGTCCCCCTTTTACAGATGAGGAGCCAAGGCTCAGAGAGCCGACGTGACTCGTGCAGAGTCACACAGCAGGCAAGAAGCAGAGCCTGGGCTCAAACGCACGCAGCCCGCCTCTGAAAGCCGTGAACTTGACCTCCTTGCTCTGCTGCCAACTTAACGTGAGCTTTAGCTGGCAGACGCCCCTCTTGAGCTCTCGTGAATGAGAGTAAAGCAGTTCCTTTCCGTAGCTGCTCTGCCGCCGACACCATGCCCATCAAGACCCCGCCACCAAGAACGTTTGTCTGTACTAAAGCCAGCCAGAGAGAGTGAGAGGCGAGGACAACACAGCCTGCGAGCGCAGACCAGCGTGGCAGAAGAACACTATTGCAGTGGGGGGCTGGCTCAGAGCAGGAGCCCCGCGCTTCTCGGGCACCTTTGCTCCTCTTCCCTTATCTGCTGGGGGTTAAGGCCTCTCTCCTACCCTTGCTGTGAAGCTGAAAGGAAATAATATAGACTCGATAATTATTGTATCAGCCCAGGGGCTGAGCTCTGTGCTTGGCACAGGGTGTGTACCCAGGTGGGTAAGGGCGGTCACGTGACACGCCATGAAGCATGTGCCGCCAGTCCTCCAGGAGACCCACCCGTACCTCGTGGTTCCCTCTCCTTTCAAGGATACTCTGGCTCCTTCCTTCACGCTCCCTCCTCAGAGAACGTGCCGTAGTGGGCGAAATGGTGGACCCTACAGATAGGTCTGTGCTCGAATGCCTGGAACCTGGCAATGTCACCTTATTTGGAAAAAGAGCCTTTTCAGATGTACTTAAGTTGTGGGTCTTGAGAGGAGACCCATCTAGATTACCTAGGTTGGCCCTAAATCCACTGACAAGTATCCTTATAAAAGATCCAACAGAACACACGCTCGGAAGAAAACCCGATGGAAAGACGGAGGCAGACATCAGCGCGGTGCGGCCACAAGCCAAGGAAGCCAGCAACCAGCAGAAGCTGGAAGAGGCGAAGAACAGATTTTCCCCGAAAGCCTCCAGAAGGAGCACGGCCCTGCATTACCTTGATTTCAGACCTCTGGCCTCCAGAGAATAAATTTCTGTTTTTAGCCTGCAAGTTTGCGGGGACTTGTTACAGCAGCCACAGGGCGCTAAGACACAGGCTGCCACTGCTCTCCCTGAACACGGTGTCACACACCAGCCCACAGGCAAACCCTGACCCCTCCCCAGAGCCGGGCCACATGCCTCTGCCAATCTAACAGTCAATCCATGGCAGAAAAGACTCCCCAGCCTCACAGACACTGCCTTCACCCCGGAGGGCTGTCCCGCCCCTCCCCTCCCCTCTTGCCACCTCCAGCCTCCAGTCCTGCAGGAGAAGAGCTGCTTCCTTTCTCTGCCTCCCAGCCAACCCCACTCCACCTGCCTTGCCGATCTTCTGAAAGTCCTGATTTCCTGACAACCCTCTCATATTCCAGGCCCCACATGCCCCCACCCCAGCCCCGTTATATAAGCTCAAACCCAAGCTCTGCGTCTGCCTGTTCACAACAGACACACACTTGAGGGGGGGCGCCTGGAGGGGGCGGCGCAGTCGCTTTGTGTCCGACTCTTGGTTTTGGCTCAGGTCGTGATCTCAGGGTCCTGGGGTAGAGCCCTGGTTGGGCTGTGCGCTCAGGGTGGAGTCTGCTTAAGACTCTCCCTCCCTTGGGGTGCCCAGGTGGTTAAGCATCTGCCTTCGGCTCAGGTCGTGATCTCGGGGTCCTGGGATCAAGCCCTGTGTCGGGCTCCCTGCTCAGTGGGGAGTCTGCTTCTCCTCTCCCACTGCGTGCTGCTCCCCCGCTTGTGCTCTCCCCGACACCCGTCAAATAAAATCTTTAAAAAAATACTGTCTCCCTCCCCCTCCGCCCCCCCAAAATAAATAAACAAATCTTTAAAAACAAAAAACAAAAACACCATACACACACTTGTATCTCACTGCCCCCAACACAGCTGGCAGAAGAATCCCGTTCTCTTCCCTTCTTTCTCCTCCCGTGGCATACCCAGGCTGTCTGCCTCCAGGCCCACACCCAGATTATTCAAGGGAGCCTGCAGCCCTTTGACACTCTCATTTGCTAATTCCAATCCAGGTCCACTCGGCTCCTATTTCCTCTATGATGCTGTCCCTGGACACTCAGTGTTTACCATCTTTAAATCTAGAAACAAGAGCTTGATTTTTTATTTTAAAAATGTATCTTAAATACATCTTTCTCTGTCTCCCCAGCCAAACTGTTTACTTCTTGGGTCAGGGACTAGATTTTCTACCTCTTTGGAAATCCTTCAAAGCTTAAAATGTCTGCTAGACCACGATCCCCCTTGGCCAAAAACACAAGGCCCTGAATGTCCCCATTAGCTCCTCGGCTAGGCATCTGTGGTGGGGGAAATATCTCAGAAATGAGGATCACTCTGTTGGTTCCTCAAGAGCTAGTTTCCCAGAGCAATCAGACTCAAGGTTTAATCCATCAGAGAAATGTCTCTTTGTACCTGCCGAATCAGAAAGTCTGTCTGGATTCAACTATTAGGAAAAATACTAAATGATTCCCCAAGAACGACAGTATTTGAAAGACATATCTCCCACCTATCCCACCTACCCACACTACCTTCCGCAGCACAATGATAGGATTCAGGACGGAAAGCTGAGCATGGCGGGTAAAAATAGTGCAACGTGATACCGCTTGACTGTTTGGGGTGAAGCAGAATATTTATGACAGATAAACAGACAGACAGACAAGCAAGCAAATAAATAGAGGGTAAGGAAAGCCCAATTGAGAGTAGGCTGCAGAGGCCAAAATAGTTTGTGTGGTTTGTATGCTGTAAGAATGAAATTACAACAGTAATTGGGCAGATGTCTTACCAACATGGTATCTTTCCATCCTCACTGCAACCGGTCAGGGAGGTAAAATTAACATCCCTATTTTAGAGGTGATGAAGCTGAGGTTTGGAGAGGTTAATAACTTGCCCAGGTTCTGCAGTTAGTTAATACCCAGGGATTCAGCCCAAGACTCCCTGATGAAAGCCCGTCCGCTGCCTTTGACCCCGAGATGCATCGCCAGCAATTTCAAACCTAAGGCAGCCCTGACAGATTGTGGGGCCTGGGAGGAGCCACATGCCTTTGCCAATCAAACAGTTAATCCGTGGCAGGGATAGGGTCCCAGGCAGGTCCCAGATGTAACCCTGAGGGCTGTATTAAGCCCAAGACAGGCCTCGAGAACGGGACCATCTCATCCCAGTCCTTCCTTTTGGGGATAATAAAACCAATGGTAAGAATAAAGTGACTGGCTAAAGTCACCTATATAGTTAGAGGTGAAGTTCAATTGCTAAGGCCTTTTCATTTTCCGTTTGGTCTTCTCTGGCATAGAGTAGTCAGGACGTTAGCAGGATCCTCAGGGTATCTTACAGGTGAATTATAGATAATGGTGTCACTCCCACTGTGTATATCACTCAGTATAATTGTACAATATATTTGCTGAGGTCCTATTTCAAACCCAGGATTCTGCTAGGGCAAAAAGAAATAGAATAGAAAATCAGAATATAGGTCCCTGCCCTCATGATTTGAAAAACAAAGTGACGGAGTTATAAAGGGGTCACTCGTGCATGCATACACGCACTCGTTGATTCATTGCACTAGTGTTCAGGGAGTACCTCCTAGGTGCCCAGGGATATTTAAGCCGTGGAACAAATGACCCTGGTTGGAATATGAGACCCATTCTCACCATCTTGTTCTTCCGAGCCCATGCTGTCCATCTATCTAATTCAATTACCTCCAAGTCGATGACCTGTCCCAGGTGCAATTTCCTGGTGCATCCAGGAACAGTCTGTGTAATCCAATAGGGCAGAAAGAGAGTCAAAAGAATCCAACACGTTCCATTTAGAATGTTTACTGGAGTAGACACTAACCAGAAAAACAACAATGGCAATAAAGACAAAATGCTAACCAGACTATCTCCGGGCTCTGATAAATTGGAGCAGAATTCGTGGCCCTCCCCAAGTCCCACCTGTCCCTGGGATGTGGGGCAGCCTCAGCGAGGCCTCTCTGTTCGAGGAAACTAGATAGAGGACCTGAAGGAGGCTGTTCACTGTGTTCCAGAAAACCAGTCCACAAGGGCCCTGAACCCTGCGTCACGCCGAGGAGCTGCCCTCCCTCTAAGCACCCCACGAAGGCTGCCTGCTTGTGTCTTTGCCCCTTCCTCATCTTGAGCTTCATTTTATTTATTTTTATTTTTTTCCAAGATTTTATTTATTTATTTATTTATTTGACAGAGAGAGACAGTGAGAGAGGGAGCACAAGCAAAGAGAATGTGAGAGGGAGAAGCAGGCTTCCTGCCGAGCAGGGAGCCCGATGCAGGGCTCGAGCCCAGGACCCCAGGATCATGACCTGAGCCGAAGGCAGACGCTCAAGTGACTGAGCCACCTGGGCGTCCCAAGTTTGCCTTTTTAAATCCCTTACTATGTTTTAGACACTTTACATAAATTGGCTCATTTGCTCCTCGCAATAATCCCAGGAGGCAGGTGCACTTATTGTCTCTTCTGCATAGATGAGGTGAATGACTCACAGAGAAGTTAAGTAACTTATCCAAAGTCACACAGCTAATGCATGGCTTGGCCAGGATTTGAATCCAAGTAGCCGAACTCCAGGGTCTTTCTCTTCACCCTGTGCTATGCTGCCCCATGGGCCAATCACTTTTAGTGCTCATAATGTTTCTCTCAAGTTCAGCTCTGCGGGAGGAAGCCTTCCTCCTGCGCTCAGAGGCCGTGCCCACTTTGGCCCTCACTTCAGGAGGAAGTAATGGAGGAGATAGGAAGGGCCTTGTGTTCTCATCAGGTCTGCTTGGAAAAGGGAGGTGAACCCTTGGTTACCTGAGACACCCAGACTATTATTAAACTTGCACTTCCTGAGTGGGGTGATACGAATATAGCAATAGATAAGTAGCCCAGGGGGCTCCAGTGTCCTGGGAGGGAGAGGCCGGAAGCACACTACGAAATGTCAGCGTGCCTGGAACACACCAGCACGGAAGGCTCCACCAATGCCAGAGGCCAAGCGCAGTCGAGTTTCAGGCCGAGTAAGAGAATCCCAGGGCCTCTCTGTACCTTCTCTGGGGCTTGAGCCCATCCAAGTTTGCCAGGACAAATCATGAATTAGTTTCTCAAGTTCTTTTAGTGCAAAATTCATGTCTAAAAAGGTGAATGGAAACTGAGCTATTATCAGTAAACAGTGATAAGATAACAGAAATAAGATAATATCCCTTTCTCTAGGGGTCTTGTTTGAGCAAAATGCAGTTTCTTTAATAAGGCCATTGTCAGGACTCCCAGGAAGAGATTCTAGATCCTTGGAGGGGGGGGGTGTTGCTGTGGTAGATCCAGACGACTAAGGAGCTGTCTGCTGTGTTTGGGGGTTGCCCCCACGTCTGACAGCTCCTTCATACTCAGCACCTTGCTATTCCTAGGAGCCCCCCCTCCCCCAGGCCTTGCAGGAAGAACTGCCAGCACCAGCCAGTGAGCACACCTGTGTCGCCCCTGCCTTTATCGCACCGGCTACAAACAGAAGTGAACCCTGGGCCACAGCGTGTGTTTTCATTAAGTTTTTCATTTTTCTTTCCAGAAAGTTATGCTAGTCATGCTTCCCCAACTGTCTCCAGGAGCCCCAGTCAGACTGCCATTGGCAAAGGTAGAATGAACATATTAAAGGTGTCATTAAGGAAATAAAAGGTGCAAGCAGGAGTCCTGGGCGGGGTTCCCTTGTAATCTCCCAACACAACTGCCAGGCCTTGGGAAAAGCCCTGCCCAAGCCAGGGCACTTCCTGCCTCTGGCCTTAGAGGCTGGGTGATGCAGTGATGTCTGTGGAGCCAGAGTCGACCCTGATGCTGGGAAGACGTGGCATGATCCCCGGTCTGCCACTTGATGCTGTGCCTCCTACAAGTTCCCAAACCTCAATTTTCCCATTGCCAAAACAGGGATGATACACGGCTGGCTGGGGGGCCCTGAGGATGACAGGGTACGGGGAAAGCACCCCAGCACATAACAGGTCTGCCTTCCTCTCATCCCCATTCATTTCCCGCTAGCTCCGGACCTGGCGGACTAAGGTTTCTAAGGTTGAGGGGTCAGATGTGCGGCGGGAGAGGCGGCCCCCTCTCCAGCCAAGGCCAAGGCCAGGGCACTGGCATCCCCGCGGGTGCGAGTGGGGGTGGGTCCCCAGCAGCAAACCCTCTCGGCGGGACTGTCCTCCGGGGCGAGGGGACGCAGCCTCAGCGAGGGCCCCGAGCGCCCTGGTCTCCTCCCCCGCGCTCCCGCGTGCGCCCGCCTCACCCGGGCCGGCCACAGGTCAGGCCGCCTCCCGCCACCGGCCCCTTCGCGGCGGCAGCCTCCAGGCCAAAGGAATTTTCCTCTGGATCCTGCTAGAAGCCTAGGCGCCCGGCCGGCGTGAGGCAGCAGAAGGGCCGCCGGCGCGCGTCCCCGCACCCGCCCGGAAAGTTGGCGTCCGCCGAGCCCGCCGGGACCCGCAGCCCGCGGCCAGGGGCGCTGCGGCCCGGACCCCGCACGGCGGCGGCCCAACGCGCGCCGAGCTCCCCGCCCGAGCGGCCGCGAGCAGGCCGTCCACTCACCGCAGGGTCTGGACCGGACCTGCCCTGTCTCGCTGCCATCGTCCGGCGCCCGCGCTGAAATCCGAGCCCGGTTCCCTGCTCCCCCTCCCCCGTTATCTGCTCGGCGGCGCGGGGAGCGCCAGCAAGTTACACGGCATCTGGCTAAAAATACAGGCTCCCTCCGCTCGGCTCGGGCTCGGGCTCCGGCTCCGGCGCGGGTTCCGGCGCCCGGACCCCGCGCTCGCCCGCTAGCCCTCCAGCCAGCTAGCCAGCCGCTAATGGGATCTCTTCATTTTCTCTCCATTATTATGTCAGATGGGAAAGTTAATGCGAAGCGATCTCCGGAGAGAAGGCACCTGCTGCCAAGCCCAGCGGAGGGGGTGCGTGGAGGGTGCGGGTGGGGGTGCGGCCCCAGCTGCAGGTGCCGGCCGGCCGGGCGGGGAGCGAGCGTCCTGCCTCTGCAGAAGGGAGGCACACACGTCCAATGGAGGTGAGGAGCTCCAAGCTGCATGGCGCTCCCGCCCTGCCTCCCGCCACCCCGACTGCTCTAGTGAACGGGCCCCGGAGCCTGCAAAGACGGCCAGGGTGAGCTCAGCAAAGTCTATTTATGCCCCATAACCAATTTGCATGTTTTGAGCTCTTACACCGTGTCCTGAGATACCAGCTAATCAGCCTATTCCAGATTCTGCCAGAGAGCCGCGATGCGAAATGGAGCTGAGAGGCAGGGCACAGATCTGTTACTACCATCTCCCTCATCCCTCAAGTCTGCAGGGTTAATGAAACACCACCCGAGGAGGCTGGAGTAAGCGCCCAGTTTTTCGGGACCAGCCTCACCTTTTCCTGAGGTCATTTCAGGGGCAGATGTCAAAAGCATGTTGGGGGGGGCAAGGCGGCTAAGCCTTGGGGTGATGCCAGATTGTTAAGAACAGGTGATAACAAGGGATCAGCAAAAGTAACGCCAGGTAACCAGGCCCCTGGCAAAACTGTTCAGAGCATGGGAGCCCGGCTTCACCTTGTCTTCAAATAGCAGCCTAGACACCATACCAAATGCTCTTTTCCCACCCCTCCTGCCCTGACACATTGGTATGGTAGAGGTGTGTGTATCGGTGAGGAATTAATGCACTGAGCACGTGTTAGGTGATGGACATATTGCCTTACCTCAATTAATCCTCCATAAGGTAGATGGTGCTATTATGGTTGTAGGGACAAAGAAACTAAGCCCAGAGAGGTAAAGGGTCGGGACCATGCTCACCACCAGTAAAAGGAGGGTCCAGTGGACCCAAAGCCCTTCCATTAACAGCACTGGCAAGATTCCTAACGAAAGTGTACTCAGGGCCAGGAATAGGTAATGTGGAGCACGCTCCTGAAGGTTAGAAAAAACTCTGGGTGTTTTCCAAAGTGAAGTGCTCTTCAAAGCCATTCAACAATTAAGGCAAAGTCCCAAATAAGTGGGATAAATAAAGATCAAGAGATGAGGTCAGTATGTTGTCAAGAAAGAGTGATCTGAAGTGTATAATGCAGCTCACGCCTCCCCATGGGGGTGAAAAAACTGGCACTTGAAGACTGCAGCCTCAGAATGTTCCAGGTCCGAGACCTTCAACATCATTAGAGGATGAACTTCATGCCAGGCCACCTCTGCCCCACTGTCCCAAAGGGAAGGTGTCTGGGTGTGGGAAGCCACCCCAGCCCCTCCGCACCCCATGCAAATGTTAAAACATACATCCCTACAGGTCTTTGGCCCCACGCCTCTTAAACCTGCCTCTCAGATTTGCTAAAATGCTCTACAGAGAGAGCTTCAATTAATAAATTATGCTTACTGGAACAGCCCTGATCATAGCCCAGTGGAATAGCTCAAGGGATTCTAAAGCACCGTTCCAGCATTAATATTTAGAGAGACAGAGAAAACGCCCTACTCAAATGGAAGATGAGTAATATGTACGATACTCTCAAAAACACTGATAGAATTGACTCGCGCGATAAAAGATGGACTATTTTTTTTAACTGCTCTACTGAATTTAATTGACATAACACAAACAGCATATGTAAAATGTACAATTTGGTAAGTTTTGGTTTATGCATACCCCCCATAAAACCATCCCTACGATCCAGATAACGAACCTCCAGAATCACCTCCAAAAGTTTCCTCTGGCATCATAATGCCTCCCCTCTGCCAGCTGGTCCACATGGCCGCCAATACTTGGGGTGGTCAGTCCTAATTCAGACATTCTAATAGATGTGTAGTAGTTCTCTGTGCGGTTCATTTGCCTTTTCTAATAGCTAATGGTGTTAAACATCTTTTCAGGGGCTTGCTCGCCATCCACATATCTTCTTTGATGGTGTATCTGTTCAAATCCTTTGCCCATTTTAAAATCGGGTTGTTTGTTTCCTTATTATTGAATTTTAAGGGTTCTTTATATACAGAATGTCTGTTTTAAAGGTGAGGTAAACTAAGACCTTGCAAGTAAAGTGAAATACTCAAATACTAAAACATTCCCAGTGCAATTTTGGTACCCAGATCTTTTAACTCTTTTTTTTCTTTTAAAGATTTTATTTATTTATGTGACAGAGAGACAGCCAGCGAGAGACGAAACACAAGCAGGGGGAGTAGGAGAGGAAGAAGCAGGCTCCCAGCGGAGGAGCCCGATGTGGGACTCGATCCCGGAACACCGGGATCATGCCCTGAGTCGAAGGCAGACACTTAATGACTGCACTACCCAGGTGCCCCCCAGATCTTTTAACTCTTAAGCCCAGTGTCCTCTGGACCCTGCAATGCTATGGGTTATACACAATCACAAAGAGAAAGGACGACACAGTTACAGTGGACTGGAAGCTGACTACAGAGGAGAGTACTCTCACAGAGTACCGTGGGAGTAATGGGAAAGATGCTGAGGTGCGATCAGAGGACCTGAGTATTCTGGGCTGCCAAGAATTCTTGACGTCAGCCATGACCTCATTACTTTGAGGCTTTGCAACCTGAATAGGCGGAGAGGCGAGGCCCAAGAGAAGAGAGGAAACAATTTCATACGTGTTGCTCAGTAAGACCCAAGGTTACAGGAGCTGAAGTGGTTAGCATTAAAGAAGAGAAGGCTAAAGGATATGGCACTTCGGATGTAAAGTCCTCTAGCACAAGAGCCCGGAACCCCAGGACTGGCCTGATTATATGGTGCCTTTCCCAGGCATGGTCACCATGATGCTTCTTCCAGGCAGAAGTAGCTTGGTTCAAATGTTCTCTATTCCCAACCTCTCCCCTTCCCCACCTGCTCCCCTATAGGAGCAGCCCAGTGCTGGGCAGTGGTGCCCATAAATGCTTGCCGACTGATGTTTAAAGAGGGCATACCCACCGTCATAAGGAAATGGGAAGCCATGGGGTTAAGTTGATGTGGAGAAGATTTCCATTAGACATTTAGACAGAAAGAACTTTCCAGCTGTCGGGCATGTGACTTAATAAAACTCATTATTCAGAAAGGGCTGAATCTTTGCTGGGATCCTTCAGGAGAGCAGAGACAGATAGCTCACCATTCGATAAGGCGTACAGACGCACAGGGGAAACTCCATGACTAACCGCGGAGTCTTGGGGCTCTAGGCATTCGGAAAGATAAGGGATTATTATTTTCCCTATGAACTGCCTGCCCCTCCTGTGCCCTCCGTCACGACCACACCCGCAGACAACAAATAACCATCCTGCTCCTTGACTATTTCCTTTCCTTTCCAAACCTGACGGCTGCATTTTTTCCTGCAGGAATTGAGGGTGTCCGTGAGATCTGCCAGTGCGCGTCCCTGAAATCAAACTAAAGCGACAGAAAGCAATTGATGGGCTAGAGAAAAACCCGGGGCTTCTCAGGAAGGACACGGGACCACTTGTTCTAGCCTGTAGGTTCGCGGCGTCTACAGGTTTTTTTCTAATCTCACTAAATATTTTACCCACTGTCTCTGACGGTCCCTTGCAGACAGGCCTAATGGTGCTAGAGGCTCCAGCTGGGGGGCCTGTCCCTAGGCCACTTCCAGCTCTGTGGGGAGAAGAAAGCCAAGCTATTCACTTGTGACACAGAAACCCCGGGGGGGAGTGGGAGCCCAGGACAGTTTATGGGGCCCCTGCCATGATTCCTCCATGAATCTAGCTCTTCCAGAAACTGGGAGAACATGCCTTTTTGCTCAAAAGCCTGGAGCAAAGATTCTCAGGTGCGTGGGATTCTCAGATGACCGTGCCTCCACAGAACGTGCTGGGAGAACAGGAACAGGCAGCTTCAGGCAGCGGCCAGCCTAGATCCAAGCTGGCTCCTCTCTAAAGGAACATGAGAGCTGGCAAATTGAGTGCAGACCCAGGATTCCAGAGAGGGGCCTCCCTGGCACCTCAGGCCCTGGCAAAAAGGCTCTCCCCTGCCATTCACTGAGTGACACACGAGCCCCTCCTGCTCCCCTGGTTTAACCCTCAGACTTGGAACTAAGTTAATGACAATAGCACTCTTTGCTTTTCTGGGCAGCCTTACAATTCTCAAAGGCAGTAGGCCCACTCCGCTGCTGTTGAGCTGTGTGACTTTTGATAAGGGAAATAACTTTTCGAAGTGTTGGTTTCTCCCCCAGTAAAATGAAAATAAGGTGACTCACTTCTCCAGGTATTAGGAAAATCATGAAAAATGCCCAGTACCATTATGGGGCACAAAGCAGGTGCTCAGTAAAATGACAATTGACCCCCTTTTCCCTCCTCCTCTCCCTTCCTTCTTCTCAACTAAAACTTTTGTCAAAGGTGAACTCCCCCACCCCCAGAGGTATGGGGTGTTGCTTTGTTTCTGTTGTGGAAAATTAGGGCCTAGGGAGAGCTTCCCCAAAGTCCAACATCCATGGCCGAGAACAGGACCCCCAAGAGCCCCCAGCACTCTGCTGCAGCGACTAGACCCCCTTGGGCTTATCATGCACCATTTCAGCATCCATTTCCTCTGTGGTGAAGAAGTCTCCAGTCGTATGTCCAGCTCAAGCCCCGCTCCCGAGCCACGCGTCTGACAGTTCCCTTGGTGGCATTCCTGCCTCTGGCTGCCCCGTGGCCTTCCGACAAACAGAGCTTTGCCTCAACCAGTCTTCTATCTGGTTGGGCCCTCATGCACACAGGGAGTTGCCCCAGCTCCTGGAGCCTCTGCGCACAGTGGATAAGGGTGGGTACCAGGAACTCCACCCTTTACTGAGAAAGGCAGGCTCCTTTATCGCCAGCGGAGCCAGCCATCAACCACCCCGGGGAGTTCGTAAACCATCAAGAGCATGGCTGCTGGGAAGATGTTATTCCTCACGGAGACACGGTTGCACCCTCCTGCACTAGCCCCCACCCCCCTGCCCAATAATTAATTAGGAAGGCACTTCGCAGAATATGTGCTGTAGCTATTATGCTGAATGGACTAAGAAATCCACTCTGACTCCCTTCAGACCTTGTAATTCCTTCTTAAGCTTTTCAATAGTGAGAGAAGAAAGGGAAAGGAGAAAAGACAGTCTTGGTTGTTTTGCTATTTAATTTTGTGTGGTGAGCACTCAGTGGCTAACTGGGTAGCCCTGGGTGCCCTGCCTCACCAGAGCAAGAGATCGCAAGTGTGGGCTCTATTTAGGGAGGCGATCAGAGCCGGGTATCAGGTCCCATCGCGCTGGCACTGATCTCTATCATGTTCCTTTTAAGAGGGTTGGCAGGCCTGGAGTCTATTTTTAAACCCATGAGAAAGGTGGTATCCGGAGAGGACCAACATTAAACCCGGGATTGCTCCGGGGGAGACGGGCTGAATCCAGGATTTTCTCTTAACATACACCCAGGCTTTCCCCTTACTCCTGGGACCAGATAATGACTGTCCTTCCAAAGGGATCTTTTTAGTTTTATGTGCACTCTGACTCGACCTCAGTGGAATTTGACCCCTCGCGAGTCCTTGATTTGGAAAAGGGTTTTATACTCCGGGTCCACTTTTTTCAGTATTGAGTGGTTTTGTTTTGTTTTGGCATATCCCCACTCCTGGTGTGAAAAATCAATGTGCTTTTGAATATACTTGTCACCTCCCTCTCTGATTTTCAAATTATGTACTCTGGAACCCCCAACCCCCCCACCCCCGAAGCAAGGCTGCGCTCACAGCCAAGAGTTTGCCAATGGGAGGGACCAACAAAGCCTGACCTCCCCAGTGGTCTCTGTGCCCAGCACCCCAGAAATCCTGCCCCTGTGCTGGAGAGAAAGGAGGGGAGTGGACCCCAATGGCAAATCCACAGGGGACAGGATTATTTTCCCAACAGTGAGAAGCAAAGAGGCATCCAAACATCACTGTTTCGCATCCAATAACCAGATGAAGAGAGCAGAATGTTTTACGTACAATAACAAATTTCAACTTCAGTACCCATTTCTGTGTTTGGAGAAGAACTAGAACCGGAATTCCTAAAGAACTCAATGCCTTGAGAATAGCAAAAGCTTTTGCCTGCTGAGCAGTTCTGGAACCAGCCAGGACTACCCAGGCAAGGAACTAAGTATGAGATGAGGGATCTTCTCATATTCGTTCATCTCGACATCTGCATGCCCAGCACAGAAGCAGCACGAATACGTGTCTCTCAAGTTGAAAAGGATTATGTTCCCAAGTCAGCCAAATGGGAGCTTCAGCCCGGCCGGGTCAAAGCCACATAAGTGCGTGTTAGCAGGATACAGACCGCACACCAGAGGCTCAGGAAAGGTTAGCCGAACTGGAAGCCAAAGAAATTCATTCAATTCAGATTTTAAAATGAGTCACATCCATGAAAAAAAAAATCAGATGTTCTGAGCTGGTTGGCCAAATTGTTCATTTCCCCCCATGCTGTGATGGCCCCTGTGGAAACGGCCTCGGAACCTCTGTCATTTCCTAGGTGGGGCAGAGCCCTGGGCTGTGCGGCAGGAAAGGATCCTGCACCCCAGGGCTCACCCGCAGCTTCCCCCCCAGTCTGCATTTGCACGAAATTGCCAGCCCCGCCCCAACCAAGCAAGTGTGCTTCCTCACTCCCAAGGCAATGAGGCAGGCGGGTCCTTAATGGTGCCTATCTGTCTGCTGAGGGCGGGAGGATGCTGACATGTCACGGGGTGCATAAAGAGACGTCTGAAGGCGTCCCCCTCATCAAGCGTGCTGGCCCGCGTCCCGTTGCCACGTTCCTTGCTCGCCACTCTTGTAAGGCACTGGCTACGTTCAGAACCCACACTTCAGAACATATTGCCTGGCTGCCGACCGGGGGAGCCCAAGACTCAGGACGGAAATTACACACATTTTGGAAAACACGTATGCGCCGCACTGCCAGAATGGCCCAGTTTACTACACTTTGTCCGGCGTTCCCACACATTATGGAAACCTTCCTCTGCAGCCTGCTGGTATGCGAAGAAGCTGCAAAATCAAACTCATTTCACACTGGGACATGCTAACATGGACAACTTTTTTTTTTTTTTCCAAACTGCCAAATGGGCTTGACTCTTGGCAGTGGACCCCATGGCTCACTTTCCAAAGGATGTCCAAGTATTCCTTCAGATGGCCCTACATGGTTGGCCAGGAGATCTGCTCAGGCCTCTCCTTTATTTGAACAATCCTCCCTAAAAAGAGAGAGCTGGAATGGGTGGCCCATGGCCAGCCTGACCTACAGAAAGAATTCCAGAGGGGGTCATGCTCCCCAAAGTTCGTCCAGTCTCTGGAGCAAGGCTTCCCCAGCTCGGGGGAGGTAGTGTTGAGACCCCCAGTAGGAACTGGGGCCTGGGAAGATCACGCCCTGTGACCCCCTTCCCTGCTCTCTGGCCCATAATACTTCACTCTGGTGCCAATGAGGTACAGATACAAGAGCAGGAAGGGGAAAGACGCTGAAAATCATGGGAGCTAAGATCTCAGAGCCAGATGCTGTCCTGAGCGCTGTAGATGTCAGCGCATTTACAACCACCCTAGGGAGCAGCTGCCGTTAGAATTCGCATCTCACAGAAGACAAGCTATGGCACAAAAACATGAAGTAATTTGCCCAAAGTCACCCAAGAGCACGATGGTGCTCTGGGCAGGGCATGAAGCAGAGGGAAGAGAGCTGCTCTGGGTTTTGCTTGATTATATGAGCTAAGGTATTTGGGGGGTAAGTGAGAAAAGTGAAATTCAGTGTTCTCCAGGAAGAATGGATCCGTGTTGGAAATCTGAGTGCAGCTAAGGGCTTCTTTATTAATTTGGGATTCCCGCTAGTCAAAAGAGACCCCAGACACAGATCAGAGGCAAGTTCGACGCCGAAATGTTTGCGTGACCCTGGGCCCTAAAGGGTTTAATGAGAGGGGACCCAACCAAGACTGTCTCTTCCCAAAGGGTTGGGGAAATGCAGAGTCTTGAAACAATAAGATGGGTTTTAATCCCAGTCCAACTGAGTTCCCTAGAATTATCACAGGAACTTCAGTAATACCCCCTTTGGAGCCAGGTGAGAACAGCTCCAGGAAGCAGGAGCTAAGCCTCCACAGCTGGCCCTGGGTCCTCAACCCTGGGAGGGATAATGAGGTAGTGGATCCTTAGGGACCCTCTGCTGTGAAACCGTCTCTTTCCCCTTCTCTGGAGCCCTGATGGTCAGAGCAGACCCAGCTGGCCAAATGCTGACTGAAGGGGCTTCTTCTCTCTTCCCGGAGACCAAACATTTCAAAGCAATTAAACCCAATTAAGCCAGTACCTGGCCTACCTAGCATCTCCTGAATTTTGCCATTCCTCACCACCTGACAACAAGAAGATAGGCTCTTGCCTTCAAGATCCTCTTAAGTTCCTTTCAACAGCGTACTTAGCAGTTACCACTGAAGAACACCTTGGTATCTGCCTTCTACTTCCCAGGCCTATTTCCTCTTTACTACCAGGGCAACAAGAGCAGGTGCCGCCCATAATATTTCACATGGGGCTCATCATATTAGTCTTAATAATTGAATAGAGACCATTATCTTTCTATTTAATCCCCTTGTGAATTCTGGCTGGCTAATCTTTGAGATATCATTTCATACAGTATTTATATCACCCCTTTTATAATTACTTACATAAAAGGTGAGGAAATAAGTTATAAATCAGCCACATCTGCATGTCTCTCTGTCCCGCTGGTCCGCAGAAATCCCCACCTACAATGAGTGAATCCTAAGGTATGTTACTCATTTGGACATTGACATTTCTAATGTGTACAATGATGAAACATATCTAGATGGCCCCTTTTTAAACCTTGGCTTCATATCTTTTTAAAGAAATAAAATGTTACAGAAGTATTGATGTTCTTTCCATATCTAAAATGTTAGACTTTGTGAATATCTTCCTTGTACTCTAAAATCAACCTTGACAAGTACTTCTACAAGCTGTTTCTCACAATGACCTTTCTCAACACTCCTGACCTTGAACTCCTAAATAAAGGCATGTTAAGTATTGGAGAAAGAACAAGAGAAGTGGGCAGTGAACCAAGTATCACTAAAAAACCCATTATCGTTTCTATAATGACTGAGCTGGTTCTTGCCAAAAGAGAGAGAGAGAGAGAGAGAGAAACATTTCCAGGATTTCTGAAATAAGATACAAAGATGCCAATCAACATTTCCAAAGGAAAATCATTGCCAATATCCTTATCGACCTTTGGCCCCTCAGATGCTTTTAGGGTGAGCGTAACAGAGATCACTTATCAACATAAGACTTGGTGGTGCTGATAGGTCTGCGTCTCATTCATTTAACCTTCCATTCAGACATGAACTGGTGAATTGCCACGTGCAGTCCAAGAGCCGGATGGAAGACAGAAATCAGCAGATTCCATGGTTACCACCCTTGGGAAGACTGCAAACTAGCAGACAAAAAGATGCGCTGTATGGAAAACAGAAGGGTGGAGGGTCCAGGAGGGGATGTCCCACGGCCCGGCTAAAACTGAAAGAGAGGTTCCCGTAAGACGTGCTGAGGTCAGAGGGGGCAAGAGCACTCAGGGCCATCTTTTATTGAGCAGAGAGATTTGAATCGAACCTTAAGGACCGACTGCCAGTTTTTAGGAAATCATGGGATCAGTTTCAACTTGCACCTCCCCCTGGCCCCCACGCTCCAGGTGTTTGGTTACAGAAGATAGAACACACGGATCCAGAAACAAACACTTGTAAATACACACATATATGTATGGCAACAAAAGAAATATGTCCACTCTAGGGAACTGTGTGAATATTATGTAAAAGAATAATTCATTCCAAATGATAGCACAGCTTTTAACATTGTAAATATCTCCTGTTGTGAGGTCGAAGGGAGTTTCCGTCCCTCACAACGGTTTTATGCAAACAGGAAAATGAGATGATGGTTGTTGGATTCATTCATTGGTTCAAAAAATATCTGCAAGGGGGCGCCTGACTGGATTAGTCGGCGAAGTATGTGACTCTTGATCTTGGGGTCGTGAGTTCAAGCCCCACACTGGGCTCAGGGCTTATTTAAAAAATAATTCTATATCTGTATGCTTGTTAGGTGCCAGACACTCTTCAGGATCCAGCACGGCACAGAGAGACAAAAATCCTGCCCTCAAAGAGCCTGCATTCTAATGGGAGGGCGCGGAAGTGGATGGATGGGCAACAAGATACTGATCCGGTAGGGAAGTGGCAAGCCCCACAACGGACAATCCCACGGGGAAAAGGACAGGGAGTGAGGTGGGATGCATGGCAGACACAGGCGGCCTCGCTGAGGAGGTGACGCTGGAGCAGAGGCCCGAACACAGGCAGAGGTGGAGTGTGTGGTATCCAGAAGTGCCTAGGTGGTGAGAGGTATCTTGATGTGGTCAAGGAACATTCTAGTGCTCTATCCCACCGCTCTGCCACCACTGAGACACGCCTCTTACTGGGTCAGGAGTGCCCTGTTCTACACCCACAGATTCTATGCATCTTTTGGTGATGTCCACTGGACAAGAAGGTAGAAGCACTCACTGGTGAGGAACCAAAAGAAAGAGACAGCAGCAGGTAACATTCAGGGGGTGCTTACTATGGGGTGGGTGCTGTTCTAAGATCCTCTAAGTGCTAACTCTTTTTTTTTTTAAGTCAAAGGTTTTTCTTTATTTTTTCTAAGGACTTATAATTTATTTGAGAAAGAGAGTGTGCACACATGCGGTGGGGTGGGGGGTGGGCAGGGGGAGACAAAGAGGGAAAGGGAGAGAGGGAGAGAGGGAGAATCTCAAGCAGACTTCCTGCTGAGCGTGAAGCCTGACCCAGGGCTGGATCTCATGACTCAGATCAGGACCTGAGCCAAAATCAAAAGAATTGGACACACAACTGACTGAGCCACCCAGGTGCCCCTTCTTTAAAATAACTAATAAAACTGGTAAGTCCCTGGGAAGATGGATCAAGGAAAAAGAAAAGGCACAAGGACCTAAGTCAGGAATGAAGTAAGGGACATCACTACAGATCCTTTTGACATGAAGACAATAATAAAAACATTATGAACAATTAATGTCTATACATTTGAAAATTCAAAAACAAAGAATTCCTTGAGAAAATGCAACTTACTGAGACTTTTTTTTTTTAAAGATTTTATTTATTCGAGAGAGAGAGACAGAGATAGTGACAGAGAGCACAAGTGGGGAGGAGAGAGAGAAGCAGGCTCTCCGCCAAGCAAGGAGCCCAATGTGGGGCTCAATCCCAGGATTCTGGGATCATGACCTGAGCCGAAGGGAGACGTTCAACTGACTGCGCCACCCAGGCGCCCCCTTACTTAGACTTTAATAAAAATATTAAACCCACAATTAAACCTTTCCACAAAGAAAACTATAAGCCAAGATGGCTTTATTAGTGAGGGATTTATACACCAAGGAAAAATAACTCCAACCTTACACTAACTTCCAGAAAATGAGTATAAACTTTCTAGCTTGTTTTATAAGGTCAACATAATCTTGATATCAAAACCTTATTGATAAGGATATTATTAAAAAGGAAATGTTATAGTCCATTTACTCTTACCAATGAAAATGCAAAAAAAACTAAATAACAATGCTAGCGCTAACTCATTTAATCCTCACAGCAGCTTCAGAAGGTACATGCTCTAATGGTCCTTATTTTACGAGTGGAAAACAGAGGCACAGGGAGGTTAACAAACTTGCCCAGGGTCACACAGCATATACGTGGTAGAGCCAGGATTTGAATTCTGCAATCTGGAGCCAAACCTGCCCCTGCGAGCATTCGGCTCTCGTGGACACCGAGACTGTGGAAGGATAGAAAGCCCAGGAACTCTGAGGACGCCATAAATAAACGAGGCGTCAGCTCTGTCTGGGAAAGCAATGAGAGAACACCAGGGAAGGTCTCTGTTCTCTAATGGCCGCTTGGTGCGTGCCAGGGCAGGGCTTTGTCCAGGCCACTTAGTCTAATTATTATTTTGCATTTGCGAAGGGCCTACCCTGTCCCGAGGCCAATCAGGGAAGCTGAAGTCACAGACAGCTGAAACAGCCCCGGGGGGCCTCCCCGGGGACTCCCTGGAATGCAGCTGGCTAATCACACCGGATAGGAGGCCCAAGTTCACCTCCTCTCGATTTTTAACCAGTAACTTCCAATTACTTCCTCTTGGACGCGGACTGAACTCATTAATAGCATTAACATTTTTCAAATGCCTGTAGGAGTTTGTTGAGTTAACCTGAGTGACTCATTATTATAGCACAGTTCAGCTTATTCTCCTCTCCTCCCGGGGGGGGGGGGGGTGAGACATCTTCCTACACCACAGCCAGGGAGAGGGGGAGAGGAGCAGACTCCTCTCCTTCGCTGGATTCTTACCCCACCCCCCCACCCCCCGCCGTGGGTCGATGCTTGTTGGGCCCACACGGTAATGGTTTTCCTGGAGCCCAAGGCCTGAATGGTTCCAGAACCCGCCCAGGCCACTTCGTGTGTGTGTGTGTGTGTGTGTGTGTGTGTGTGTGTGTGTGTGTGTGTGTGTCTATGTGCGCGTGTGCACGGGGACCGTCCCTGTCAGGGCAGCCTCAGACTTCCAGACAAACAGCGAGTCTGAGGACATTAGACTCTGGCGCTGGGGGCCAGGTAAGGGGAGAGGATGGTGAGGAGGGCAGGGGCTGCTAGAGGTCTTTTCTGTGGGCAGCTGTGGTACAGTTCATGGGACAGATTACTTCAAGATGGGGGTGGGGGAGGGGAGAGAACATGCCACGTACAAAAAAAATCACGAGCGCTTTGGCGTTTAACTTGCAGTCGTGCCTCACTGTACAACTGGTGAAATCCCTGACCAGAAATGCTGAAGAGAAATGTCTCCGCCCTCTGCTTCTGTTTGTGGCGAGTCTCCCTCTGGGGGGGGGGGGGGAGGGGAGTCACCACTTTTTGTTGGAACTGAGGGCTCTATTTGGAAGGCTTGAGAGAGGAGGTGAACACCAGTCAGAGGTTTTGTCAGTGATGAGGAGCGGGATTCATCTGTGGCCTTGCACCTCAGCCCGAAATCTCTTTGACCCCCTCAGCCTCCCCCGCCCTCTGCCGTTTTCCCAGCAGTCAGCCCACTTTGGACCACCCGCACACCCGCGGTCAGGCTCCCCGCCTCTTGCCTCTTCCCTATTTGGAAAGGCACCGTTGTGCCTCTCAAGAGATACCTTTCAGGCGGGTACCACAGGAACCACCCCCAGCCCGCGGTTGTGTCAGGGTCTTCTGCTCGGGGGCTGCATCCCAGGGATCACAGGCAGGACCCACCTTCCCACGCTCCCCGAGCCCTGGGTGCTCAGGCTCGGATCTCACCACACTTCCTACCTCTCTACCCTCTTTTGATTTCCCCCTCACACACCGCTGCTGTCTTCTGCAGAAGAAGAAGCAGCATGCAGTCATTCCCAAACCCAACAAAGGTTGAAATCAACCTGCACTCCGAGCTGCACCCTCCGATTACAGCCGGAGAGGCATAGATTTCAGGGCCTGGAAACAACCCCTCATCTCCAGGCCTGGAAGGACAGAACGACTGGCTCAAGGTCACAGGTCATGGCAGAAGTGGGACCAGAGACCAAGCCCTCTGTCTTCTAGTCCAGCGTGTTCCATGACCTCACCCCTAGAGTGGGCTCCAGGGGCCTCTTCTCCCTGTCCTTACTGGGACAGGGCACAGATAGCGAGGACCAAATGGAGCAAGGAGAGAGGAGGGCTGGGGAGGGCAGAAGGTCTCCAAGGCCAAGAGGGATTGGGGGCCATTGTCAGCTTCCGGTCTGATCTCAGAGCCCAGGGTTAGGGAGGTGAGAACACGTGCAGGGGGTAAGGAGCAAACTCGGGAGGGGCTGAGGGATCCACGGCTGTTGGCCACTCCCTCGCCTGAAGCAGCCGCCTGGGGCCTAGTGGCCGGCCCCATCTAAATTAAGGCCAAGGGCAGAGCAGTCAAAACAACTCCTAGCCAAACTCGGAGCGCAGCTGGTCAACCCGGGGATTTAAATCACGGGATTTTAAATGGCTAGCTACAAAACAGGGGTTTAGTCACTACTTGCTGAGTCCTGAGTTTGGAGAGATGGGGCCATTCATAGGCCTGCCCACCCCACCCCTTCCCCTGGTACCAGCCTAAGGGCGCCAGAGCCCTTCACCAAGGAGACCTGCCTGTCACGCCCTCTTTCTCATTCCCGGTATTACGTTGTCCCCCAGCGCACCCCAGTTCCGGGACTGGGTACGTCTGCCGTGGGACCGCCCGATGGAGGAGGGAGTATTTCCAGAGCCAGCTGTTAACTCGAACGTGCAAACTGTCAAAGCCAAGAGGGAGGGCCAGAAAGAAACGGCATGTTGCAGGGAAGTCATCCATCTGTGCTGGCTAAGGATGGGCCTGCCGTTTCTTGGGTGGGTGTTTCAAACTGGGGAGAAAGAAAGCTGCTACCCTTCAGGCTTCCTCCGTGAATCTCTCCTTATTTGTTTGCCACGAACCAGCGAGTGATGGCAAACCAGTCGCCTAAACCTCCTGCTCCCCAGTTTCCACCTCCATCAAACGAGATCGTGTTTCCAGTGGGGGCATCACACTGAATCAGTTCCGGCTGTAGGCCTGTCTCAAGAGAGCGTAAGGCCCCCCCCCCCAGGGATTTCCTAACACCTACGAGAACCATCTCAGGGGGTCTGGGACTCCTGGTGAGTCAAACAATAAGCCCTTTATTTGAATCAAAAGATAGTACATTGCATATATTAATTTTTACTTCGTCTTACACATTTGGAGTTTGGGTCTCTCTAATCACCTATGCAAATCTAAGTAAACAAAATGCAAATCTGGGTCCCAAATTAGATGAAAGAATTCCATCCTATTCGGCTTATAAAATTTCAAGGATTTCATTGCCCTGATCATTAGACACCAGCTGATAAGAAAGCCCCAAGATTTCTAACCGTTGTATATACTACATGGTGTAGGCATTCCTAAAATATCCACACCGGAAAAAGCTCCTTTGCTCATCCCAAATGCATTTCCCCTGATTGAATGATTTTCTCATTTCCACAGAGAGCTATTAAACCAACCACGCAAATTATCAAGGCCCCACAGACCCAGGAGGAGAAAGAAAGAAATTAGATAACGTAAGGTAGTCAAGGTCAGCAAAGTGAATACAGCACCAAACCCCATTTCCTCTTTGTGCTGTTTATCTTATGATCACATCATTCAAGGCTCTCCTTTCCAAGGACATCTAAGTCCTAGTCCTGGTCGATGCCACTGTCCTTCCTTGGAAGTTTTTGACAGGCCTCTGATCAGACACTACTCTCTGGAGAATTCTACCTGTTGGTAAGTCCTTCCTCACATTAGATGGCAATCTGCCTTCCTCTGACTTCTACCCCACCTTTCACCTGGTCATGACCTCGCGAACACCATGGTGTGACTCTCTGCTCTTGCCAGTGGCACCCTAGTGACAATTAGGGACTTTCTTCCAGACTCTTCTTTTCTGCTCCTTGTTCCTTCAAGGTTTCCCCCAGATGGCATTCCAGACCCCTTTCCTTGGTGATTTCCTGCCTATATCTGTGCTCCTATTACCAGGGTCTCTTCTAAAATGAAAATCTGAACACCACCCTCTCAATGTAGCCTGATACTATGTTTCCCAAAGTGTGCTCCCTGGGACCACCAGCCCTGTGCCCTGTCACCCACCCCACCCCAAAGGGTGTACTGGGTGAGGAAGTATGGGGAGACACAAACTCTACCCTCAGAGATTCTCAAAGCAAGGGAGCGTGGAAGAGCTCTGAGTGGTCTTGGAGAAACCTGACCAGCTGTGCGCAAGCCACTGTTTCCCAGTGGTTGACTCTAAAACTCTTTATGTCCCCACACAACACAGGGCAGGAGAGGCTGGTCATTTTCACTCTGATCTCCAGCTAGCTCAGCTCTACAGACGTCCGTGTATTTTTCTGCCCTACTCTTGTTCACTCCATGAAGAACTTCAATGCAATAGCTGTGTTTAGTGAATTCCTTCTTAAAGCAAAACACTTTTTTGGGGATGTAATTAGCCCGTTCCAGGAGATCCTGGGTGGCTCAGTCAGTTAGGCATCTGCCTTCGGCTCAGGTCATGATCTCCAGGTCCTGGGATTGAGCCCCGCATCAGGCTTCCTGCTCTGCAGGCTGTCTGCTTCTCTCTCTCTCCCTCTGCCCCTCCCCCACTGCTCATTCTCTCTCTCTTTCAAATAAGTAATATCTTTAAAAAAAAAATCAGCCAGTTCCATAATTATTCTGTTTTGTGCATGTGAACTTTGGTATCTTACATTTTCACCTCTTCAGTAAGTTTTATAATACAATTCAAGCTTCCAGCTACCACATGAGTATTTTTTTCGGGGACTGATATTTGTCATTAAATTCACTGACAAATACAAAAGGCAAGGAGGAAGCTGGAAACATTCTGAGATGCTTTTACCATGTATGGTGTATCCAAATCTAGGCAGTTAAAGCATTTTTTTTGCTTTCAATGGAAGTTTTTATATATAAAATAATTTTCCTATGTGCTTGAGAACTAGCTACTTAAAAAACCCATGGTGACGTTTTTGCAAGTTAAGTAAACATCCTGTTACACATCTGTTTTGGGGGTTCAGATGTCTACACACTACACACTTACTGAGGCAGTTTCACTTCGTGTTTCAAAGTACAGGGGAGAGCCTGTGCGTGGTGGGTCCAATGAGACTTTGCTGAAGGAATGGGCAGAGTGGTATGCATCTTTTTTTTTTTAAGGATTTTATTTATTTATTTGTCAGAGAGAAAGAGACTGAGAGAGCAAGCACAAGCAGGGGGAGCGGCAGGCAGAGGGAGAAGCAGGCCCCCGGCTAAGGGAGGAGCCGATGCGGAGCTCGATCCCAGGACCCTGGGATCATGACCTGAGCCAAAGGAAGATGTTTAAATGACTGAGCCACCCAGGCGCCCCGGGGCAGAGTGGTATGATATGAAGGATCCAAAAGACAGGTCTGCTAGGATCCTGCCACAGAGCCAGCATCTGGGAGTGGACTCCTGGGAGTCCCATATGAAATGCCACCACGTGGTCAGGGAGGAGAGAGGCCAGCCCCTGCTTCCCTTCCCAAAGAATAAGGTACAGGTTAAGGAGTCAGGCTCTGGGCCCAGCTTCCCTGGCTTCATATCACCGTTCCAACACCTCCTGGCTACATAGCCTTGGGCAAATTGTAATCTCCCTGTGCCTCAGTTTCCTGATCTGTGACATGCAAGGATTTCGTAGAGCCACCCAGGGATGAAATGAAGAAATACTTGTAGGGTTCTTAGAAAAGGGCCTGGCACACGGCTCAGAAGATATTAGTGAGGCCCTCTCGTTTTCCTTTTCTTAGTTTGTTCTCTCCCATCCACGCACTGCTTTCCATTTTAACGCAAGCACCTGAGCCTGGCTCCCTACCATCCACTTCGCACACTGGCGCACCAGTCAACTTCCTGAACACAACCAGGATCATGAGACTTCTGCTCAGAACCCTTCCGTTGCTCCCCACTGCTTTCCGGTCCTTTGAACACCCTGGCAGGTCATTCCCAGGTCCTTCTTCATCTACTTTCCCACTCACTTTCCATCCTGATCTCATACCCTTCTTTTCCTACCTGAGTTGACATGAACACACACTGACGACTCGGGGTCTTTCCCCAGGGTGACCTCTCCCTCTGGGGCGCCCTTCCACGCTCCTGTCTTCCTCCATTCTCGACTATCTCTATCAAATCTGTCCCTTACAGCCAACCTGGAGGCACTATCTTCATGGACCTTCCCTTGATGTCCTCTGCTTTCAATATTCTCTTTCTGAATGTCCAAAGCATTGTATCCCTTTCAATGGATTCCTTTCTTCTTTGGGACCACAGCGGTTTGTGTTCACGCCTCACCCCCCTCTTCCGGGCTGAGGGGGCTTGAAGGGCAGCCACCACAGGCTACTTCGCATCGGCACCCCCACAGAACCCTGCCCCTCTCGGGTGCTCAGTCATTACCCATCAGCATGCAAAAAGCTCTGGAGCACGACTCAGAAGGAACAGGAGTGAGAGCAAGTCATGATGGGGGTAAGGGAATTAAGAACATTTCAGAGGAAGGCCTCCATGTGAGAAAGGCATGGTGAAGGCCGTCTTCAGGCAGCCCTTCTGCTGCCACCAGGGCCTAGAAAGAGCTGCCTGGGGGCATGCTATAAACCATGGAGACCCTGAAGACAGAGCCCCCCACTCCACCACTGCCCAGCTCGTTATCAGCAATGTCCCGAAGTGGGGTGCACGTTTGTTGTTACATAAACAAAATTAGATGCAAACAAGGAAAGACCCTTAATCGATAACTTAAAGCTGCACCATGCACTTCTTGCTCCAAATATCTCATCTATTTAAAGGCCAGGAGCAAAGTTACCGACTGCCATGCTGCAAATGAATGGAGTAGGGAAAGAGGGTTTAGCAGTGTTGTCCTAATCCTAGAGCACCCACTTTTTTTATTTTTAAAAAGATTTTATTTACATCAGAGAGAGGATAGAAGCAGGGGGAGGGGCAGAGGGAGCGAGACAAGCAGACTCCTCGCTGAGCAGAGAGCCCAAAGTAGGGCTCGATCCCAGGACCCTGAGATCATGACCCCAGCTGAAGTCAGATGCCTAACTGACTGAGCCACCCAGGCGCCCCCTGGGGCACCCATTTAAACATCACTGTGTGCCTGAGACATTCAGAACAGCCTGCTCATACTAACTCAGCACCTGATACCAAACTCCTGTGGTTGTCAACGTCAGGTGATATTATCTGCATTTTTCAGGCGGAGAAACAAGGACATTCATAAGTGATTTTTTTAAAACCCCAAAGGAAGACAATTTAGATGGAGACTGAAAATCCAAAGCTCCCCAGCAGTCAGTTCATCACTCTACCTGCAGATGTGTTTTAACCAAATCCGAGAAAGACTGAAATTCTAGTAAAAGGCTTTTTCTACGAGGATTTAGGAAGAAGAATAAAGGCAGTGCTGGAGAAAGTTCCATTGAACCAATCATTCAGACCAACAACCTTGCCACATTTTCACGTTTCAACACATACACCGAAGTCAGAGTTCAATGGTCATTCGTTTTTTCTTTTTTTAAACTCCACAGTATTTATTTTGTACCAGAGACATCCTACAGCGGAGATGGGCCACATGCTAGAC
Source organism: Ursus americanus (assembly GCF_024610735.1). Classification (NCBI taxonomy): domain Eukaryota; kingdom Metazoa; phylum Chordata; class Mammalia; order Carnivora; family Ursidae; genus Ursus; species Ursus americanus. Next base: position 5,937,184 of record NC_142153.1, on the reverse strand, counting down.
GAGCGCCACGGCCTTACGGGGTGCCGAGGACCGAGGGGGCTCTGAAACCTGCCGAGGACAGTGGACTTTCTCCGGCTCAAGGGATGGGTGGTGTTCGGATTGGTGCAGAGAGATAGGGATGGAGGGGTAGGCCCGGCCTGGGGGCCAACGATCCTGAGATCCTGGTTTGTCGGTGGTTCCATCAAAAGCCTATAGAGGTTTGGTTGGAAAGCTCCATTCCAACAGGTGATACCGACTGACAATTCACACTCATTAGGCAAAGAAAAGACAACAATGCCCTTTGCTTCAGTGATGGGGTTGGGGGGAGCTGGGCTCTGTGCTCCTACAGGTGTCGGTCTGAATGGAGACACTACCACTGCCTGGCTCTCTGACCTGAACCTGACCCCCTGGAACCTGAGATAGCTAGCAGAGGAAGAAACTTTCTAATCAGTGATGTTATAATAACTTCTGAGGGCTAGCCAGCAAAATCAACATATAATGCAGAACACTAGTTAGCTTCAGAAGTCTCCTTGAAAGATTGGGTGTCTCTCAAATAAATAACTGTTAGAACATGGTTTTGGTTTTTTTTTTTTTTTTAAGATTTTATTCATTCATTTGTCAGAGACAGAGCACAAGCAGGGGGAGCAGCAGGCAGAGGGAGAGGGAGAAGCAGGCTCCCTGCTGAGTAGGAAGCCCGATATGGAGCTCGATCCCAGGACCCTGGGATCATGACCTGAGTTGAAGGCAGATGCTGAACCGACTGAGCCACCCAGGCGTCTCTGTTAGAACATGGTTTATCTGACTGGGCTCCATCGGGGAAAAAAAAAAAGAGAGAGAAAGTAGAAGAAAAACGATACTGGTCCAGAAATGGCCCCGGTAACACTCCCACCAATACACCAGCCCTCCCCCCCGGCGCCCTGGCAGAGGCTGCTAATTTATCCCAAAGTCTTGCCCATCAGCCTAAAAGTGGCTTCAGAATCTTTTTGAACACAGCATTTCAGGCAGCTGCTTCCAATCAGATTGGCGTCGACACAGGCAACGAGCCTCGTTTTCTATTCCAATGTTGTTTAATCAGCAATTTATAACAAACGTGATGCTCTCGGCTGCGGGGCATGAATGGTTCATCAGGCCTTAGCACAGTCTTGATGACATATTCTTCAAGATTACTTCCCCGCCCCCGTTTCTCTGATTGCAGGCTCACCAGAACACGGTTATAACTGACTTGCCAGTTAGATTTTCTTAATGGGCTGGAATCCACTGACCAGGGAACGCAAGTAAGGGCGCAAGAGCACCAGATGGCCAGAGAAGTCATACCTCTCGTAGTGAAGTTGGCAGGCTGGTGTCAACGCCGGACTCCTGTGGGTCGGACGGGCAGTAAGTCAGTTCCCAAACCTGCTGCCCTGGCTGTGCCTCAAAACCAAGTTACCTGGCCTGCGAGCTGAGGACCAGCCCCCCCGATCACGGGGCACCCCTATGAGCAGCTTGTCGACACCCCCAGACAACAACCTCATTTCTTCACTTTCCCGGACTGCCGCAAGACTCAGTTTCCTCATCTGTAACATGGGTGTCTGCTGTGAGCACCAAATGAGCGGAGGCGTGTAAATCACAGAGCGTGGTGACTGATACACAGCGGCTACTCAGTGCTGTTAATCGTCTGCTGCTCCCCTTCATTAGGGTGTCATCAGTGCTCACCCGGAGATCGGCGGTATTTCCCTAACTGGCTTCCACTCGCTGCCACGCCAGTGACCCCTCTTCCTCAACCCTGCCACAGTGAGCATTCCGACCATGACACTTTCCTGCTCAAACGCCTTTGCTGGCTCCCCAGCATCGGCAGAATCAAGTCCACAGTCCTAGGCTGATGTTCAGAAACTCCACAGTCTCTGTGCACCACCCACCGGTCCCTCAACACCTGGACCACGCCCCTTTCCCAGACACACGAGGCACGTCTCCTCCTTCCATACTTTTGATCATGCTTTCTCTGCAGCTGCCATCAGCCCAATCCTTGCTTTGTGAAATTCTGCTGATTCTTCAAGGCCATTCAGAGTTCTCTTCCTCTACGAAGTTTCCCTGACAAACCCCCTTGTTCAACTGGCATGCAGAATTGATTCTTCCCCATTCCAGCCTCCCACTAATGAGCACTCACCCCTTCCCGAGGGTCATTTACCCTTGTTTCCTACTCAGTAACCTCTGTTGAACTGAACTGAAGTGATGTTGAGGGTAGAAAGGTATTTTTTTCAATTTCCAAAGTTCTTAGTATATGGAGAGTTATTGATCCACAGAACTTGTGATTCCAAAAAACAAAGAAATAGATAACATTTCCTGGTATGCCAAGCTCTATCTCTTGTACTCCTCACTACAACCCTAGGACAACCGCTCTTGTCTCCAGTTTAGAGTTGAGTAACTGGAGGCAGGGGGAGGCTCTATAGCTGGCCCAAGGGCACCAACTAGAAAGCGGCAGAGCAGGGATTCAAACCCAGGTGGTCTGGCTGCAGAGCCCACAGGCCTTCAGCGTTGCTTGGGTGTGTTCACCCACACCACGCAGTTTGGGCGCTGGGAAGGCAGACTAGTGGGGAGACAGGCACATAAAATAATCATTTCAATGTGACCTATCCTGGAGGTGAGGAGACACACACCTGCCAGCATCTGTCTATATAGAGAGTCGGGGACAGACAGAAGTCGGCAACCCAGCCATGGGACTTGGACCAGTTAATTCGCTGCTCAGCCTCTGTTTCCTCATCAGAAAAGAGATGGTAATAATACCTACCTTGCAGGGTGGTTTCAATATCACATTAAGACAAAGTATGTAAAGAAAATGCCATACTTGGTATCCTGTAAAACTGTATTATTCTGAGACAGAATAGGGACAGGACTCAAGGCCCCTCCCAAAACCCTAATGCAATGCGATGTACCATAAAGGAAAAACTCCCTAAAAGAAAACTCATGAGTCTGTGTTTCTTGAGCAATATCTCTTACAGGAATGCAGAAAATAGGACATCAACTTAAAGGAGGGAGCCAGCCTCCAGAAAGAACTAGTGAGATCCAGACCAAACCAGTCTGCAGCAGATGGACCCCCACGCTGGCCTTAGCATGTGCACAGTGACCCCGGGACTACCTTCAAGTTACCTTTCCCTCATTTAAATACTAAAAATCACGCGCAGGGGTGCAGATTTCACATGCTAATAAGACCTGCAATGTATGAAAAAGCATGATCTCTAAAGTAGGCAAGTGCCAAGGAAAACCTCACCTCTACATACTTAAACATCATCCTTTTTCCCACCTAAGTTTCTTTAAAAACAACAAAAAAAAGATTTATTTATCCATTTTAGAGAGAGCCAGAGACAAAATGTGAGCGGGGATGGGGGAAGGGGAGAGAATCCGCAAACAGACTCCCTGCTGAGCTTGGAGCCCAGTGTGGGGCTAGATCTCATGACCCATGAGATCATGACCTGAGCTGAAATCAAGAGTGGAATGCCCAACTGACTGAGCCACCCAGGCGCCCCTCCCACCTGTTTCTTTAAGAAACTCTTCCTGACCTTGCCTCAGGGAGTCAGCCTGGGGACACTGTGTTGCCTCCCTTCTGCTTGTGCACAGATTCCAATAAAGCCTTGCCTAGAACTCGCCTTTGGCCTCTTGTCAATTTCTATTGCAGGGGGAGCCCAAGCGCCTGGTCAATCAATTGCACACAGCGTTTGCAAAGGCCTAGTGGAAGAGCACAGTTTTATCAACTGTGGCACTGGAGCCACGAAGTCCCGCCAGCTCCGGGGCTGACCCCACGGCCTGGATGGCGTGTGCATGAGAAGCGTATTCAGTCTGGCAACTCCATCACCAGTCTCTATTGTCACTTCCAGCCCAGCATTGCTCGTTGACTTGCACACTCCACATTGTGACGGGTAGATTGCCTGGGATCCAGATCTTGGGATAGACAAATTGCTGGGAAGGAATTTTAGGCCTGGCCATGTCCTAAGCAAGAGAGCGAGCTTTTTCTTCCTTCCTCCCCACTGTACCAGCACCTCACCCCTCTCCATGCCCCGATTCCAGGAACCTGCCCTAAATCCCACTCCTTGCTTTTGCCTAAATCCTCAACTAATCCCATGCAAATAAGAATCATTTCCTTGCATCTGTACAATTCAAGATCCTATTATCAAGGTTTAAGTGTACGCACTTAATAGAAGATGTTTAGAGATCAAAACCCCTTTAAGGACCTAAAGAATAATCTCTAATGGTGTAACTTCAGGCTTCACTGCAGACCCGGGGTGATGGTTTTGGAGAATGGGCATTCTACTTGTACCTTCGAATCATACCACTAGACAGAAACATTAGCCTGCCCCGACGTGGGACTTGTAGGTGACACACCCCCTAGCCTTGGAGAAAAGGAAAGCCATAGGTATACACCATGACCCCACCCTACCCCACCCCACCCCAGTGGAAGGAGAGCTTGCCAGAGTGGGCAAGGGAGTGAAGCCCAGAAAGGCTTTTCCAAGCAGCTGGACAATTTCCATTGTCTGCAAACCATCATCACCCTTGATCAATGGCCGGGCCATCAGAGAACAGGACTGGACTAAAGCCAGCTTCTTTTCAGCTTTTCTAGGCACTAGCTTCCCAAAAGAAATTGAAACCAGGTGCTCTCTCTCACAAAATAAGGCTTCACAATCCACTCCTGGAAAGGGCAGGCAGTTTTCTGACCAATATCGTCCCGGGGAGGGCCAGCCAGGCCTCCCCCGCCTCCTCTGTCTCCTAGTGACAAGCAGTGCCTGCAGCTTTCTCAGGAGGGCGCTCAGGTGCCAGCCCCTGGGTAGGAGAGCAGGGCTTGTTTGCTGCTTTTGTTGGTCTTAATCTGCCCTTCAGCAAGCTCTCCCTTCTGGCAATGCCGGCTGCCGCCAGCCCGGTCCCACCTTCCACTCCAAGCAGATTTCAGCAGCTGGTTGGCCAGGCGCAGGAGCTGTGGGACGGCTTCCGCCCTTCATGTGCCTTCCTTCCTGTACCCTGACAGTACATTCAGGAGATAAATCAGCCTCCACTCAGAGAGCCAGCCGCAAAGGGACGGTGTGGTCAAGGGTGAGCGGGAGGCAGGGAAGGAAACAATTCTGCTTCTCTCCAGATCTCTAATTGGTTGTCACTGCCTGTCAGACAACGATGACAAACTTCGAATGTGGCCTGAGCAGCGTCACATGGGCCTCAGTCCACACTGGGCAAGTCAGAGAAAGCGGGTCGCTCGGCCAGCTAGGGCATTAGGCTGTGACAGCCGACTCCTCGCAGGCCCTGTTGTTTTATTTTCCAAATAAACGACCCAACATATTCCTAACACTCAGTCAATGCTCATGGTTCGGACTAGTTCAGCCTCACGTTCAAGACCGTGGTTGATGCCAGGGAAAATAGGAGAAGCGACTCAAACGTGAGTCAGCTGGAGCTGCCGCTCTCCTCCTGCCACCCCTGGCTTGGGTGTGTAAATAGTGTAAAGAGAGAGACAATGAGAAGGATCTTAAGGGAGGTGCCAAGAAAGCGCAAGGAAAGCTCCGAGGAAGGAGAAACTATCTTGTGAATTTTTAAAAAATCCCAACAGCAGAGTATCCTAAAGGTCAACATAGAAACCGCTAGCGCAGTGATTTTTGATTGCAGGTTTGTGACCGAACTAGCGAGCAGGAATCAGCCGTGAGGCGTTTTGGCGCGTAGTCTGTTGCTCATTCATGAACGCAACCGTTTCATGAGCACCTGCTACTTGCCAGGCTCTGCGTGACGTGCCTAGGATACAACAGCGAACGAGACAAGCACACGGCCCCCCAGGTGCAGCTTACAAACATCATATAAAAATGTACAAGTGCGGCCTGTTTGGTGTGCCCGAAGCAATTCCCATGGAGCCAGGGGTAGGAAGCAGTGTGGGAAAGATGGGCAGGCCAGGGCAGGTGGGGTCTTGTTAAGGAGTCTGGATTCTATCCTGAAGAATGTGAAGCCACTGAAGACTCGATTTATGCATTTATGAGAGAGAGGGAGAGAGAGAGAGAGGGAGTGCATGTGCAAGTGGGGGCTGGGGCAGAGAGAGGGGGAGAATCTGCAGCAGACTCCCCACTGAGCACAGAGCCCAAATACAAGGCAGGGCTGGATCTCACAGCCCTGAGATCATGACCTGAGCTGAAATCTAAAGTCAGCTGCTCAACCCACTGAGCCACCCAGGCGCCCCAAACCACTGAAGTTTCAAAGCAAGGGAGCAACATTGGTGAGACTTGCCTTTCTACAAAATCACCGTGGTTGTGTGTAAAGGAGGGGTCCTGGAAGGCAAGATGCCCTGTAGGAAGACCATTCATACTTTTTAAAACCTAGAGCAAATGCAAGACTCCCCCTCTGTGGCAACTCTGCTGTCACACGCTTACACCCCATAAGCTTTCCTGACAGCTTATGTTCAGAACCGTAGTCTGCTTTATCCATGCGGAGGTCCCACGGAAGCAGCGAAGGGTCAGCAGCTGTGATTACACATTACTGTACCGCATATGAATTGTGATTTTATAGTGCTTGTTTCCTATTTAATTTTACCCATGACAATTTTTTAAGTAAAGAGCATCTGTGCCACTATTTATTTTCTCATTAAATTGGAGAGTGCAAGGGAGAAGGGGATTATCAATACCCGGGTATGGCCATGAAATCTATCAAGCAGAACTATGTCAACAACCAGCCCTGTGTATCCCAGAGAAAAAAAAAGGCTGAGAACAAGTGCACCAGAGGTCAGTGATAACTGGGTGGCCTAGGTGGTTCTGTTTGGTAGCTCATTCCTGGGAGCTTGGTTTCAGAGGCATTAGGAACTCAGAGGCAGAGGAAGAAGTCAAATCGTAGCATGTGTCTGATCCCAAGATCGTGTAATGCTTCTTGTCTCTCTCAGGGTAAAAATAACGTTCTTACAATGGTATACAAGACCCTAGATGTTCTGTACCCCTGCCCCCTCCCCAGTCTCCCTCCTACCACCTCTCCGACCTCACCCCTTCGGACTCTGCTCTCTTCCCTCTGCCCCACCCACACTGGTCTTCTGGTTCTTCCCCCAACTCACACCTGCCTCAGGACCTTTCATGTGCTCTTTCCTCCAATGTTGCTCATGGCCCTCTCTCACACCTCCTTCAAGTCTTTGCTCAATCGCTTTTTTTTTTAAAGCCAGGTACGAAAAACAATATTCTTTATTTTTAAGAATGCTGCTAACCAAGGTCATGTTTGTCAGTGCCCATTTAACTGGCCATCTTACAAAAGTCTCCCCCCAAAATCATAATGGATAAATACCATCATCAGCAGTTTGGCATTAGAAATGCTAGCCACACAAGCAGCGGAGGACTGATTACAATGTCGTTCGACCAAGTGGGCCAGCCAGAAAGAAAAGCCTCCCACTCAGTCCCGCAAGAACCTGACACAGATAACTGCATCCCCAAGTATCACGAATTCTCTTGGATTCTACAGGTAATCCATCTCAATGGTGAGAATGTAACTGAAAAATCTGTAGCTTCTCGTAATCAACAAAGTCTAACGTTTAAGATTCTTAACATTAGGGGCGCCTGGGTGGCACAGTCATTGGACGTCTGCCTTCGGCTCAGGGCGTGATCCCGGCGTTCTGGGATCGAGCCCCACATCAGGCTCCTCCGCTGGGAGCCTGCTTCTTCCTCTCCCACTCCCCCTGCTTGTGTTCCTTCTCTCGCTGGCTGTCTCTATCTCTGTCAAATAAATAAATAAAATCTTTAAAAAAAAAAGATTCTTAACATTAAATTGTAATCCTTACTAACAGTCATGTGGAATCTAAGTCTGAGACACAGCAGCCAAAGTGAACTTCACGGAGGCTCTCTCTGCGCGCCTTGTGGACGCAGCGAATGCCCCAGGCTTCCTATCCCCTTTGCGTGCCCCCTGCCCCCTGCACGGCTCACCTTTCAGTAAAGGAGTACTCATTTATTTTGTTTCCAGTCGCTCTCCTTGCCCTGCTGGAGTGTAAGCTCCGCAGGGCAGGGATCTGCGCCTGCTCTGTCCCCTGCCTATATCCCCAGTGCCTACAACAGGGCCTGACAGATGCGGGTACTTGATGAATGTCTAGTAAATGCTGAACAGACCTTGAGGACAAAGTGCCTTTACCTTTAGAAGGCACCCTGTTGTCTTTCTTACTTTCTCTCTTTTATTTATTTTTTTTTTTGGCAACAGCAACAACAACAACAAACAGCCTTTCTCAATATGCTTCCCTTCAATTACCTTCAAAAGAGGTCAGCTGATTTTTCAAAGACACTGGCCAAAACATTTTGCGGGAAGGGATGACAACCGGGGTTTAGAAACTGATTGTGACTGGCCCCTGAAGTCCAGGATCAGCTGAGTTTCTACGACCCTGCTTATAAAAACAACCTTGGATGCTCGTGCCTCATTTTCTACTGTGTTCATGTTCAGCTGCACAGCGGACCCAGTAGCCAGAAAGAAACTGACACACGTACCAAATGTGTCTCTCCCAAGGCTATTTGGTGAAAGTCATCATGCTCGTTTTCAACATTTGTTCAGGCGCCATCCATTATTCCTGCAAGACTCTGGGCTTGTCTTTGTTTGGGTCTAGAGATAGTTCTTACGCCTCCTGTGTCACTCGCAGTCACCTCCCCGAGCTCTGAGGTCTGTTATGAACAGCCTCCTAGACTCAGTTTGAAACTCTGGCCTAGGGTTGCCCAGTGGAAGGAAAAGCCTCAGGTGCACATAACCTGGCTGCTGTTTGCTGCTGGTGAGGCTCAAAGCCGGAGTCCCCAGGTTCCCCCACAGACACTCCTCCTCCCGGGGAAGAAAATCAATCATCAGGAAGGCAAATTGTGAAGATGTGAAACCACTAAAAAGGAATTCCCACTTCCTATGGTTTCCCTCGTACCCACACACTTTTACACAGCTTAGAACACTAGGGTCCCTCTAAGCATGTGGCCTGGGGTCCACCTCTGGCCTCTGAAACCCCACCAAAACCAACAACCACAACTTGACACAGGACACATTAAAAACAGCCAAGCAGCGGTGCTGGTAGATGGTGATATGTCCTATCATCACAGGAGAATTGGGGGTGGGATGGGGTAACCCCCTGTAATGCTCCATTGCCACTTAAAGAATATCTGTCAGATCCTAGCTCCCAGAGCCACTCTGGGGCTTTTTGCCCCTGTTTCTTAGACTTTTCTCCCTCTAGTAAGTTAGCAACATAAATCCCAAGTTCAGTGTTTCAAGAGCAGGGAAGGTGTGACAATGAGGTAACTGACTTCTGTGAGTCATTGAGTAAACAAGCAAGCCCCCTTCCAGATGAGGCTGACCCAGGCCCCTTGTCAGACCAGCCCAAATTCGCACAGGTCCTTATTTTTCAGGGCCGCTGGCCTGTGAGAACACACCTGAAATACACACTCAAAGGAAAGCTTCTAGAATCGCAATAGACCTGACAAGGAATATAATCCAAAGATTATCCTTCCCAACCCCGAATGCAGACAGAACATAATTCAGAGAACCAGGCAGGTGGAACTCAATTTGACAGCAAATCTCGGGCTGTAAACCGTATGAACTGGACTAACTGAGTCAAGCAGAGGCCGCCTGCCACCTTCAGCACCGAGCGAACGACCGAGCGAACGAGCGCGGACGCTACCGTAAAGCCAGGAGCCCAGGGGGTGCGCGCAGGTGTGCACACAGGCAGCTCGGCTCCTCGCCGCCCCTCGCCAGCTCCTCGCCCTTCCCGAGCACCCCCCTCCCTTTCGAGCAGCTGCTCGAGCACTCACTTTGAGGAAGCCCCTCGGGAAGGGCATGCCGGTCCCTAACCAGGATCCCGCCGGGGTCCGTCGCGGTCAGCTGTGGGAGCAGCTGGGGCTGCGGGACGCGCCGCGCCTGTGCCGGGCCGGGGCCGTCTGGAGGCAGGCGGCCGCAGCGCGCGGCCCTCCGACGGCCTTATCGGCAGCAGAGGCGCGCTATCGGGCGGCCCCGGAGCTCAGCGCGCGGGCGGAGGGGAGGCGCCCGCCTGGGGCTCGCAGATTACAGCAGCGCCCTCGCCGGCTCCCGCTCCCCCGCGAGCGCCCGGCCCCGCTCCCCCCCGGCAGCGGCCGACGCACTCCCTGCCGAGAGCCCCCGGGGGCCGTGAGCCAGGCCGGCCAGTCCCTCACAGAGCTGCGGCGTAGAGGGGCGAGGGGAGCGCCCGCCCGCCTCCGGGTTTGGGGTGCCGGGGTCTTCCGGAGGCGGGGCTGCCCAGAGGGGGCGCCAGGAGGAGAGGAAGGCCCCAGGTGGGGGCAGCATGCCTTGCATGGGCAGAGGACTGTGGGGGAGCCTCTGGCCTTCGGTGCTAACCAGCCCTGGGTCTGCAGGGACCCGTGGCTCTGGCCCTGGTTTTCACATGCTTTCACGGGGCGGGGGGCTGTGTTCCTTAATTGCTGATTTGCAGGGAATGTGGGCACAACCTTAATAATATCGGGGCCAAAAATAACAGCGTTCCTGGGAACCAGAGGTGAGTCACCACAAACACCAACCAGGGAGGAAGGGGGGCCGAGGCAGCGCCCCACACCCCAGCTGCCAGGAGGTGGGGGCTGCCCACAGAGCCCAGGCTGGGCCCATCCCAGGCCAAGCTGTTGCAGACCTGCCTTGGGAAGGCTCCTTTCACCTTTCACGGCATTTGTCCCTCACACAGTGGGATGAGGTGGTGTCTGCCCGGAGTGGCTTTTTTGTCCAGTGAGAACACTGTGCCCTAGAGTAGCAGTTGGTGGCTGCCAGAGGGGACCGATGACCCAAAGGAGCTGAACTGCACGGCAGGCTCCCTGGGGCCTGGATGGGGCTGCTGCTTCTGTGCCATGTATCCTCGTTTTCCTTTCTAGAGCGCATGGACACCACTGCAGTAGTCCTGCCTGGGAAGGGTCCCTCCGGCCTTGCTCACATGCCTCTCAGCCTGCGGCTAGACTGCGACTGGTCCAGGTCCCCTGACAGGCAGCCATCTGGCTTCGGAGCTTTTCTGCAGATCCAAAGGGGGCTTGCTGTGAGGGCACAGCTGCTGTGGAAAACGCCACCGAGGGCTGCTCTGTTTTCCACAGCAGCTGGAAAGCCCTCCAGTGGAGGCCAAGGCCATCTCCAAGCAGACCAGCCCCTGACGTGGTGTGGGGAGGGCAAAGCAGATTCGAGGCCTCACCGAGACTAAAAATAACCACCACAGTCATTACAGCACAAGTCCTTACAAATGTCTGTTGAAGTATATAATTCCAAACTATGGCTTTTCTTTTTAAGGGGCCCAGAAGGCCAAAAGATGTAAAAGCAGGTCCTGTTAGACATGACTTCAAGCAACTCTACCATGGGACAAATGGTCTTCCTTGGCAACAGCCATTGGGCTAGGCTAGTCAGTGATGCAGACTGCTGGCCTGCACCCCGGTCAGGTGCAGCAATGGGTTAGGAATCAATCGTAGGGCAGTTGGTACATAGCAAGCGCTCAGTAAATGTTTCTGGAATGGATCCGTGGTTGTCACCAGCAGCGTGATAAGAGCAAGAAGCCATTTCACCATCCAGGGAAGAGGAGAGACTAGTTTCCAATCTCTGAGGAGAAAATGTTAGCAAGTAAACATGGCGTGTAACACGATTTAGAAAATGCCCTGTAAGCAGAAACTCATTTCAAATCTTCGGCAAGGGTAGACGTCAGGCAGGCTTGATTCTTTCTGTGAGGTCCTTGTGTGGTGCTTCCTGAGGCAAGACAGTCCCTCACAGGTACCTGAGCCCTAGGCTCCAGCAGCTGAGCCGCTCTGGGAACTAGGGCGTCTCAGAACTTAACCCCAGAACACCCCCTGCCCCCTTGGCAATGCAAGGTTCTTCTCCCGTGGATACATAGAGGAGGGAAATGGCCAGGCCCCTGTGGGGCCAACCAAACAACCAGGCTAAAGGGAATGGGACCCGCACGCAAGCAGCTGGGTCTCAAATAACTGGACCCACGATGTGCTTGAGATCCCAGAATTCCTCCCTGGAGCAGGGTTCCTGGGACCGTCAGGCTAGGGGTGGGTGCATTCTGTGATGTGCGTTGAAGTGATATTTGTCACTCTCTTGTCAGCAGACAGCTCTCCAGAGCTTTCACAAGCTCTCTGCCACAAAATACCTTTGCTCTTTTCTTAATCTCTAAAAGGGAACCACAACGCCGTCCTGGTGCGCAAAGTGCAGGCCCAGGCTATTTCGGGGTTGTGCGGATGCCTTGAAAATTCAACCCCCTCCAGCCCAGTCCTTCACAAGCCCCTCTGCTCTGCTTGGTTTGTTTGTTACATACAAGCTTATACCCAGTGCTCACTGTGTGGCAGGAGACGTTCTAAGCACTCGACGGCCACTCATATAATCCTTATAATTCCCCTGTGAGGGATTCACTCTCATTAGGCCCGATTTACAGATGAGGAAACTGAGGAATGAAGTGATCAAAAAACTACTTAAGAACAGGCAGAGAGCCAGTTTCCAGGCTAGGCAGTCTGCATCTGGGGTCTGGAGGCCAACTCGGTCATTTTGCTTTGAGATCAACACTTTAATTTTGTTCACAGTTAACCAATCCATTTCCCTTCCTATTAATATTACTATGTTAGCATTAATTAATTATCAGTTAATTGATTTTCCTTAATAGGAACTTACTCATTCCATGACTGATAAGCATGGCATTCAACAACTGCTGAATGTTTCAAAGTACTCTTGTTTCAGGTTCTGTAGTTCAAAGATGATAAATAAGTCAATAGAAGAAGTTTTCAATAAGTTTTTATTATAAAACTAATAAGACATCCTCATTGAAAAACATTTGAAAAATGGAAGGTAGTGCATATAGTCTTTCGTCTCATTCCTTCTACCTCGTGTCTCCACCCTCCCCAGACAGATGTAAACACCATCCTGAACTTTGTGTGGTCCGTCTGTCGTTCCCTTGCTTCTCTTTACAGTTTTACCACTTCTGTAGGTATTGTTTAGTTTTGCGTGTTTTTCTGACTTTGGGTGGGTGGAGCTATGCTGTATAGATTCTTCAGCTTATTTGCATTTTTATGCAACATGATGTTTCTGAGATTGGTCCAGGAGTTGTTTATTAATTTTCACTGCTGTACGGTATTCCATTGTATGCATACACCACAAATTATTTATCCATTTGACGGCTAATGGAATCTGAGCTATCTTCGGCTTTTTGCTATTAAAACATTACTGCTATGAGCGTTCTTATAAGAGCTTCGTGCTGCACATGCAAGATTTGTCTAGTGTGAATGCCAGCGGGAGCAGCGTTCCTTAACGGGACTGTACATTCGTCTTCAGCTTTCCTGGATAAGGCCGAGTTGTTTTTGAACCTGGCTGTTCAATCTGTACTCCCACTAGCAGGGTACACAGGTGCTTCTCCAGCTTGTCACACTTTTAAACTTTTGTCAAACCGGCAGGTGTAAAATGGTGCGGCATTACAGTTTTAATTTGCATTTCCCTAATTACTGATGTGGTTGGGCATCTTTTCTCATGTTTACAGGCCACTTATTTTTCATCTTCTGCGAAATTACTGTTAAGCCCTTTGCCCATTTTTCTGTTCTGTTGTTTGTCTTTCTCTTATTGAACTGTAGGAGTGCTTTATATAGTCTGGATAGGGATCATTTATCAATTATGCGCATTGCAAATATCTTCTCCCAGCGTGTGGTGCATCTCTTTCCTTTTTTTTTTTTTTAAAGATTTTTATTTATTTATTCGACAGAGATAGAGACAGCCAGCGAGAGAGGGAACACAAGCAGGGGGAGTGGGAGAGGAAGAAGCAGGCTCATAGCGGAAGAGCCTGATGTGGGGCTCGATCCCATAACGCCGGGATCACGCCCTGAGCCGAAGGCAGACGCTTAACCGCTGTGCCACCCAGGCGCCCCGCATCTCTTTCCTTTTTAAAATAGTATCTTTCAGGGGCACCTGGGTGCTTCAGTTGGTTAGGCGTCTGACTCTTGGTTTCAGCTCCTGCATTGGGCTCAGCTCCGCCCAGATTTGGCTTGTCCCCTTCCTTTCCCCCACGTGCTCTCTCTCTCAAATAAATAAACAGACTCTTTTGAAAAATAAATAAAATAGTATCTTTTGATTAATAGATGTCGATTGTAATGTAGTTAAATATATCAATCATTTTCTTTGCAATTGGTGCTTTTTCTGTCATGTTTAAGAACTCCTTCCCTAACCTGAGCTCATAAGTACATTTTCCTGTATTATAAATATTTCATAGTTTTGAGCGTTATATTTACATCTTTAAATCCACGGGGCTTATTTATATGCACAGTGTGAATTAAGAGTTCTGTTTTTTTCCATATAGATCCTTGATTATCCTAGCACCATTTACCGAATAGCTTGTCCTTTCTCCATTGAAGTGCGGTGCCATCCCCATCATACACACAGGCTCCATGTACAGGGGTCCATTGGGGGCTCTCTCCTGTTACCCCTTGGCCTGTGCATCTGTCTCGCTGCCAATATCACACTGTCTTTATTGCTATTGCTTTATCATAAGCTTAATATTGTTTGTAATAAGTCTTAATACCTCCTTGCTTTAGTCCTCTTTAAAAGTATCAAAGCTTTTCCCTTTAAACAACTAGAAAAAGAAGAGTATAATAAACCCAAGAAGAAGAAAATAATTAAAAGATCAGAAACCAATGAAATTGGAAACAGAAAACAATAAAGAAAATCAGTAGACTGGCTTAGACACAAAACTAGACAAAAGAGAGTTGGGGTCTATTTATGCCTTGCATTGAAATAATTGATTTAGTTTTTGATTCATAAGTTAGAAAATTCATTTTTAGGATCTTAATATAATATTAGCCCTTGTACTTAATCATCATATCTAGTTACTGTAGTTATAAACTACTTCATAGTTTATATTATAAGCTTGGGAGTGTTTCTTTTGTAGCCCATCAATTTCACACTTAAATAAAAAGCATGTATTTTGAATATGTTAAAAAAAAAAAGTATCAAAACTTCTCTTGGCCCTTTGCTCTTCCATGTACATTTGGGAAAATGCCACACACAAAAAAATACCTAGGGATTTTGATTGCAATTACACAGAATTCATTTATCAATGTCAAGAGAATTGACTTTATGATATCAAATCTTTCAATCGTATATACATGGTAGGTATATCTGTATACACATTCAGATCTTTAATGTTTTATATTTTTATAATTTTCCCCATAAAAGATCTTTCCCTTTTTTTTTAGGTTTATTCCTTGGGATCTGGTTATTTTAATGCTGTTAAAAGTGAGAACTTTTATTGGATTATATTTTTGGTTATTGCAGTATATAGGGATATTATTAATTTTTGTATCTTGAACTTGTAGCCAGCAGTTGTGTTCAGCTCTTTTATTAGTCCTAATAGTTTGTGGCCATAATTCTTTTAATTTTTCTCTACAGACAACTATTACTCACAATTGAGGACATTTTGATTTCTTTTGCAGTTTTTGTACCCCCTATTTTCTTTTCTTGTCCTATTACATTGGGTAAGACATCCAGTACACTGTTGAATGGAGGCATTGATATCAGCATATTTATCCAGTCACTGACTTAAATGGGGCTGCTTTTAAAGCTCCATCAGTAAGTATGTCGCTGTGTAGGTTTTTGTGGGTACCATTTATTAGTTAAGGAGGGTACCTTTCAGTCTCAGTTTATTAGCAGTTTTTAATCAGGAACGAATGTTGAAATTAAAGTCTTTGTTTGCTTTTTCTGTGAAGGTGTTGCATTGCATTAACAGATTTTTCCAATGCTAAACTATCCTTGCATTCCTGAGTGAGACTTCTTGGCCATCCTGTAGTACTTTCAATATAACACCACTGAATAAGAGTTGCAAGGTTTTATGTAGGATTTTTGCATTCATAAATCATATTGGTTGTATTAATTTGGAACTGCTGCATGACACATTACTCCAAACTTTTAGGAATTTAAAATACACACAAATTTCTTACTTCACTGCATCTGAGCATCAGCAACTCAGGACTAGCTTATCTGGGTGCTCTGGCTCAGAGTCTTTCATGAAGTTGCAGTCAAGATGTCAGCTAGGGTTGTGGTCATCTTCCGCAGTCCTCACAAGCCTATTGGCAAAAAGCCTCAATTTCTCATCTCATGGACCCATCCTCGCATGTCCTCATGACGTGGCCGCTGGCTTCCCCCAGAGTGATCCAAGAGAACACAACAGAAGCCACAAGCCTTCTAATGACCTTCTGGACATCACACATCGTCATTTCTACCACATTCTAGGTGCTAGAAGCAAACCACTAAAATCCAGGCCACACTTGAGGGCGAAGACATTGTCAAAGGAAGTGTGTCAAAGAATCTGTAGACCTATTTTATTGGCCAGTTATTTTATTTTCTTATCTTTTGGTTGTCTTATCATGCTATACTAAACTCATAAATGGGCTGGGGGTTAGCTTTCCTTCCTTTTCTAGTGTCTGCAATGGTTTGTCTATGAGGGGCATTCATTGTTGCCTGCAAAATCACCGAGTCCTCATGTCTTATTCAAAGAGACAGTGACTATAGGGGAGGGAGGCTACTGATTTGCTTTATTTCATGCTGTACATGTATTCAGGCTACAAGTTTGTTAAGAGATCGATATTTGGGGAACATATTCCAGATTCGGAAAACTTTGCTCTCATTCTCTTAAAACTTATACATCTTTATCCACTCAGTGCTGGCCTAAAGTGCTGCAAAATTCTTACATTCAGGCAAAACATAAAATAGAGAAGTGATCTCATTCCTTTAAAGAAGCATTTCACCATGAAAAGTTGGAGAAATTAAAAGCTTGAAGAAGTTAAATCATAGGTACTTAGTAAATAAAGACATAATCCAATGGTAGACTCCCACTTATTCTGGTAAATTTAAGACAGTGGCTCGCAAACTTCTTGGCCTTAGGACCCCTTTACTGACTAAACATAATTGAGGACCCCATAGAGCTTTTTTTAAAATACGATATTTATCAATATTTACTGTGTTAGAACTTAAAACCGAGAGTTTTAAAAACTAGTATGTACTATTTCATTTGGACATAGCCTAATAAGCCCATTTTACATTAACACAGATAAATTTTTCATGAAAAATAATTATACTTTGCAAAATAAATAAAAATTCACCAAGCAGGGGATTGTTGCTTTACACTTGGCAAATCTGTTTATGATGTCTGGTTTAAGAAAAGACAGCTGAATTGTCATAGCTGCTTCTGCATTCAGGGGGTTGCAATCTGTTGTTTTGGTTGAGGTATGGAAGACCTGGCCTCAGTCCGGGAAGGCGGAGCATTTTCACGTGTTTTCCGTTAATGGAGTACATTCTGGTTAGACAGCACACCAGAACTCCGCAAGTGGTCGTCTCTTAAAGGTTAGTTGCAACGTGAATCTCGTAAATATCAATGAACTTTTCCTGTTCTTTACACTGTGAGAGAACGAGAGGCCACATGACATTTAGTGTGCTGTGAACAGTCTTGGCCTTGGGAGCTCCGGAGAGGGCTGGGGGGGCTCCCTGAGTCCTTCGAAACTGCAGCTTGAGGTACTCAGACTCTGATGCTGAGACCCCCGGCACCAGAGGGTGAGACTGGACAAGGACCCCTGGGTCCTCAGTGTGAAGAGGAACCCGCAGCCTGGGGCCGAATGTGATTGGCCAGGGCTTTTGCAGTGCAGAGGCCCCCGAGTCCCCTGCTCTTTCCACTACTGGGTGAAAAAAAGGAGGATCAAGAAAAGAAAGTGGAAGAGCAGCAAAGCAATGCTGTAGGGTAGCCGACCAAGACCAACTCCACATTGGATGGTTGTATGTGCTAACGAATCAACTGAGGGATCTTTCAGGCCTTTCTTTGCCTCAGAAGCCCCTTGTTTATGCCCACATTTGGCCATTCTCTTAGCTGGACAGTCCCGTTATCAAGAGACATGAGAAAAATTTGGTCAATCAAATTCAAATCAATAAAACTACTTCTTATTTTTTTCTTTTTTTAAAGATTTATTTATTTATTTGAGAAAGAGAGAGAGCATGAGCAGGGGGAGACAAGAGGGAGAGGAAGAGACCTCCTGCTGAGTGAGGAGCCCAACACGGGGCTTGATCTCACAACCCTGAGATCATGACCTGAGCTGAAATCAAGAGTTGGACACTTAACTGACTGAGTCACCTGCGTGCCCCTGAACTTCTTATCCTTTTAAGAGGAGGGATGGTAGAATTCAATACTTGACAATAATAATAATAGCGTTTATTAAGCACTTACCATGTGCTCATTCATTCGTTCATTCACCCATTATTTCTTTCCTTCCCCTTCTTTCCTACCTCCCTCCTCAGTCTCTCTCCTCTTCTCTCTCTCTCACCCTTGCTCTCTTTCTTTCTTTCAATACTCACCAAGCACCTGTTACGTGCCAGGCACGTTACCATGTTCACAACAGTAAAGAAAATAGACACGGTCCAAACGCTTCGCATCCGTTATTCACTTACTAATCCAGCAGTAGCTGGAGCAGGCCCTGTCATAACCCCCATTTTAGTGATGACGTCACCGAGGCGGGAGAGGTACTTACCAAGATCCCAGAGCTAGAGAAGGAACCCAGGTCTTACTCTGGAGCTGTTCCCCCGTAACTACAATCGCGTATTGCCTCCAGAACGGCCGTCGTTTCTCTGAATTTAGGCTGGAGTCCAGTGTGGAAAATGCAATCATCATTGCCACACCCCTTTTGACTCTCTCACCTCCTTTCACTGAACATCTAAGCCAACATTGGAGCTTGTATCCCACAGCAGACACATGGCTTCATGAACTTGATAGGAATGGCGGTTAGGAGCTGGCTGTGTACCAGGATGGGTCACACTCGAGGGCGGGGGCGGTCATGAGGACAATGACAGCCATGGGGTGGGGAAGTGCGGATAACATCTCTGATCATCTCTAAGAGATTCTGAGGTAAGAGGTGGAAATCTAAGGACATTAACTTCCTCTTATTTTTAAATTTGAGGGTAAAATACTGGTCTTCCAGGGGCCCTTGCTGAAGAAACTCAGATTTATGTCATTGAAGTCCCTTCCCTACATGTGTCTACAAGGGGAGGGAGAAGAAAGGGGAGCACCGGAGAAAGTGGGGTGGGGGAGAAGGAGGAGAAGGGAGGGGAGAAGAAGAAGGGAGGGGGAAAGGACTACTTTTCTGGAGGAAGAGCCTGTTGGGCCTGTCCCCAGGTCAGCAGCTATCTGCTCGGTAGCCAGACCCACCCACAAAGGGGCTTCGGCTGGTGAGGATCAGTGAGCACAGAGAGTTGTGGCTCTCTGCTGCGCCAACTCAGACATCACTGCTACCCACGCACCCTGCAACTTCCAGTCCCACCCAAACTCCCATGGGGTCATTTCAACTCCAGAAGAACTCTTCCTGACAGCCCCTTGTCCTGATAAAAGCCCTAGACTAGGAGTCAGACGGTCTCAGTCTGAACTGTGCCTTTGTTACTTTAGGCTCTAGAACCTAGGACCTGCTACTTAATCTTTCTGGACCTCAGTTCTCCTCATCCGTAAAATGGGTACAAAGATACCTTCTCTGCTTGCCTCACAGGATATTTATGAGGATGTCAACAAGTGCTCCATCTAAAAGCACTTTATTATTATCAACTGAAATAATAATCATGTTTCTAGATAATATACGCCAAGAATGATAAATGACCTAATTTATGCATTCCCCTGTGCCTAACAATTCAATAAGCCGGGGGCTTTTTCAGCAGTATCCAAAATGCCAGTAGCCTCTGGTGCCCACTCACCTCCTTGGGCATCCATAGATTTCTCCAGGTTGACTTCCCCATCCTATCCAATTGGGAGGAACACACTCATTTCTTTAAATACATAGGCAATGGGAATTTATCATAAGATAAAAGGTTTTGGGTTTTTTTTTTTTTAATAATCAGGTAGTTTGGAAAAACGATAAAATAGCTCATCATCTCACTGTCTGAATATAACCACTATTGTGACTGGAAGATTATATCAAAACAGGGTCGTGAACCCGGGCTTTGGAGTCGGACAGACCTGGGTTCTGCCGCTCAGCGGCTGCAAGACCTTCGGGCACCTTACTAACAGCTCTCATTTCCTGAATTACCTCGGCCCTGAGATGAAAATAAGGATGCTCCTTCCGGTGGGGGAGAGGGGCTGCTGAGAGGAGTAAGTGGGGGTAACACGTGTGTAGAGCCCCACCCCACAGCCAGTGCCTGGGAAATGCTAGCTGCTGTTATTATTCTAGTGACTATCCCTGAAGACTTTTAAAAGTGCACACATAATACACGTAAACATATGTATGGTTTCAAAAACAGGAGTCATGATGTTTTGTAAACTGCTTTTGTTAAAAACATATCAAAAATGTTTTCTCACATGAGAAAAATACACATCTTTTTAAAAAATTATATTTATTTATTTGAGAGAGAGCGTGAGAGAGAGTGTATGAGCAGTGGGAGAGAGGCAGAGGGAGAGGGAGAAGCAGGCTCCCTGCTGAGCAGGGAACCTGATATGGGACTGGATCCCAGGAGCCGAAGGCACAGGCAAAACGGACTGAGCCACCCAGGTGCCCATCTGTGTCATCTTTTAATGCCTGCAGGGTAAGGTGTCCTCGGGATGTTTGCAAGCTCATTTAACCCACTCCCTATTGCTAAACACTTAGATTCTTCACCCCCCCTTTTTTTTTTGCCTATTTAAACAATGTTACAATTAATATCTTTGTGCTCTTGCATGTGATGATTTCCTTAGTATCTTTCCCAGATATTTTTCTAGACTGGCTGGAGTCAAAAGTCATGAACATTTTTGAGGCTTTGATGGGCTATGTCAATTTTCCTCCAGAAAAATGTCACTTTTCTGCACCCAGCTAGGTGTGCACATTTATTTGTTTGCTTGTTGGTTTGAACTCCTTGAAAAATGGACTTCTTCCTGCAGGATTATTGCCCACACCACTGACCCAGCTGCACGCCTGTCTTGGTCTTGCCTGGCTCTGGACAGCCAGACCCACGCAACCATACCAATGTGGCTCCATCAAGGGCCTGCACTTGTCTGGTGACATGCTTTCAAGACTGTCCTTAGCTGGGGAGTCGTCTTAATCCCCACTGTGATCTCATTCCTTACAGTTTATACTGTATCTTGTCTGTGCATATTGCCAGTTAAAGACCACCTGGTTCGGCCGTTACACATGCTGCCTTAGCAGAGAGATTTATTTACCTAATTATCCCAACCCTTCGAGGATCTATAAAACAAACATTGCATTTACACCAAATACGCACCTCTGTAAAAAACCTCCAAACCAGCGGGAGGTTTCCATCTTACAATAATCATGGTAATAATGTGCATTTGTAGAGCAATTTGCAGTTTGCGAGCATAATGACGAACACTATGATGCGTAATACTCAAAACAATCCCGGGATTTTTATTATCATTACAAGTTATTATTATTTCTGTTTTACAAAGGGAGACACTGCAACTCAGAACAGCATACTGAGTTGCCCATGGTCCTACAGCTAATTAGTGACTGAGGCTGGAGTCCGGTCTTCTGACTAAATCCTAGACTCCTCCACCGCACTGCTCCTTCAACTTGGTGAACACAAATTAGTCACGTTGTTGAGGGTTAATTGATCACTGGTATTCTCCTACACGGTATCCGATGAATGGGGAGGTTGGCGGGGTGGTTAGAGATGAAGAGGAAGGAAAAGAGAGAGACAGAGAGAGAGAGGGAGAAAGAGAATTTCACTTTGGGTTTCCTAAAATTCTAGCATTACCTCTGATCGAATGATGATGATGTTTAAAGCTGAATGTTCTGGGGGGCGCCTGGGTGGCTCAGTAGGTTAGGCGTCCAGACTCTTGATTTCCGCTCAGGTCATGATCTCGGGGTCCTGCAGTCCAGCCCCGACTAGCACGAGTCCCCAGTGACACTCTGCGCTGGGCGGTTCTGCCGGAGGGTCTCCTTCTCCCTCTACGCCTCCCCCCACCCCATGCTCCCGTGCACGCACTCTCTCTCAAATAATAAATAAATCTTAAAAAAAAAAAAAAAAGCTGAATATTCTGTCTCCGGATCATTCTGCAACCCGAAGGGCATCTCCTGAAATCTTCAGCTTATGCTTTCAGATGTGGCCGGACGGTCTGATTTATTGACAGTCCGACATTTCCTAAACTAGGCAGTGTTTGGGGAGGAAGTCAGCCATCCTGACAAAGGCTGAATGTTCACAATTCAGCTGAATACACAGTGAATCTAAAGCTTCACGGTCGAAGGTATAAAGGCAGAAGGCTCTTTTTCATTCTCCTCGGAAAGGTAAATCTCAGGCCTGGCGGCTCGCACTCACTCCTCCCTTCCCCTCGGTCAGGGATCTGGCCTGCCCGGACAGGAGCTGGGTTTCCACAGGGAAGCCATCTGTAGCTTCTCCACAGAGGCTGCCCCGAAGCCAGATCAGTGGCGTTTTTAATGGCCCGCACACCCACTGTCTACAGGCTGCGGACTGCGGGTGCTTCACTTCACACGGGCTCATAGAACCCAAAGTGCAGACAGACCTTAAAGGTCATCGAGTGCCCGAATCCTTCTTCGGACATCCCCGACAGGGAGTGGGCCACCCCTCCTTGACCTCCCAGAACAGCGTGTCCCAGAGGCTCAGAAGGTCCCTCCTCTGCCCACCACCACCTTCTTCCCAGCGTTAATCCCCACATCGCTCAGACTGCCTCCCTTCCGGGCCCCAAGCCCAGGTAGTGTCCAGAGTGGGAATAAGCACAGTGTCCACCTCATGGGGCTTCTGTAAGGACCAAAAGAGATCGCGCGTGGCCAGCGCTCCCCAGGGCGCCTGTGCATAGTAGGTGCTCAGTAAATGCAGCCGTTATTATGAGACTTCGTTTTCTCCAAGGGGGCTGTTAATCCGTCCACGCTTCTCAGGGTCTTTCATCTGGACGTCCTGACGCAACATTCGAGAGAGCAATTGTGATCTCTGTACGTCTGAATACATGTAATGCCCCACCTGCCCCCAGAGTTCAGTGAATATGCCTGCTAGGTCTGCAAACGGAACACTGGAAGGTTACATAGCCTGCGGCTGAGGACCGTTTGTCTCGTGGGCTGATCTTGCTCCATTAACTAGCCCACTTTGAGTGGAGCTGCTCAACTAGTTAGGTTGTTCAAGTCACCTAACTACAATCATATGACCCAAATGTCTTCAACGACGTTAGCAGAGGCTCTACCGATATAAAACATCCAAAATAGAAAATCAAAATTTTGTATTAAAAAGTAAATATATGGAGAGCTCTAATGTTTTCTTTCCTTGCTGAAATGGCTGGTCTTGCTGTCAGGAGTCACGGTCCCTACAGTATTCTCCTTTTGCTGAATGCTGGGCACATTTGTTGGTAATATAATCACTTTGTTTATGATATAACCACCATGTGGCATTTAAGAAATACTTTATTTTCTTGTTGTTATGTGTGTACATGTTTGTCTCCTTTATTAAAAGGAGAGCTCTCTGGGGACACAGATTGCAATATATCCATCGCTAGATGTCATCCAAGCACAGGGCTTTAAACATAATAGATGCTCGGGGATTACCTCTCACGTGGACCATGAATGTATGCACGCATGAAAAAAATGAATGAATGAATGAATGAATGATTTCTCCCAATAAATTATTGTTGAGTATTATAAAGTAAATGAGTTTATTTAGACAGGACTCATTCCTGGTGAACCCATGCTAGCTGCCAGAGACCAGGATTTTCCCCTAACTGGCCATATACCATCTGTTTAATAATCCATTCTAAATTTTTTTTTCAGGAATTTGGCCTTGTGAAATCTGCTTTCATGAAAAGTGAGACATCTACCTGCTTCCAGTCCCCTCTGCCGTTCTTCAAGTCTTCACCATTATTCCCAAGAGTGTCTCCGTGGCCGTGTGCCCGTTTACTGGGCACGGGAAGGACCTGCTCCAGGCAAGGAGACCTGAGCCCATTCAACACTTGGGTACTAACCGAACGGCTGGTCCCAAACAAGGTGGATCAGTTCAGTTGAGCAGACTCTACGAAGTCTCCAAACTTTTTAAATTATACACTCTCATCAATAAAAATATTTTTGAGCATAAACCTTCAACATTTGGATACTTATTTATCTATAAATCATATGCAAGTAATACCGCAACAACATGTTATATACATTATAAAACACAATGGACTAGAAATTTTTAAAAGGGTGAGCTATTGTCTTGCCACATCTTCTTGCAGAGTGCGGGGGTACATGGACCCCACTTTGGAGACCACAGGACCAGAGCTTACCACCAGGGTCATGAACCAATTCCCCATAGGGCACTGCCCTCTGGAGCTTCTATTCTTAGTTCTCCAAGCACCTCCCAAATGTGTGTCACTGGTCACACATTGACTGGGAGCACAGAGCAAGAGCATGGAAGGGACAGGGCCGTCTGGGTGGGAGCCCCTTGCTGCCACAGATTCCCGTGGCCGCCTAATGGTGGGCCAGTTGCTGAGTCACACCGAGCCTCCATTGCTCAGATCATAGAGGAAAGCTACTACCTATATTTCGGGCTGTTAGAGGATTATGAGGTGATATGTGGAATGAATGGAATGCGGGCACAGAATTGGTGTCCAGCCAAAGTTTATCTCCTCTCCTGTAGGGTGCACACTCTTACTTAGAAGGTAGTGACTACAAGAAATAAAGTCACTTGGAGCTCATCAAGAGCCTCCATATTGATGCATGGAAGTATTTTTCTTGTAGCCGGTAGTTGAAGATATAATTACTTAGAAACGCTGGAAGGGACAATCTAGGGAGAGAGAACGGTTGGTGTAGATAAGAAAGGGAGTGGGTGTTAATGAGCAACATGAGAAAAAAAGCGCCCAACTTAGGGAGGAAACAGGCATATTAACCCAACTTTTCCGCCCTCCACTTTTTCCTTGGGTGAAGCGATCTTTATATTAGAGATATTTTTTAAATGCAGTTTTATTTAAACTTAAAATGTATCATGCAATGTTTAAGACTTGCAGAAAAGGATAAAGAAAAATGCAGAGCACAGCTGTGTATCTGACACTCAGCTCAAGAAATAAAACACGGCAAACAGTTAAATCTACCCTCTGCACCTCCCTCCCAACTCAATTATATTAATTTGGTATTTATCACTCCACACACTTCTATACACCTTTATAACACACGTATGTATCCTTTAGCCGACTAGAGTATCATTTTGAGTATTTTTAAACTTAAAAACTATGTCTTGGGGTCCCTGGGTGGCTCAGTCAGTTAAGCACGCCTCCTTCGGCTCAGGTCATGATCTTGGGGTTCTGGGATCAAGCCCCAATTCAGGTTCTCGGCTCAGCAGGAAGTCTGCTTCTCCCTCAGCTCCACCACCACCACGCCCCGCCCCCACTCATGTGTGCTCTCTTTCAAATAAATAAAGTCTTAAAAAAAATAACTATGTCTTATTATTACATTATTAGTATCCCTTTGGTTCATTAACCCATCCATGCAACAAATATGTATGAAGTGCCTACTATGCTTTTTGTGTAATGATTAATTGTAATATAAAAGAAAATCCCTTCCCTTCCCAGTCCTAGAAAGATGTCAGCACAAACTACATGAAAAATGATTCCTTCGCAAAATCATTTTCAGGCTTGCAAATTCTTACTGCTTTCATTTCACTGTTTCCACAGAAAACTCAGCGATCTGTTAGCAGGCAGAGCGATGACGGATACTGTGATTCTGGAAGTGGGGTGTAAAGCCATGGCAGAAATGCCTGAGTTCTCCGTCCGAGAAATCGGCTGGAATGTGTTGGAAAGGCAGAAATTCAACACTACCTTCCCGGGTCTTATTTTCTAGACAACAGCATTCCACGTAGAGCTCCTGAATCCCATCCAAGGGAGTTCGGTTATCGAGGCATCTGTGTAGGAGTTTGTGCTGAAGAGATTGCTAGCCTTCCCAGCTCTATCCACACACAGCTGCTAAGTGCGGAAGGCTGGCTCCAGACTGTTCCATCTGGCTCTTGGGGCCTGCGTTCCTCTCGCAGGCTGCGTCTCCTCAAGGCTGAGGGCTTTGTGGGCCTCCCTTCTTGCCTCCCCTTGGTGACAGTGGATGCAGCAAGGAAGTGAGGCCAATTTCACAAATGACCAGTGGAGTAACCCAATGTGACTGTTCGACCCTTCCAGTTTTCTGTCACACAGGCTTCTGGTTAAAAAGATTTTCCAGGTCATGGTTTTCTTGTCCTTTGGATTACGTAAACAAGAAAACTTCTATGACTATGAACCATCACTACTCTCTTCATCTTTCACTGCGATTGTTGGTAAGTTGCAAAGCTCCTCCGGCCCCTGCTGCCCGCCCCCCACCCCCGGACCGGTCTCCGGGTCATCCTTTCACTTTGATCACACTCATGCCAAGGATGCTCATTGATTGCACGCCTACATGCTGGGCAGAACTGTCCTTCAGCACCCACTGTACGGAAGTCAGAGTGTTTTTACCCGTGAAAATGCAGTGTTTCTTAGGTCTTCGGACAGGTGTGTCTTGGCAGAGCGAATGTATCCCAGTCAGGTGAGCAGTGGTGTTAGTACTGAGCCTGCCCTAAGCGAAATGTGGCCGAGGTTCCTCTTTCATACCTGGAAATACCCATGCAATGCTCAGCAGGGTCCCCTCTTGACGCAACTCCCCATGCTCGGGTCCCCCCATGAAGCAGCTGCCTCTGAGAACCGGGTCCTACTGGCTGAGGTGAGCTTCGTAGATAACTCGGCCCTGGAGAACAGCCTCACCTTTACAGGTGGAGACTTCGGACAGTCGTGGGATCTCATTTCCGCCTCCCTCCTGATCCTATCCACTAGTGAATATACACAGGAGATCAGCAACTGATCCCTCAAAGTCCCCCTCCAAAGAGGCCTGCCAGCTTGGGGACTCTCGCCACGTGCTGATGGAGGGCATCCAATCCTAGAGATAGGAAAGGTCACTTCAGGGCCTCTCAGGGCCCCAAGATGTCCCTGGTTAGATTCTTTGTCTTCCCTTTCCTGCCTGTGTGATTGCCCTATTTTTCCAGGACAGGTTTCTCTGGCCCCTCTCCCTGTCTGTGACCCACCTGGGGCCCAGGGTCTCATTCCCATGGATCTGAATCATTCACTCTTGTAAGAGCCTCTGAGCCAGGCCCTTCCTCCCCAGATCCCCCTGCTCACTGGTGCTGGACGGGGCTCCACTGCAGAGCCCACCAGGCTCACTGGCCCTGTCCTCCTGCTGCCCGGAGCCGTCTCTCCAGGCTTCCAAGTCGGCGCAGCACTGGCATGTGTAGCTTCCCAGGCACACGGTCCCCAGGGCAGCTGCAATCTCAGTGTCTCACCAGCACCTGAGCACATCCCTCTCTTAATAAGCAACAATGGCTTTGCTTTTTTGCCTGGTTATACTAATAAATCATTTCATCGTAAGCAGAAGATACCAAGTGAAAAAAAAAGAAACTGAAAATTACCCATAAATCCCTTTGCCATGTGATAAACATTATTTATATTTTGATACATTTGCTTGGAGTCTTTTTTCTTTGCATATGAATAAAACATATTTTTCCCAAATTGGATTTACACCATGTATAATAGTCTGTATCCCGTCATTTTTTCAAGCGTTGCTGTAACAATAAACACATCACTCTCATTCTTGTCTCTGTATCCCAGGCATGCTGTGCCTCTCAATTCCCTGCCCTGCAAAGCCTTGCTTAATCACTGCAGTCTGTACTAATTTCGTTCCTGTCGATATGTTCTGTCTTTGTCATACAGATTGCATAATTCCGTGCTTGATATATTGTCTTGTCCTTTCTAATAACTTGGAGAATTGGTCTTAGGTTCCCGGAATTAATGGAAGCCCTAAAAGTCAGCAACCATATCTCACACAGTATGTGCTGATTTTCAGATCACTTCCTATTTTGTAAATTCCGTGATCGCCCCCCACCCCCACAACCTTTGGTGTTTCTGTGCGAAAGTGGAAATTCTCAGATAAAACCTCCAGAGGCCAGGAATGAAGACCGAACTCATGGTGAAAACGCTTTCGTCAAGTTCATCCTACAAAAGCATGAGGCTCACATCTGGTATTTTCGCAAGTCAACCCTGCCCTTGGCTGGTGTCGACGTAGCGTCGTTCCCTCGAGAGCAAGGATGCAAGGCTAGACCCGTCCTGGGCCCAGGCTGGAGTTGTACGGAGGCTGGGCCCCCGTGAAGCCGGATGATTGGAGCGTCAAAGCAAAGAAGTAAGAAGAGGCAAACTCTCCTCACCCTCCTCGTAACTTAAAAATAAATAAAATTAAAAGGTCTCTAAAAGAACATTTAGGTTAAAAAGGACTGCAAATTAATGACAGTTATGGTCTAACATGAAAGTAGCATTTTTCTGACCCATTCTACAAAGTTAATTCCTTCTGCTCCCAAACATAAATCTATACACACACGCACACATGCACACACACATGCACACACTCACGCACACTCACACATGCACGCACACAAGCACACATACATGCACACACACAAGCACACGCACGCACACAAGCACACACATGCACACACACTCACGCACACTCACACAAGCACACACGCACACGCACACTCACGCACACTCACACATACACCCTGCAGGAGCAAGAAAGAGTAAGCTCCTGTTATTAATAACGGAGTGAGACCATTCACGAGTCCAGTTCAGTCCCAGGGCCATAGAAACCAGAAAGGACGCTTTCTCTCTGGCTCGCTGGAGGCATTTTAATTCCAGCCCCTCAGCAGCCATTCGGGTTACCAGTCCTCCATCGCCTCACATATAAGCTTCACTGTAGAGCAAAGGCTGTGTGCTGGCGAAGGAAGAGAGCACAGCAAGTCTGGGTGCTGCTCCCTCTTCTTTCCAAACCCCCTACCAGCTCTCCCCCTGCTCCCCAGCCCTGACCCTGCACTTGCTTAGCTGTGTGACTGTGACAAATCACTTTACCTCCCTGAGCCGCTTTTCCCCATTTGTACATGCATCGTGGCCTCCTTCCAGCTCATAGCCCAACGTTCTCTGAACTACCTTCTTCACCTTCACCACCTCCATATTCCAAATCTGAAAGTGTGGTCTAGGGTGTCTGATGGGGGTGGGGATCGCAGGTTCCACCGGTGTGGCCTTTAGCCTCTATCTCCTGCCTGACTCCCCTGCCCTTGGACAGTGGCCCACGTGTCACCTCCTCCATGAAGCCTTTCTTTCCTTGTAATTCTCATCATTATCATCAACACCACCTGGATGGAGTGAGTCTTCTCCTCTGTGCTCCAAGTACGTTTTGTTTCTTCCTCTGTGGTGAGTCTGATACAGAGGGCTCTTATGTCCTTGAAACAGTAGCACAGATGTGCCCTTGGGTGGGTTAATCCAATCCTTAATTGGATTATTCCCGCTCACACTGCAGTGACAGGCCCCAGGAGAGGGCATTTGCAACAAAAATAGGCATTGTTCCTGCTGCTTGCTTCACAGTCCTTACATCTTTGCCGGGGGTTACTTTTCATTTCCCTGAAGACGTTCCATAGAAGGTTTGAGAAGACGATGATGCATACGAGCATTAATGAACAGGATAAAAGGGGCGAGGGGAAGGAAGGTGATGGCAGGCTGCTAGTCCCCTCCCTGGTGAATCCCTAAGGACAGGTTCCAGCAGAAGCTCCTCCCATTGGCTACCTGCCGAGACCCAAGGGGACACTCCCTCCCTTCTCTGGTCCCAGGGCACACCATCCACCCTCCCCCACGCCGCCTGTCCTCCCCAGAATGCCCTCTGGCGACTGCTGGGCCATCTGGGTCCCAATGTCCTCAAACCTGGGGCACCTCACTGTTTAAAATAAAATAGCATAAATCCTATTCTGACCCAATTTTAGAACGGTTAGTGAGGGGACTGGAGGGGAGGGCCCCCTGCTCACTGCACAGCCTGCCACCGTCCTGCTGATGCCACTTCCCACCCCCCCCACCCCCCACTCCACCCCCCACTCTGCCTTCATTAGGGACCCCTGTTTACACAGCAGGGGCATTTGGGGAAGCACCTTCCCAGATCTGTGACTCAGTGTTCAGAAGCCTCCTCCCCAAGGCTTCAAGGGGAAACCTCAGCTGTGGCATTTCCTAGAAAAAACCGTCTGAGGTTTCTTCTTGTGGCTTTGTGGTCTTAGCTGATGTTTCCGAAGGGGTGCAGTTACATCACCTACTCCCTACCTCCTGAGTGGAGCCATCACTGCCCCCCCGTTGGCAGATGTAGAAACTGAGGCCAAGAGAGGCTAAGAGCGACTTGCTCAAGGCTTCGCTGCAGTGACTGGAGCTGGATGGGAGCACAGGCGGTCTGACTCTGGAGTCCTTAATCCTCACCACAAGGCTCTACTTTCTTCTCGGCTAACCCATTCTGTAAGATCTGGCATTTAGAGTTCCCTAGACAGAGTAAATAGTCCTCCAAACTTCAGATTCCCCTTTGGATTCTTCATTTGAAGTGCACCAGAGGACCTCATTGTTTAAAAGACTCTCATGCCCTGGGGCACCTGGGTTGCACAGTCAGTTAAGCGTCCGACTCTTGGTTCCGGCTCAGGTCTTGATGTCGGGGTCCTGATCTCAGGGTCATGGGATCAAGCCCTGTGTTGGGCTCCGTACTCAACCCGGAGTGTGCTTGAGATTCTCTCTCCCCTCTCCCTCTGCCCCTCCCCCTGCACACACATGCACACGCACGTGCACTCCCTCTCTCTGTTTCCAAACAATAAAATAGGGGGGCCTGGGTGGCTCAGTTCGTTAAGTGTCTGCCTTCAGCTCAGGTCATGATTCCTGGGTCCTGGGATTGAGCCCCACATCGGGCTCCCTGCTCAGCGGAGAGCCTGCTTCTCCCTCTCCCTCTGCTGCTCCCCCTGCTTGGGCTCTCTCTTTCTCTGTCAAATAAATAAATAAAATCTTTAAAAATAAATAATAAATAAATAAATGAAATCTTAAAAAAAAAAAAAAAGAAGACATTCATCCCCTAACTGGTCTTTTACAAGAAAAATCTGACATAGAAATTTATTTCGTTTTTGTGAGTGAGGTTTCCCTATCCTTGCCTAGAGATTCCCCAGACGATATAAATGAAAGTATCTAGTGCATTTGGCCTGGCACACAGAGAGCCCTAAACAATTATTCGTTGAATCTAATTTGGGGCCTGCGCGAATCCAACTGCAAACATTCACTCAGCCGTGGCTTGACTCAGCTCCAGCCATTTGCCTGTGGAGCTGGGACCGCCCGATATATGCCCCACGCTAGACATCTGGACCCAAGAAAAGACCGCTCTCCTTTTCTTCAAGATACACACACTTGTACAAAGTACATAGACAACCAGATAAGCACGTTCCTCTCTGGGGTCATCTGCTCCTGATGAGGCTTATTTAAATAGGAAACAATTTTAAAGCTAAATCAGCAATCAAAAGTATTCTCCATTCTGGTGTGGCTGCTTTCCACAGATAATAAAATCCCATCAACTTGCTCCAAAGAAAAAGTGACCTACATAACAATGACCGCATGAATAACAATTAATCCTCCATTGAAATGTTCACAAGCTGGAATTGTGGTAAAGCCAAGATTCCCAGGGAGTATCAGGACCCAGTGTTTTGATTGTAAACCTGGAGCGGGTAAAGGAAGCGCTATCGAGATCAGAACTTTCAGGGACAGGACTCGAAACCCAAACTGCAGGTACAGGGGGGATGATGTAGTCAAAACCGAACACGACAAAGCCAACAGTACCTGGTGCCCGAGGAGAACACAGGAAACCAGTTGTGTGTCGGTTCTGCTTGAGGAGCTCTCCGAAGAATAATTTGTAGATGAATCATACAAGAATAAGGTTGTCAATGACTCCGCCATGCCAAATGACCAAGGCAAGCATCTAAAGCACCTCATAACCCTTGAAGAGCGATTCAGCTCACGCATATGGCTGTGCAGAGCCACTTGGTAGTCCTCACCAAAGGGATTAATCCTTTTGGTCACATTCTTTATCAGTGGATGTAGAAGCTCACTGGTGGTGCCTAATGCGTCCCCAAAAGGGTCTCCCAGGAAAATAAAGTTGCACCAAAAGATGGTGAAGGAAACCGTAAGATACAAAACAGTGACCTGAGAGCTAGGAGACCCCGGTTCTGGCTTGGACCCCGACATTGACTCTCTTTGAAATTCTGGGCAAGTCCTTTGACCCCTCTGGATCTCCATTTTCACTTTCCCATCTGTAAAAAAGCCAAGCAGCTCTCATTTGGAAAGTGTGGGAGGCTGTGGGTACCCATCAGTTCCCCTGATAACAATCAAGCCCGGAGAGTTTATCACAGTTCACGTATACTTAGCACACCACCCAGCAATCCCACTGCTGGGCGTGCATCCAAGATAAATGACAATCTACGTTCACACAAAAACCTGTACTCCATTGTTTACAGCAGCTTTATTTATAATCGTCCCAAACTGGAAGCAACTCAAATATCCTGGGGTGAGGGAATAAACAGGAACACGTCCATACAGTGGATCACCACTCAGGAATGAACCACTGATACAAGAACATGAGTGGATTTCCAATGCATCACGCTAAGCAGAAGAAGCCAGAAGCGAAGACTACATACTTACTGCATGATCCCATTAAATGACCTTCTGGAAAAGGCAAAACTAGAGGGCGGAGAACAGAATTGTGGTTGCCAGGGAGGGGGTGAGGGAGAACTTGACTACAAAGGGGCAGCACAAGAAAATTTGGTGGGAGGGTGACAGAACTGTTTTGTGTCTAGACTGCCGCTGTACATGATTCTACCCATTTGTCACAATTCAGGACTGAACTAAAAGAAAAGTGAACTTCACCATAATTAAATTTAAAAAATAAATACTAAAAATTATTTTAAATCTCAAGCCCAGATCCTCTAAGACTGAAAAGAGAGGAAAACTCCCCAAAGAAAAGAGAGAGAGACAGTTAAAAAGAAGTGTCCCCAAAGTTAACTCCAGTTCCCCGGAAGCCACCTACCCACTGCCACTTCACAATGGCATCACAGGGCACTGCTGCCCACACACCCACTGTGCCCCCTGTTCAATGTTCCCAGCCCATCAGACGCCAGGCCAGAACATGTCATGTGGCTTGACTAAAAGCTCAGGGCCAACAAAGGGGAAATCAGCCCGAGAGTAATGTCCAATTCATTGGCTACCTGCCTAGTTCCTGTTCCATGTCAATGAACCAGAGGTCACTTCTCCTATGACCAGGCTGGCCAAAGACCTATAGACCCAAGAAAGCAAAACCAAGAGCAGCGACCTTGGTACAAAGGCCCAGTTTCCCAGCCCCTTCTCCTGAGTGAGAACCCACTTCTTGATTGATTGACACTGGGAATGCTCACACCCTTGGAGGGAGATTTCTCCAACAGGGCTGCCAGAGAAAATACACAAAGCCCAATAGAGTTGAATTTTGGGTAAAAGATGAATAACATTTTGATATAAGTACGTCCCGTGCAATATTTGCATGTGTTTTTATTTGCTAACTCTGACAACCCTGTCCTCCACTGTAGGGCTGTGGCCTCACCTACCACACATCAGAAAGTAATTTGCTATACCTCCATCAGTCTAGAGTCACACACCCATATTGTTCATCCTAGCATGTCCCCTGGGGATTAGAGAACCTGCTCTGTCAGGCAAATCTCTCTAGAAACCTGGCTCCAGAGCAGACCAAGGTGCCAAGGAAGGGGGAGGTAAGTTCCTGCAAATCGCAAGTCCTCTCCAGCGTCTACTCCCTACCAGAAGCCGGACTCCAAGGCCAAATGTGGATGGGGTCGATGGGAAAAAGCAAACCTGCCTGAAAGTCGATCCATGAGCAGGCTGCAGAGAGGGCCTCCCAGGATACATCAGATCCTCTCAAAGGATATCATGGGTCACCGCTAGAAGACTCCATGAATGGACTCTGTAACCAGTCCACCTCTAGGTCTTCCCCAACCAATCAACCCTGGGTGATTCACAGTCGTCTTTTTTTTTTTCTTTAAGGGGTGGGGAGGGGCACAGGGAGAGAGAATCTTAAGCAGGCTCCATGCCCAGCACAGAGCCTGACACGGGGCTCGATCTCACAACCCTGAGATCATGACCTGAGCCAAAATCAAGAGTCGGACGCCTCCCTGACTGAACCACCCAGGCGCCTGATTCGTAGTGGCCTTTACACTTTTCAAAGCCCTGTGATTACAGCAGGTGTCTGGGGAAGATGCCACCCATAGGCCCCCCACAACATACAGAAGTGGGTGGTGCTTCCTTTCTGGGGCTTCTTATTTTGCCATTGACAAAGGGAAAATCTGTCCAGAATTTATATTAAAGCTCCAGCAGATGCTAAGCAGCTGCTCTCCATCTGTGAGGTTGATGAAACAAGGTTAAACTGAAGCACCAGGGCTTTGGGTTAGATTGGATGCCAGGAAGGGACCTGTGGGAAGAAGCATGGCCAAAGGTGGGAGGATCCGATCATGCCCTGTTCCTGGGTTTCTGAAACATGGGTTAGAGTTCTCAGTGGGGACCCAGATGGTCTCAAGTCCTAGTCTGGTCCCATGGTTCACCAGTCACACAGTTACCAAACATTTCTTGAGCACCTCTGTGTTCCAGGCACCGTGCTAGTGCTGTGCTTACAAAGATACATACAAAACTGTGGTGGCCGTCAAGCAGCTTACGTCCCAGGGACAACCACCACCACAGCAGGCCAAGATGACAACAGAGCTGAGTCTGGGGACGAGGGGGGCTCAGAGGGGCTGCAGCGGACAGGCGGGCTGGGTTTCCTGGAGGCCATGTCTCGGCTAGGTCTCAAAGGAGGAGGAGGGGCACAGTTTGGAGATTGGAGAGGGATGGCCCTCCAGGCAGAGGCCTCAGCACGGACAAAGTCACGGAGGCAAGAAGCTGAGTGTGCAGGGTGTACTTAGAGAATGAAATCGGGGGGAAGAGATAAGAAGGGAGGGCCTGGGGCCTGGCATGGCAAGTTGAGGGTTTTCCACTCTCCTGAGCAACCATGGGGGCTTTTCACGCATCAGAGCGCCATGTCCCAGGTGCATCTCAGAAAGGCTACTCCAGGTACGTCCAGGGTTGGGGTACCAGCGTCTGCAGAGGCCATGGCAGTAGGAGTAGAGAGCAGGAGACAGATCTGAACGGCACTTAGGAGGCCGTTCGTCAGCAGACGTGGAGATGAAGAGGACGCGGCTGGTGAGGGGAGGCAGAGGAAAGGGAACTCTCAGTTCTAGAAGTCATGGTTCTTCAGAATCACCTAAAGAAACTGACTTTCGACAGCAGGGGGCAGCACTGTGGCTTCGTTCTAGCAAACCCAGGCCCGCCTCCGGGCTCCCTGCCGCGTGCGACCAATCAAACCCTATCCTCAAACCCCAAGTCCCAACAAAAGCAGCCCTCCGTCTGCGGCCCCTCCTAGCCTCTCCCCGATCATTTCAGCCATAGCGGCATGGATGTGGCTGGGCCCGGGTCTATCTGCCCAAACAGGGTATCAGGGTCGTGCTGGACTTTTAGTGGTCACCATGGCAATGTGCTGAAGGCATCAAAGATGTCACACAAAGTACAAGAATGTGGCCCAATCGCAGCGGAAGCAATGTGGGGAACGGAGCCCCTGATAAGGAGGCCGCAGCACGGCCCCAACTCGAGCTCCGGCAACCTTGCTGTCCAGCAATGAGCATGCAATGGCCACAATCCTACTGGGTCTAAGGATCCTGCCGAGAATGAAGGTGAGTACGTACGGCTCAGTGCTGCCGCCTACTGTTCTCGTCCTGACATTCCACACAGCGCCCCTAAACACCCCACTCCGCAGGCAGGGCTCTGACCTAGGATGGTCATCTCACCCCCGGGCAGGGGGTGCTAATTCCCCGCAGCTGAACATCCGAGCTGAAGGCAGCGAGAAGGCAGTTCGGAATTGGGTCAGAGCAACCACAGGAGGAGAGCCTGAAGGAAGGACGTGCGCTAGAGACGCAGGGCCCACTACCAGCGAGGCTCTTCACATCCAGCGGCAGGAGTGATGGGTGCCGCGCTGTTGCAAAGCCGTTCCCCATTCCCTTGCTATGGGGAGGCTTGAGGAGGCAAGAGGAGAATACACAGCAGGCCAGACATCGGGGGGCTGGGACCCTCCAGCCGGATGGAGCCACTGGCTGTTTTCCTACAGCTCGCAAGCAAAGACTGCTTTCTATCTTTTTAAATGGTTGAAAAAAATCAAAGGAAAAATAAGGGCTGTGGCAGAAGCCATATGGTCTGCAAAATCCAGAATATCTTCTGTCGGGCCTTTTTACAGAAGTTTGCCAGCTCCTGGACTAGACGGCAGCTGAGGGGTCTCCACGCCGAGATGTTGATGGGGGTCACGCCGCCCTGCCACCCTGTCTCAGAGCTCTGCAGCTCCTCCAGCCCACGAAAGCCTCGCCTGTCCCCCCCCACCCCCACAGCCAGCAGGAGACCCAGCTGGTCTCCTCACTGCCCCGCCCCGGGGCGAGGGGACAGGACCCACTGTTTAACAAGGGTCGGAGGGAGTCAGAAGAAGGTAGAAGGGGAGCAGCTCGGCTCAAATGTGCTGATCCCCAAGGCTTTCTCTGGGCCTGTGCCCAGCACAGCTGTTTGACTGGGGGGCCTAGGCTCCCCCTTCGAACTCTGTCAGGGATTACACGACTCTCTGAGGCCTCAGAAAAATGCTTCAGCAGTTCTGGTAGGCCCTGATTTGCCAGAAATTTCCCCTGTGCCCAGCGCAACTCACAGGACTTGTCAAAATGACCTCCTTTCATGCTGCAAATCCCTTCTCAACAAGGAAAACCTGCTGACGGTTCAGTTCTTTTGTTAACAACTAAAATTAAAAAAAAAAAAAGAAAGAAAGAAAAGAAAAGAAAAGAAAAAAATTCCTCAGTTCTTGCTCCTTCTGAGAGGAGAGGAAGTCATTCGTAATATAAATAAATGAAGCAAGATTTTCACCCTCCAGTAATTTCTTGCTCTGTCTCCTGTCTCCAGTAGCAGGTACCATGTGACTAAAGAGCAAGAATGCCTAATGACGAGAGTCGCCGTGCTGCGGTGCTGTGAGCATAGCTCTCGTACCAGACACCGTGCCCTTTCCCGACATGGTCTCCATGGTGCAGGCAGAGCTCCCACCTTCCCCGGGATAGCAGTGGTCTCAGGAGCCGGAGGACCATGGCGTCCTAGGCAGAGTTCTGTCCTCAGCGCCTGGAGACCACTCAGCCTGCGCTAAGGGCCCCGGAGACAGTGGCCCCCAGGAAGGAGGGCAAGAGGTAGCAGCAGCCACGGGTAGCATGCGGAGGCCACTGTCCTGACCCTGCCTTCCGCAGCTCTGTGGCTCCTCCTTGAAGCCTACACGCCCGGATTCAATGAGATAACCCGGGCAACGTGTCTGCCTATAGAATGCCCTCAATAAATGTTCGTTTCCCTCACATTTCCTTGACCCCCCCCAAATGGAGATCGTATCATCAACTCCTTTCTCACAGGGTAGCTTTAAGGCTCGGATGAGATAAGGGTGCAGTGGAGCCCCTGTGATCGTGCAGTCATTCAGCAAGCATTTCTTAAACACGTGCTAGGTGCCACTTCCTGGACTAGGTTCTGGGGTGAAGGGGAATAACAAACACTCCTTGCTCTGACGGAGATTTAAGTCTACTTTTCATGAATAAAGATGGTGTGCATTCTGTTACTCGAGGCCGTGATCCTTGTGTTCAAGCGCTGGGGAGCAAGCACGCTGACCCGTGGGCTTCCTCCTCCACTGTTAATAGTCTCATGACCTGGGGCGCCTGGGTGGCACAGCGGTTAAGCGTCTGCCTTCGGCTCAGGGCGTGATCCCGGCGATCCGGGATCCTAGCCCCACATCAGGCTCCTCCGCTATGAGCCTGCTTCTTCCTCTCCCACTCCCCCTGCTTGTGTTCCCTCTCTCGCTGGCTGTCTCTATCTCTGTCAAATAAATAAATAAAATCTTTAAAAAAAAATAGTCTCATGACCTGAGAATGGTTATGGGAGCCTTCATTTCTTCACGCGTAAAATGGGACAATGTTCGTGAAAATCAAATGGAGTAATGTGAATGGGAGAAAGCACTCGGCAGGCTCTGTGGCATGCGGTAGACATTAAACATGTTAATCAGATGACAGCCTGATGAACGAAGTGAGGAAGCATAAACATATTCACCTTGAAGACTGAGGCTGTGGGGAAAGCTCGGGTTACCTGAGTCCGGAGCTTTCCCTACAGCCTGGGGAGGGAGAGTGGGGAGGGGGGACTGGGACCGCAGATGTTGCCCCTTACACACGTCCCCCCCTTCTGCCATTGGTCCTCCCTGACCCCCTAAGCAATGCCTTCCACAAAGGCAGTGCCTGTGGATATGTTAATAATGTTTATCACCCCATTTGTTGAGCACTTACTGTATGCTGACACCCAGCACCTCACTGAAGTCTCACTATAAGCCTAGAAGGAGGCACTCTTTTCCTCTCCATCTTACAGATGGGAATGGTGAGGCACAGAACGTTTCAGTACACTGCCCAAGATCACATAGCTGGTGGTGAAAGCATCCAGGGTTTGAACCCTAGTCCATCTGACTGCAGGGCCCACAGCTTCACCACTGGGCTGTATGGCCTGAATCACTTGGGCGGGTCTAGGCAATGGCAACAAGCCCACAGTTCTGTGCAACATACTCTCCAATACTAGTGAATGCTGGTTAAACACTGACCATGTACCACACAGTCCTGCACTGTGTCTTAAAGAGATCTTAAAAATACAACAACTGGGGGTACCGGGGTGGCTCAGTCGGTTAAGCCTCTGGCTCTTGATTTCGGATCAGGTCATGATCTCATGGCTCATGAGATGGAGCCCTGTCTCAGGGTCTGTGCTCGGCATGGAGCCTGCTTAAGATTCTCCCTCTGCCCCTCCCCACCTCTCAGCAGGCGTGGTGTGCACTCTCTCTCTCACTGTAAATACACAGATCAACAGCCATTATTCCCTGCATCAGCTAGGAACGGCGCCGTGGAAGAGGAACTCACCTGTCTTCTCTGTGTCCGTGATTTCCAGAGTTATAATTGGGGCTTTTCTATAGTAATAATAGTGCCGACCCTGTGCCAGGGGCGCTCTAAGCACTTTGCACATATTAAGATGGGCCCTACTGTTAGCCTCACTTGGAGGAAACAGGGTCACTTGGCCAGTTAGGTACCTGGGCTGTAGGTGGCAGGGCTGGATCCAAACCCAGGCAGTGGGGCTCCAGAGCCTCTGTTCACAGCCCAGCATGCTCCCTTCTGGAGCTGCGCTGGGGCTCAGGGCGCTGCGGAGAAGCGGGTCTCCTTCTCCCTAGAAAACTGTGAGGTGCACAGTATTCAGCAGACAATGGGCTCAGTTTCCCTCGAGCCCTGGAGAAAGTTTTGCAGCTCTGGTTTGCACACATACATGGAATGAGAATTCCTTTGATTGAAATATTGCCCAAGAAAGTGGTGTACTTAGCCCCAAATTCTCACCCACTGTGGGATCTCCCTAGCGTCAATGTTTGGGCACCCCTGACTGGGGACTCGCCTTTGCCAATGACTGATAACATCCAAACTAGCCAAAATGAAACCCTGGAACACCAGGGGCCACCAGCACTCCTCAAAATGGTCATGGTCATCAGAAATAAGGGGATACTGTCTGGGACACTGTCACAGCCAAGAGGAGCCTAAGGACATGTGATGATGAAAGGTGGTATAGCGTCCTGGATGGCCTCCTGGAACAGAGGAAGGACATTAGGAACAGACTAAGGAAATGTGAATAAAGTACGGACTTTTAGTTAATAAAACTCTCAACACTGGGTCATTCATTGTCACAAATGTACCATACTAATATAAGATGGTAATTACAGGGGAGACTGGAGGTCGAGTATATGGGAACTCTCTATA